>NC_135991.1:8552309-8623035 GCF_053455715.1 Rhinoraja longicauda | reverse complement strand
GATCTTATTGAAACATATAAAATTCTTAAGGGGTTGGAGAGGCTGGATGCGGGAAGATTGTTCCCGATGTTGGGGAAGTCCAGAACCAGGGGTCACAGCTTAAGGATAAGGGGGAAGTCTTTTAGGACCGAGATGAGAAAACATTTCTTCACACAGAGAGTGGTGAGTCTGTGGAATTCTCTGCCACAGAAGGTAGTTGAGGCCAGTTCATTGGCTATATTTAAGAGGGAGTTAGATGTGGCCCTTGTGGCTAAAGGGATCAGGGGGTATGGAGAGAAGGCAGGTACGGGATACTGAGCTGGATGATCAGCCATGATCATATTGAATGGCGGTGCAAGATCGAAGGGCCGAATGGCCTAATCCTGCACCTATTTTCTATGTTTCTTCATACTGAAGAAGGATCTCGACCCTAAACGTCACCCATTCCTTCTCTCCCGAGATGCTGCCCGACCCGCTGAGTTACTCCAGCATTTTGTGTCTGCCTCAGGTTTGTAGGTTAATTGATTTCAGTAAAAATCATAAATTGTACCTCGTGTGTAGGATAGTTCCCGTGTGTGGGATGGTTGCCGGTCGGTGTGGAGCCGATGGTATCACTAAACTGAACTTTGCTGCTCCTCACATTAAGCCTCCAGTACTGGCTCCGTGACAAACAAGGGGGAGGGATGTGGGGGGTCAGACCATGCTCGGTGAAATCGGGAGTCCTGCTTCGGAATCACACCAAGACCAGCGGGAACCAGGATGGAGAAGGACATCGGCGGCTACCGGAATGAGGACATGCAACAAAGTCGCTCAGGTCTTCACTCCTGCCCATTTCTCCTGCATCCAACACATCTGTTTGCTTGCTGCCTAATATATCCCACCCCTTGCCAGGTGCCGCAAGATAATCAATGTTATTCACTTCGCCTGTCAGTGGTCATAATGTTTTGGCTGTTCGGTGTGGTCATACAGCATGGAAACAGACCCTTTGATCCAATCTGCCCACACTGACCAACATGACCCACCAATCGGAAGTAAAGAAAGCAAACGCATTTATTTCAAGAGGGCCTGTATACAAAAATAGGGGTGTAATGTTGAGGCTCTATAAGGTGCTGGTCAGGCCACATTTGGGGTATCGTGAGCAGTTTTGGGCCCCATATCTGTGGAAGGATGTGCTGGCTCTGGAGAGGGTCCAGAGGAGGTTTACAAGAACCATCCCAGGAATGAGTGGGTTAATGTATGATGAGCGTTTGACGGCACTGGGCCTGTACTCGCTGGAGTTTAGAAAAATGAGGGGGAAACCTCTTTAAAACATGCAGAATAGTGAGCGGCTTGGATAGAGTGGATGTGGAGAGGATGTTTCCACTAGTGGGGGAGTCTAGAACCAGAGGGTATACCTCGGAATTAAAGGACGTTCTTTTAGGAAGAGAAACGAGAAATTTCTTCAGTCGAGGGTGGTGAATCTGTGGAATTCTTGGCCTGCGGAGGCCAAGTCAGTGGATATTTTTAAGGCAGAGATAGTTAGATTCTTGATTAGTACGGGTGTCAGGGGTTATGGGGAGAAGGCAGGAGAATGGGGTTAGGAGGGAGAGATAGACCAGCCATGATTATATAAGAAAATAACTGCAGATGCTGGTACAAACCGAAGGCATTTATTCACAAAATACTGGAGTAACTCAGCAGGTCAGGCAGCATCTCGGGAGAGAAGGGATGGGTGACGTCTCGGGTCGAGACCCTTCTTCAGACCTTATTATACCAGTCTGCAGAAGGGTCTCGACCTGAAACGTCGCCCATTCCTTCTCTCCCGAGATGCTGCCTGACCTGCTGAGTTACTCCAGCATTTTGTGAATAAATACCTTCGATCATCCATGATTGAATGGAGGAGTAGAATGGAGGATGGGCTGAATGGCCTAATTTGACTCCAATTACTTACAACCTTATTATACCAGTCCCACCTGCCTGCGTTTGGCCCACATTGCTCTAAACCTGTCCTATCCATGTACCTGTCCAAATGTCTCTTAAATGTTAACCTCAACTGCCTCCTCCAGCTGGTTGTTCCATACACCCATCACTCTTTGGATTAAAAACATTACACCCCAGGTTCTTATTAAATGACCCCCCCCCCCATCCACCTCC
Organism: Rhinoraja longicauda; assembly: GCF_053455715.1. Lineage (NCBI taxonomy): Eukaryota > Metazoa > Chordata > Chondrichthyes > Rajiformes > Arhynchobatidae > Rhinoraja > Rhinoraja longicauda. The sequence continues at coordinate 8,620,923 of NC_135991.1, read as the reverse complement.
GTCCTCATTTTAAACTGATGTCCTCTGGTTCTTGATTCCCCTATTTTCAGCGGAATATTTTTCGATTGTGCCGGCCAGAACTGCACGCAATATTCCAAATTAATCTCTGCAATTAAGTTATTTGCAATGAGCTCTACGAGTTAAATGAAAGTAGGATTATGCAATTGGTCACCTGTCTTTCATTTGTACGGGTGTCAAGAGTTTATGGGGGGGGGGTGGCAGGTGAAGGAGGCTGAAAGGGAAAGAGAGATCAGCCATGATTGAATGGCGGAGCAGACCAGATGGGCTGAATGGCCTCATTCTGCTCCCAGAACTTAATCAAGGAGATTAAGAAAAGGGGAGGTGCAATTAGACCTGGGTGTCCTTGTAAATCAGTCACTGAAAGTAAGCATGCAGGTACAGCAGGCAGTGAAGAAAGCTAATGGCATGTTGGCCTTCATAGCGAGAGGATTTGAGTATAGGAGCAAGGAGGTCCTACTGCAGTTGTACAGGGCCCTGGTGAGACCGCACGTGGAGTATTGTGTGCAGTTTTGGTCTCCTAATTTGAGGAAGGATATCCTTGCTATTGAGGCAGTGCAGCGTAGGTTCACCAGGTTAATTCCCAGGATGGCGGGACTGACATATGAGGAAAGATTGGAAAGACTGGGCTTGTATTCACTGGAGTTTAGAAGGTTGTACAGGGCCCTAGTGAGACCGCACCTGGAGTACTGTGTGCAGTTTTGGTCTCCAAATTTGAGGAAGGATATTCTTGCTATTGAGGGCGTGCAGCGTAGGTTTACTAGGTTAATTCCCGGAATGGCGGGACTGTCGTATGTTGAAAGACTGGAGCGACTAGGCTTGTATACACTGGAATTTAGAAGGATGAGAGGGGATCTTATCGAAATGTATAAGATTATTAAGGGGTTGGACACGTTAGAGGCAGGAAACATGTTCCCAATGTTGGGGGAGTCCAGAACAAGGGGCAATAGACAATAGACAATAGGTGCAGGAGTAGGCCATTCAGCCCTTCGAGCCAGCACCGCCATTCAATGCGATCATGGCTGATCACTCTCAATCAGTACCCCGTTCCTGCCTTCTCCCCATACCCCCTCACTCCGCTATCCTTAAGAGCTCTATCCAGCTCTCTCTTGAAAGCATCCAACGAACTGGCCTCCACTGCCTTCTGAGGCAGAGAATTCCACACCTTCACCACTCTCTGACTGAAAAAGTTCTTCCTCATCTCCGTTCTAAATGGCCTACCCCTTATTCTTAAACTGTGGCCCCTTGTTCTGGACTCCCCCAACATTGGGAACATGTTTCCTCCCACAGTTTAAGAATAAGGGGTCGGCCATTCAGAACTGAGATGAGGAAAAAGTTTTTCAGTCAGAGAGTTGTGAATCTGTGGAATTCTCTGCCTCAGAAGGCAGTGGAGGCCAATTCTCTGAATGCATTCAAGAGAGAGCTAGATAGAGCTCTTAAGGACAGCGGAGCAAAGGGGGTATGGGGAGAAGGCAGGAACGGGGTACTGATTGAGAATGATCAGCCATGATCACATTGAATGGCGGTGCTGGCTCGAAGGGCCGAATGGCCTCCTCCTGCACCTATTGTCTATGAGAGGGAATCTTATAGAAACATATAAGATTATTAAGGGATTGGACAGGCCAGATGCAGGAAAAATGTTCCCCATGTTGGGTGAGTCCAGAACCAGGGGACACACACAGTTTAAGAATAAGGGGTCGGCCATTTAGGACTGAGATGAGGATAAACTTTTTCACCCAGAGTTGTGAATCTGTGAAATTCTTTGCCACAGTAGGCAGTGGAGGCCAATTCACTGGATGTTTTCAAGAGAGAGTTGGATTTAGCTCTTTGGGCTAAAGGAATCAAGGGAGAAAGCAGGAACGTGGTACTGATTGTGGATGATCAGCCATGATCACATTAGATGGCAGTGATGGCTCGAAGGGCCGAATGGCCTCCTCCTGCACCTATTGTCTATGTCTCTATGTATCTAACCACCCAGGAAGGCAAACCTGCCTGCAGCGACAACTTTCTGCCACTGGTGGCGCCACCCGAGCGCTGCTCGTTTGCTCCGCGCCGCCCCCCAGCGGTAGGAGGTCGCGGCGCTCCCACCATCACAATAGACAATAGGTGCAGGAGTAGACCATTCAGCCCATCGAGCCTGTACGCACCGCCATTCAATGTGATCATGGCTGATCATTCTCAATCAGTACCCCGTTCCTGCCCTCTCCCCATACCCCCTGACTCCGCTATCCTTAAGAGCTCTATCTAGCTCTCTCTTGAATGCATCCAGTGAATTGGCCTCCACTGCCTTCTGAGGCAGAGAATTCCACAGATTCACCACTCTCTGACTGAAAAACTTTTTCCTCATCTCCGTTCTGAATGGCCTACCCCTTATTCTTAAACTGTGGCCCCTTGTTCTGGACTTCCCCAACATTGGGAACATGTTTCCTGCCTCTAACTTGTCCAACCCCTTAATAATCTTATATGTTTCGATACGATCCCTTCTAAATTCCAGTGAATACAAGCCTAGTCGCTCCAGTCTTTCAACATACGACAGTCCCGCCATTCTGGGAATTAACCTAGTAAACCTACGCTGCACGCCCTCAATAGCAAGAATATCCTTCCTCAAATTTGGAGACCAAAACTGCACACAGTACTCCAGGTGCAGTCTCGCTAGGGCCCTGTACAACTGCAGAAGGACCTCTTTGCTCCTATACTCAACTCCTCTTGTCATGAAGGCCAACATGCCATTGGCTTTCTTCACTGCCTGCTGTACCTGCATGCTTCCTTTCAGTGACTGATGCACTAGGACACCCAGATCTCGTTGTATGTCCCCTTTTCCTAACTTGACACCATTCAGATAATCATCTGCCTACCTATGCTTACCACCAAAGTGGATAACCTCACACATATCCACATTAAACTGCATCTGCCATGCATCCGCCCACTCACACAACCTGTCCAAGTCACCCTGCAACCTCATAGCGTCTTCCTCACAGTTCACACTACCACCCAGCTTTGTATCACCGAGCCACAGCGCCCCCCACAGGGCCAGTCCGGCCAACGTCGTCCATCTCCACTTGCGGGAATCAGGACTCAGAGTCCCTTCAGCCCATCGAGTCCTGTGCTGACCCACAAACAATGTCTGAAGAAGGGTCTTGAACTGAAACGTCACCCCATTCCTTCTCTCCAGAGATGCTGCCCGTCCCACTGAGTTACACCAGCATTGTAGGTTTAAACCAGGTTTGTGGGTTAATTGGAGGCAGACACAAAATGCTGGAGTAACAATATACATTAATGACTTGGATGAAGGGATTAAAAGTACCATTAGCAAATTTGCAGATGAAACAAAGCTGGGTGGTAGTGTGAACTGTGAGGAAGATGCTATGATCAATAGGTTTACTAGGTTAATTCCCGGAATGGCGGGACCATCATATGTTGAAAGGCTGGAGCGTCTAGGCTTGTATACACTGGAATTTAGAAGGATGAGAGGGGATCTTATTGAAACGTATAAGATTATTAAGGGGTTGGACACGTTAGAGGCAGGAAACATGTTCCCAATGTTGGGGGAGTCCAGAACAAGGGGCCACAGTTTAAGAATAAGGGGTCGGCCATTTAGAACTGAGATGAGGAAAAACTTTTTCAGTCAGAGAGTTGTGAATCTGTGGAATTCCCTGCCTCAGAAGGCAGTGGAGGCCAATTCTCTGAATGCATTCAAGAGAGAGCTGGATAGAGCTCTTAAGGATAGTGGAGTCAGGGGGTATGGGGAGAAGGCAGGAACGGGGTACTGATTGAGAGTGATCAGCTATGATCACATTGAATGGCTCGGTGCTGGCTCGAAGGGCCGAATGGCCTCCTGCACCTATTTTCTATTGTAACTCAGTGGGTCAGGCAGCATCTAGGGAGAGAAGGAATGGGTGACGACCCCTCTTCAGACTGATGTCGGGGAGGGGGTGGGACAAAGATATGATGTAGTCAGAGACGGGGAGACAGTGGGAGAACTGGGAAGGGGAGGGGATAGAGAGGGAAAGCAGGGACTATCTGAAGTTAGAGAAGTCAATGTCGAAACCGCTGGGGTGTAAACTGCCCAAGCCAGATATGAGGTGCTGTTCCTCCAATTTGCCCTGGGCCTCGCTCTGACAATGGAGGAGGCCCAGGACAGAAAGGTCAGATTGGGAATGGGAAGGGGAGTTGAAGTGACAATAGACAATAGGTGCAGGAGGAGGCCATTTGGCCCTTCGAGCCAGCACCGCCATTCAATGTGATCATGGTTGATCATTCTCAATCAGTACCCCGTTCCTGCCTTCTCCCCATACCCCCTGACTCCGCTATCCTTAAGAGCTCTATCTAGCTCTCTCTTGAATGCATTCAGAGAATTGGCCTCCACTGCCTTCTGAGGCAGAGAATTCCACAGATTCACAACTCTCTGACTGGAAAAGTTTTTCCTCATCTCCGTTCTAAATGGCCGACCCCTGCTGAGCCACCGGGAGATCAGGTTGGTTGAGAGTTGAAGTTGTGGGTTAATTGTCTTGATATACATGTAAATTGTCCATGGTGTGTGCAGGATAGTGTTAATATGCAGGGAAGGCTGGTCAGAGAGGACTTGATGGGCCGAAGGGCCTGTTTCCCAGCTGTATCTCCAAACTAAACTATCTGCATTTCCTTCCACAATCTTGTAAGCACCATTTTTTAAATGTTAAATATAGAGCACATGCATAAAGGATATCGGCAGGAAGTCAGCAGGGGTTGTGACCAGGAGTAATTGTATTGTAATTAATTTATTAGCCAAGTACGTAAAAATATGCAAAGAATTTGATTTATAGACAATAGACAATAGACAATAGGTACAGGAGTAGGCCATTCAGCCCTTCGAGCCAGCACCGCCATTCAATGCGATCATGGCTGATCACTCTCAATCAGTACCTCGTTCCTGCCTTCTCCCCATACCCCCTCACTCCGCTATCCTTAAGAGCTCTATCCAGCTCTCTCTTGAAAGCATCCAACGAACTGGCCTCCACTGCCTTCTGAGGCAGAGAATTCCACACCTTCACCACTCTCTGACTGAAAAAGTTCTTCCTCATCTCCGTTCTAAATGGCCTACCCCTTATTCTTAAACTGTGGCCCCTTGTTCTGGACTCCCCCAACATTGGGAACATGTTTCCTGCCTCTAATGTGTCCAATCCCCTAATTATCTTATATGTTTCAATAAGATCCCCCCTCATCCTTCTAAATTCCAGTGTATACAAGCCCAATCGCTCCAGCCTTTCAACATACGACAGTCCCGCCATTCCGGGAATTAACCTAGTGAACCTACGCTGCACGCCCTCCATAGCAAGAATATCCTTCCTCAAATTTGGAGACCAAAACTGCACGATCATACCGAAAAGGCAACAAGACACACAACTATGATCCGTGACCATATCACCCCTGTCCTTTACAAACTCCACTGGCTCCCCATCCCCCAGAGAATCCAGTACAAAATCCTCCTCATGACCTACAAAGCCCTCCATAACCTGGCCCCATCCTACCTGACTGACCTCCTCCACAGGCACACTCCCACCTGCACCCTGCGCTCTGCTGCTGCCAATCTCCTGTCCCCCCCCCCCCCCCCTCCGGACCAAACTCAGATCCTGGGGGGACAGGGCTTTCTCCATCGCTGCTCCCACCCTATGGAACTCACTACCCCAAACCGTCAGAGACTCCTCCACACTCACCACATTCAAAACATCACTGAAGTCTCACCTGTTCAGTACTGCCTTCAACCACTGAAGGTCACCTCACCTTCTGTCTCCTTTCTCGGTTCGTTTACTTATTTATCTATTTATTCACTTCCCTATGTTCTTTAAATCCCTGTAAAGCGTCTTTGAGTGTATGAAAAGCGCTATATAAATGTAATGCATTATTATTATTATTAACTACATAAAAATTAACATAAACATCCCCTGCAGTGCACTGAGATGGAAGGCAATAACTTATTATCTTCTTGCCTCTTTTCTTCCCGCGGTTGGAGCAGTCGAACCATTCGGGGCGATCGAAGCTCCTGTGGTTGGAGCTCCCGAAGTTGATCCCCAGCAAAGGGACGCCCAGCTCCTCGATGTTTGGCCGCAGCACGGACGGAGATACGATACGCTAAAGGTCGCAACTCTGTCAAGGAAAGAGATTTTAAAAAGTTTCCTCCACACCCCCCACCCCCCACCCCCCCCCCCCCCCACAAAATGCAAAACTAAAGATACACTAAAACATACACTTAACAACAGACTAAAAACAACAAAAGAAAAAAAGAACGAGACAGATTGTTGGCGAGGCTGCCATCGTAGGACGCCACCCGGGGGAATGTACATATCTTCTGGAGATACCTTCTTCAAACCCGAAACGTCACAATAGACAATAGGTGCAGGAGTAGGCCATTCGGCCCTTTGAGCCTGTACGCACCACCATTCAATGTGATCATGGCTGATCATTCTCAATCAGTACCCCGTTCCTGCCTTCTCCCCATACCCCCTTGTCCATGTTCTCCAGAGATGCTGCCTGACCTGCTGAGTTACTCCAGCACTTTGTGGCCGATGGGAGAGGGGGAAGGAGGGGTGAGACTGGTCCTTGATTATGCTGCTGGCCTTGCCGAGTCAGCATGAAGTGTAGATGGTGTCAATGGAAGGGAGGTTGGTTTGGGTGATGGTCTGGCTTGTGTCCACAACTCTCTACGGTTTGTAGTGATTAGGAAGGATCTGCAGATGCTGGTTTACGGTGATAGGGTGCATCTGTAGAAACTGGTGAGAGTATGGATAGTTCGTTAGCCTTGTAAGGAAGTAGAGGTGTTGATTCTGGGAGTTGTAGTCCGATTGCCTGTGCAAAGGGTTCTGGGAGCTGTAGTACTATGTGCCTGTGCAAAGGGTTCTGGGAGTCGTAGTCCTATTTAGCCGCGCAGTGGATTCTGGGAGTTGTAGTTCCATACTAACGTGTTCCACCTGTGCCTCGCACTGGATTCTGGGAGTTGTAGTCCCTATCACCGACACGCTCCACCTGTGCCTCGCTCTGGATTCTGGGAGTTGTAGTCCCCTACGAACAGGCTCCACCTGCGTCATAAACACCGCACACTGGGTTCTGGGAGTCGTAGTCCTCTGTCGACTTTCCCACCTGCGTCATAGAAACATAGAAACAGAAAATAGGTGCAGGAGTAGGCCATTCGGCCCTTCGAGCCTGTACGCACCGCCATTCAATATGATCATGGCTGATCATCCAACTCAGTATCCCGTACCTGCCTTCTCTCCATACCCCCTGATCCCTTTAGCCACAAGGGCCACATCTAACTCCCTCTTAAATATTGCCAATGCACTGGCCTTAACTACCCTCTGTGGCAGAGAATTCCACAGATTCACCACTCTCTGTGTGAAAAAAAACTTTCTCATCTCGGTCCTAAAAGACTTCCCCCTTATCCTTAAACTGTGACCCCTTGTTCTGGACTTCCCCAACATTGGGAACAATCTTCCTGCATCTAGCCTGTCCAACCCCTTAAGAATTTTGTAAGTTTCTATAAGATCCCCCCCTCAATCTTCTAAATTCCAGCGAGTACAAGCCGAGTCTATCCAGTCTTTCTTCATATGAAAGTCCTGCCATCCCAGGAATCAATCTGGTGAACCTTCTCTGTACTCCCTCTATGGCAAGAATGTCTTTCCTCAGATTAGGAGACCAAAACTGTACGCAATACTCCAGGTGTGGTCTCACCAATGCCCTGTACAACTGCAGCAGAACCTCCCTGCTCCTATACTCAAATCCCCTCGCTATGAATGCCAACATACCATTCGCTTTCTTCACTGCCTGCTGCAACTGCATGCCTACTTTCAATGACTGGTGTACCACGACACCCAGGTCTCGTTGCATCTCGCTGGCGTGTAAACTGCCCAAGCAAAATATGAGGTGCTGTTCCTCCACTTTGCGCTGGGCCTCACTCTGACAATGGACGAGGCCCAGGACAGATAGGTCAGATTGGGAGGGGGAGTTGAAGTGCTCAGCCACGGGGAGATCATGTTAAGACAGACTGAGCGGAGGTGTTGAGCGAAACGATCGCCGAGCCTGCGCCTGGTCTCGCCGATGTAGAGAAGTAGACACCTGGAACAGCGGATACAGTAGATGAGTTTGGAGGAGGTGCAGGCCTCACCTGGAAAGACTGTTTGGGTCCTTGGATGGAGTCGAGGGGGGAGGTAAAGGAACAGGTGTTGAGGTTGAGGTTGCCGACAATTGGAGAATCCAACGTACATATTTTTGGACTGTCAGCTGCCCAAGCGGAATATGGGGTGCTGTTCCTCCAATTTGTGTGATTTGTGTGTGATTTTATAGAGACGTATACAATTATAAAAGGACTGGACAAGCTAGATGCAGGAAAAATGTTCCCAATGTTGGGGGAGTCCAGAACCAGGTGCCACACAGTTCAAGAATAAAGGGGAGGTCATTTAAACTGAGGTGAGAAGAAACTTTTTCACCCAGAGAGTTGTGAATCTGTGGAATTCTCTGCCACAGAGGGCAGTGGAGGCCAAATCACTGGATGGATTTAAAAGAGACTTAGACAGAGCTCTAGGGGGGCTAGTGGAATCAAGGGATATGGGGAGAAGGCAGGCACGGGTTACTGATTGTGGATGATCAGCCATGATCACAATGAATGGCGATGCTGGCTTGCAAATGGCCTCCTCCTGCACCTATTTTCTATGTTTCTATTCTTCACTCTGGCAATGGAGGAGGCTCAGGACACAAATGTCTGTGTGGGACAGGGAGTTAAAATAATTATTAATTATGAATACCATGAGTTCCAGTGGGCTTGGGCAATGTTTTTGTTTCTGACAGTCGTAGTCTTGTGGTTTCTGTCCACAACAGCGTTGGTTGGGGAGGAGTGGGGGATTTGAACCAGCGCCTCTGTCTTGTTAGTTCACTCCACTGAGCTGTTTGTCTGGTCACCTCGATTCGTAAATGATTAAAAGGTGCACATGTTGGCTGCAGCATTTTGCTGCATTCCAAGGGGGTGTATAATGGTCCGTGTGCAAGATTAATTGATCAGTTTGTGCAAGTCCCTCTGGTTTGACAATGGTGCAGTCACGAGATCAGATCAAATGTACAAAATCTATGAAATATATTGTGCAATGGTTACATAACTAACAATGGGTTTGGTTTTAGAAAAGCCTCAAAGAAACATGCACAAATAGTGGTGTGAAAATAATCCAGGAACATAAAACATGTTCCCAATAAAATATGTTCCCAATAACTTCCATAAAACATGGCCCATTTATGTTAAACCTCTGCTCAATCCGTCTTAACCACCCTGATTTCCCGGTGGCTCTATATTCAATACCCTGACTGATCAAGGCCAATGTGCTAAAAGCTGCCTTGACCACCCAATCTACTTGTGCAAAAGAAGTGAAGTCCATTAACGCAGTGCGCACACAGGCCAAATACTTCTCTACGTCGGCAAGACCAAGCACAGGCTCGGCGATCGTTTTGCTGAACACCTCCGCTCAGTCCGTCTTAACCTACCCGATCTCCCGGTGGCTGAGCACTTCAACTCCCCCTCCCACTGGGTTCTGGGTGTCGTAGTCCTCTGTCGACTTTCCCACCTGCGTCATGAACGCAGCGCACTGGATTATGGGAGTTGTAGTCCTATAAGCTGCGCACTGGATTCTGGGAGGTGTAGTCCTATAAGCCGCGCACTGGGTTCTGGGAGTCGTAGTCCTTCTGTCGACGCGCCCCCGCCTGTGTCATGAACGCCGCACACTGTATTATGGGAGATGTAGTCCTATAAGGTGCGCACTGGATTCTGGGAGTTGTAGTCCTATAAGCCGTGCACTGGATTCTGGGAGTTGTAGTCCCCATTACCAACGTGCTCCACCTGCGCCTCACACTGGGTTCTGGGAATTGTAGTCCTTTTCGGACGCGCTCCACCTACGTTATCAGCGGCGCGCACTGGGTTCTGGGAGTTGTAGTGCGATAAACTTCACAATGGTCTCGGGGAGTTGTAGTTTTATAAGACACACAATGGGTTCTGGGAGTTGTAGTCAATAATGCCGCGCACTGGGTTTTGGGAATTGTAGTCATATAAGTCGCGCAATGGATTCTGGCAGTTGTAGTCTATTATGCCGCGCACTGGGTTCTGGGAATTGATGTCCTTTACGAACGCGCTCCATATGCGTCATCAGCACAGCGCAATGGATTCTGGGAGTCGTAGTCCCCGTTCGACGTGCAACAGGCAGCGTCATGAACGCCGCGCACTGGATTCTGGGAGTCGTAGTCCAAACGTGCTCCATGTGCGTCATCAGCACCGCGCAATGGATTCTGGGAGTCGTAGTCTCTTTACGACGCGCACCAGTCAGTGTCATGAACGGCGCGCACTGGATTCTGGGAGTCGTAGTCCCGTTTTCGACGCGCACCGCCTGCGTCAGCAGCCGCACGCACTCCAACCCCCACAATCCGCCGGGGAGCCCGGCTTTCCCCTCCCTCCCTTGCATGGTGGCCGCCGGGAGTTGTAGTCCGCACACCCTTCAACCTCGTAACACACCCGACCGTGGGAACTACAACTCCCGGCGTGCCCCCCGCCAGCGCGGCCCGGCCGTTGGGGGGGGGGGGGGGGAGCAGAGTGAAGAAGGCGGGCGGGTGGGCGGGAAGACGAAGCCTAATGGCGGCCAACGGAGGCGTGCCGACGGCCGAAAAAAATGTTATTCCCTCCTCCCGGTTATTAACCACCCGGGTGTCGGGGGAAGAAGAAGGGGAGAGATGGCGGCGGCGGTGGCGGCACACGTCTGAGAGAAGGGAGGGCCGACGGTGGCATCCCCCCCCCCCCCTCCCCCCATCATCTCCCCCCTCACGACGTTTAAAATTCAAACCCCCGCTCCCGCCCGGAGGCAGAAATAACGGTTTTAACCGTCAACTTTAAAAATATATATTTTTTTCCCCCTTTTTTAAAAAAAAAATGAAGCGCTGAGGAGGAGGAGGGAAGAGAAGGAGAAGGAAAACAACAAATACTGAGAGGAAAAATCTCCCTGAGGAAAAAAAAAATTTTTTTTTTGTTTGTTTTTTGTTTTTAAAGCTCCTGAGGGAAATTTTAATTATTTTTTAAAATTTCTTCGGTGAGAAATACTACATCGTTATACCGACCGACCATCACCATCACCATCATCACCATGGGAGTGCAGGGGTTCCAGGAGTTTATCGAGAAGCACTGCGCCGGGGCGGTGGTGCCGGTGGAGCTGCAGAAGTTGGCCCGGGCCGCCCGTAACCGGGCCTCGGGGCCCAGGCATGGGCCTTACCCGGCCCCTCCGCCTCCTCCGCCGCCCCCGCCTCCCCCGCCTCCCCCTCCCCTCCCGCCGCCCCCTCCGCCGCCCCTGCGGCTGCTCCTCGACGCCGAGACCGGCCTCCACCGACTGTACGGCGGCTACTTCACCGACTGGGTGAGCGGCGGCCAGTGGAACCAGATGCTCGGCTTCCTCGCCTCCCTCTCCAAGGCCTGCGCCAACGGCGGCGTCGAGCTGGTGGTCGCCTTCAACGGGTCCCTGGCCAAGGCCCGCCTGCCCGACTGGGTGAAGAGGCAGAACCAGGAGCGCCAGAGCGCCCAGCTCATCGTCAACCACATCCAACACAAGGGCACGCCGCCGCCCAAGGTCTGGTTCCTGCCGCCGCCCTGCCTGGCGCACTGCATCCGCCTGGCGCTGCTCCGCTTCAGGGTCAAGGTGAGCGCTGGGGGGGGGGGGGGTGTGGGGGTACACTGTGCGGGGTGTGGGGGTACAGTGCTGCAGTGCCAGGGGTGTGGGGGTACAGTGCTGGGGTGTTTATGTGGTACAAGGAGACATTGGTGGGGTGTGGGGGTACACACTGCGGGGTGTGGGGGTACACTCTGGGGTGTGTGGGGGTACAGTGCTGCAGTGCCAGGGGTGTGGGGGTATAGTGCTGGGGTGTTTATGTGGTACAAGGAGACATTGGTGGGGTGTGGGGGTACACTGTGGGGTGTGGGGGTACACTGGGGTGTGGGGTGCACTCTGGGGTGTGGGGGTACACTGTGCGGGGTGTGGGGGTGCAGTGCCAGGGGTGTGGGGGTACACTCTGGGGTGTGTGGGAGTACACTCTGGGGTGTGTGGGGGTACATTGCTGCAGTGCCAGGGGTGTGGGGGTACACTCTGGGGTGTGTGGGGTACACACTGGGGGGTGTGGGGTGCACTGTGTGGGGGTACAGTGCTGCAGTGCCAGGGGTGTGGGGGTATAGTGCTGGGGTGTTTATGTGGTACAAGGAGACATTGGTGGGGTGTGGGGGTACACTCTGGGGTGTGGGGTGCACTCTGGGGTGTGGGGGTACACTGTGCGGGGTGTGAGGGTACAGTGCTGCAGTGCCAGGGGTGTGGGGGTACAGTGCTGGGGTGTTTATGTGGTACAAGGAGACATTGGTGGGGTGTGGGGGTACACTCTGGGGTGTGGGGGTACACTCTGGGGTGTGGGGGTACATTGGTGGGGTGCCAGGGGTGTGGGGTACAGTGTTGGGGTGTTTATGTGGTACAAGGAGACATTGGTGGGGTGTGGGGGTACACTGTGGGGTGTGGGGGTACACTCTGGGGTGTGTGGGGTACATTGGTGGGGTGCCAGGGGTGTGGGGGTACAGTGCTGGGGTGTTTATGTGGTACAAGGAGACATTGGTGGGGTGTGGGGGTACACTGTGGGGTGTGGGGGTACACTCTGGGGTGTGTGGGGGTGCACTCTGGGGTGTGGGGGTACACTGTGCGGGGTGTGGGGGTACAGTGCTGCAGTGCCAGGGGTGTGGGGGTACAGTGCTGAGGTGTTTATGTGGTACAAGGAGACATTGGTGGGGTGTGGGGGTACACTCTGGGGTGTGGGGGTTCACTGGGGTGTGTGGGGGTACATTGGTGGGGTGCCAGGGGTGTGGGGGTACAGTGTTGGGGTGTTTATGTGGTACAAGGAGACATTGGTGGGGTGTGGGGGTACACTGTGGGGGGTGTGGGGGTACACGCTGGGGTGTGTGGGGGTGCACTCTGGGGTGTGGGGGTACACTGTGCGGGGTGTGGGGGTACAGTGCTGCAGTGCCAGGGGTGTGGGGGTATAGTGCTGAGGTGTTTATGTGGTACAAGGAGACATTGGTGGGGTGTGGGGGTACACTGTGGGGTGTGGGGGTACACTCTGGGGTGTGTGGGGGTACACTCTGGGGTGTGTGGGGGTACAGTGCTGCAGTGCCAGGGGTGTGGGGGTATAGTGCTGGGTTGTTTATGTGGTACAAGGAGACATTGGTGGGGTGTGGGGTACACTGTGGGGTGTGGGGGTACACTGTGGGGTGTGGGGTACACACTGGGGGGTGTGGGGGTACACTCTGGGGTGTGTGGGGGTACATTGGTGGGGTGCCAGGGGTGTGGGGTACAGTGCTGGGGTGTTTATGTGGTACAAGGAGACATTGGTGGGGTGTGGGGGTACACTGGGGTGTGGGGGTACACTGGGGTGTGTGGGGGTACATTGGTGGGGTGCCAGGGGTGTGGGGGTACAGTGTTGGGGTGTTTATGTGGTACAAGGAGACATTGGTGAGGTGTGGGGTACACTGTGGGGGCACACACTGTGGGGGTGGGGGTACACACTGGGGGTGTGTGGGGGTACACCGTGGGGTGTGGGGGTACAGTGCTGGGGTGTGGGGGTACTGTGGCGAGCCACCCCAGTACACTGTTGGGGGTGTGGGGATACAGTACTGGGGTGTCAGGAGTGTGGGGGTTCACTGTGGGGGTACTGTGGTGAGCCACCCCAGTACAGTGCTGGGGGTGTGGGGGTAGTACATTGAGGGGTGTGGGGATACACTGTGGTGAGCCACTCCAGTACAGTGCTGGGGGTGTGGGTACACACTGGGGGTGTGTGGGGGTACACTGCTGGGGGTGTGGGGGTACACTGCGGGGTGTGGGGGTACATTGCTGCAGTGCCAGGGGTGTGGGGGTATAGTGCTGGGGTGTTTATGTGGTACAAGGAGACATTGGTGGGGTGTGGGGGTACACTGTGGGGTGTGGGGGTACACTGGGGTGTGTGGGGGTACTGTGGTGAGCCACCCCAATACAGTGCTGGGGTGTGGGGGTACACTCTGGGGTGTGGGGTGCACTCTGGGGTGTGGGGGTACACTGTGCGGGGTGTGGGGGTACATTGCTGCAGTGCCAGGGGTGTGGGGGTACATTGCTGGGGTGTTTATGTGGTACAAGGAGACATTGGTGGGGTGTGGGGGTACACTGGGGGTGTGGGGTACACGGTGGGTGGTGTGGGGGTACACTGCTGGGGGGTGTGGGGGTACACACTGGGGTGTGGGGGTACTATGGTGAGCCACCCCAGTACAGTGCTGGGGATGTGGGGTACACTGTGGGGTATGGGGTACATTGGTGAGCCGCCCCAGGCAGAGGGGGTACAGTGCTGGGGTGTTGGTGTGTATTGATGGGGTACAAGGAAGCATTGCTGGGGTGCCAGGGGTGTGGGGGCACTGTGGTGAGCCACCCCAGTACAGTGCTGGGGGTGTGGGGGTTCAGTGCTGGGGGTGTGGGGGTTCAGTGCTGGGATGTGGGGTACACTGTGGGGTGTGGGGTACACTGCTGGGGGTGTGGGGGTACACTGTGGGGGGTGTGGGGATACATTGCTGGGGTGTTGATGTGTATTGATGGGGTACAAGGAGGCATTGGTAGGGTGCCAGGGGTGTGGGGGTACAGTGCTGGGGGTGTGGGGTACACTGTGTGGTGTGGTGAGCCACCCCAGTACAGTGCTGGGGGTGTGGTGGTACACTGTTGAGGGTGTGGGGTACATTGCTGGGGTGTTGGTGTGTATTGATGGGGTACAAGGAGGCATTGCTGGGGTACCAGGGGTGTTGGGGTACACTGCGGGGTGTTGGGGTACACTGTGGGGTGTTGGGGTACACTGTGGGGTGTGGTGGTACTGTGGTGAGCCACCCAATACAGTGCTGGGGGTGTGGGGGTACAGTGTTGAGGGTGTGGGGGTACATTGGTGAGCTGCCCCATGCAGAGGGGGTAAAGTGCAAGGGGTGTGGGGTAGTACATTGAAAGGTGCCAGGGGTGTGCAGTACATTGCTGGGGTGTGGGGGTGCATTGCTGGGGGTGTGGGGTGCATTGCTGGGGTGCCAGGTATGTGGGAGTACAGTGCTGGGGTGTGGGGGTACATTGCTGGGGTGCCAGGGGTGTGGGGGTACATTGCTGGGATGCCAGGGATGTGGGGTAGTACATTGAGGGGTGTGGGGGTACAAGGGCACGCCGCTGCCCAAGGTCTGGTTCCTGCCGCCGCCCTGCCTGGCGCACTGCATCCGCCTGGCGCTGCTCCGCTTCAGGGTCAAGGTGAGCGCTGGGGGTGTGGGGGTACACTGGGGGTGTGGGGGGTACACTGTGGGGTGTGGGGGTACACTGTGGGGTACACTCTGGGGGTGTGGGGGTACACTGTTGAGGGTGTGGGGGTACATTGGTGGGGTGCCAGGTGTGTGGGGGTACAGTGCTGGGTGTTGATGTGGTACAAGGAGACATTGGTGGGGTGCCAGGGGTGTGGGGGTACAGTGTTAGGGGTGTGGGGGTGCATTGCTGGGGTGCCAGGGGTGTGGGGTACACTGTTGGGGGTGTGGGGGTACATTGCTGGAGTGCCAGGGGTGTGGGGGTACTGTGGTGAGCCACCCCAGTACAGTGCTGGGGGTGTAGGGTACAGTGCCAAGTGTGTGGGGGTAGATTACTGGGGTGCTAGGAGTGTGGGGGTACAGTGCTGGGGTGTCGGTGTGTCTTGATGGGGTGCCAGGGGTGTGGGGGTACAAGGGCACGCCGCTGCCCAAGGTCTGGTTCCTGCCGCCGCCCTGCCTGGCGCACTGCATCCGCCTGGCGCTGCTCCGCTTCAGGGTCAAGGTGAGCGCTGGGGGGTGTGGGGGTACACTGTGGGGTGTGGGTACACTGTGGGGTGTGGGGGTACTGTGGTGAGCCACCCCAGTACAGTGCTGGGGTGTGGGGGTACACTGTGGGGTGTGGGTACACTGTGGGGTGTGGGGGTACTGTGGTGAGCCACCCCAGTACAGTGCTGGGGGTGTGGGGTACGTGGTTGGGGGTGTGGGGGTACTGTGGTGAGCCACCCCAGTACAGTGCTGGGGGTATGGGGGTACATTAGTGGGGTGCTGGGGGTGTGGGGTACACTGCTGGGGTGCCAGGGGTGTGGGGTACACTGGGGGGTGTGGGGGTACATTGGTGAGCCATTCCAGTACAGTGCTGGGGGTGTGGGGTACATTGCTGGAGTGCCAGGGGTGTGGGGGTGCATTGCTGGGGTGCTAGGAGTGTGGGGGTACAGTGCTGGGAATGTGGGGGTACTGTCGTGAGCCACCCCAGTACAGTGCTGGGGTACATTGAGGGGTGTGGGGGTACAGTGTTAGGAGTGTGGGGGTACACTATTGAGGGTGTGGGGGTACATTGGTGGCGTGCCAGGGGTGTGGGGATACAGTGTCGGGTGTGGCGGTGCATTGCTGGAGTGCTTAGGGTGTAGGTGTACATTGTTGGGGGGTGCCAGGAGTGTGGGGGTACATTGCCTGGGGTGTGGGGGTACTGTGGTGAGCCACCCCAATACAGTACTGGGAGTGTGGTGGTAAACTGTGGGGGTTGTGGGGGTACATTGCTGCAGTGCCAGGGGTGTGGGGGTACAGTGCTGGGGTGTTGGTGTGTATTGATGGGGTACAAGGAGGCATTACTGGGGTACCAGGGGTGTGGGGGTACAAGGGCACGCCGCTGCCCAAGGTCTGGTTCCTGCCGCCGCCCTGCCTGGCGCACTGCATCCGCCTGGCGCTGCTCCGCTTCAGGGTCAAGGTGAGCGCTGGGGGGTGTGGGGGTACACACTGGGGTGTGTGGGGGTACACTGTGGGGTGTGGGGGTACTGTGGTGAGCCACCCCAGTACAGTGCTGGGGTACACTGTTGAGGGTGTGGGGGTACATTGGTGGGGTGCCAGGGGTGTGGGGGTATAGTGCTGGGGTGTTTATGTGGTACAAGGAGACATTGGTGGGGTGTGGGGGTACAGTGTTAGGGGTGTGGGGGTACAGTGCTGGGGTGCCAGGGGTGTGGGGTACAATGTTGGGGTGTGGGGGTACTGTGGTGAGCCGCTGCCCAAGGTCTGGTTCCTGCCGCCGCCCTGCCTGGCGCACTGCATCCGCCTGGCGCTGCTCCGCTTCAGGGACAAGGTGAGCGCTGGGGGTGTGGGGGTACACTGTGGGGTGTGGGGGTACACCGTGGGGTGTGGGGGTACACGGCTGGGGTGTGGGGGTACACTGCTGGGGTGTGGGGGTACATTGGTGAGCCGCCCCATGCAGATGGGGTACAGTGCCAGGGGTGTGGGGGTACAGTGCTGGGGTGTGGGTACATTGCTGGGGTACCAGGGGTGTGGGGGTACAAGGGCACGCCGCTGCCCAAGGTCTGGTTCCTGCCTGGCGCACTGCATCCGCCTGGCGCTGCTCCGCATCAGGGTCAAGGTGAGCGCTGGGGGTGTGGGGGTACACTGTGCGGGGTGTGGGGTACACTGCTGGAGTGTGGGGGTACACTCATGGGGTGCCAGGGGTGTGGGGGTACATTGCTGCAGTGCCAGGTGTGTGGGGGTATAGTGATGGGGTGTTGATGTGGTACAAGGAGACATTGGTGGGGTGCCAGGGGTGTGGGGGTACAGTGTTAGGGGTGTGGGGGTGCATTGCTGGGGTGCCAGGGGTGTGGGGGTACATTGGTGGGGTGCCAGGGGTGTGGGGATACAGTGTCAGGGGTGTGGCGGTGCATTGCTGGAGTGCTAGGGGTGTAGGTGTACATTGTTGGGGGGGGTGCCAGGAGTGTGGGGGTACATTGCCTGGGGTGTGGGGGTACATTACTGTACGTGAGCCACCCCAATACAGTACTGGGAGTGTGGTGGTAAACTGTGGGGGTTGTGGGGGTACGTTGCTGCAGTGCCAGGGGTGTGGGGGTACATTGCTGGGGTGCTGGGGTGTATTGATGGGGTACAAGGAGGCATTGCTGGGGTGCCAGGTGTGTGGGGGTACATTGCTGGGGTGTGGGGATACAGTGCTGGGGGTGTGGGGGTACATTGGTGGGGTGCCAGGGGTGTGGGGGTACATTACTGGGGTGTGGGGGTACATTGGTGGGGTGCCAGGGGTGTGGGGGTACATTGGTGGGGTGCCAGGGATGTGGGGGTACATTGGTGAGCCACCCCAGGCAGAGGGGGTATAGTGCCAGGAGTGTGGGGGTACATTGCTGGGATGCCAGGAGCATGGGGGTACATTGCTGGGGTGTGGGGGTATAATGCTGGAGTGCCAGGAGTGTGGGGGTACAGTGCTTGGGGTGTGGGGTACAGTGCTGGGGTGACAGGAGTGTGGGGTACACTGTTGAGGGTGTGGGGGTACACAGTTGAGGGTGTGGGGGTACATTGCTGGGGTGAGGGGGTATAGTGCTGGGGTGCCAGGGACGCAAAGAGGCATTGGTGAACCGCCCTGGGGAATGGGGGTAAGGTGCTGGGGGTGTGGGGGTACATCGCTGGGGGGTGCCAGGGGTGTGGCGGTACATTGGTGGGGGGGTTGTCAGGGATGTGGGGGTACATTCATAGGGTGCAAGGCATTGGCACGGGTAACATTGAGGGGATGCCAGGGGTGTGGGGGGGATTGATGTGGTGCAAGGAGGCATTGATGGGGTGCCAGAGGAGAGGGGGCATTGAGGTGATGCGAGGGGAGAGGGGGTACATTGGTGAGGTGTGAGGTGCAAGGAGGCATGGTGAGGGGGGCATTGGTCAAGTCAAGTCAAGTCAAGTCAATTTTATTTGTATAGCACATTTAAAAACAACCCACGTTGACCAAAGTGCTGCACATCTGATTAGGAAAAAAAAAAAAGAAACAACATACAGTGGCAGGCAGTCAAACACAACGGCGCGGTGGGGTGAGGGGATGGTTTGATGGGGGGCAGAGGCATTGAGGGGGTGCCAGTGGTGTCGGTGTGCATTGGTGGGGTGCCAGTGGTGTAGGGGTGCCAAGGGAGAGGGGGTCGTTGGTGGGGTGCCTGGGAATATTGATGAGGTGCCAGTGGAGTGGAGGTGCATTGGTGAAGGTGTGTGGGGGCATTGGTAGGGGTGTAATTGGGTGCCAGGGAGGTGGGGGTGTATTGATGGTGTGCCAAGGGTGTGGGGGGCATTGGTGAGTGGTGCATTGAGGGGGTGCCAGGGGTTCAGGGTGGGGGGGAGGCATTGGTGAGGGTGTGAGGGGGCATTGGTGAGTTGCTCTGTGAGGGGGGCATTAGTGGGGTGCCAGTGGAGGGGGCATTGATGGGGAGCAGGAGGGGGTGCATTGGTGGGTAGAAATAGCAAGCGGACATTACTGGGGTGTCAGGGGAGGGGGGCATGGGTGCATTGTCTGTGGCAAAGGGTGTGGGGGGCATTGGAGGTTGCCAGGGGAGGTGGGCATTGATGGACTATGGTGAGCAGCCTGGGTGTGGAGTCATTAGCGGGGTGGCAAGGGGGCATTGATCAGGGTGCCAGGGGGCATTGATGGTGATGTGAGGGGGCGTTGATGGGGAACAGGCGGATTGGTGGGGGTCATTGAAGGTTGCAATGGCAGGGGAGGGGTTCATTGATGGAGATGCCGGGGGCATTGGTGGGGATGCCAGGGGAGGAGGGCATTGATGGAGGTGCCTGGTGAGGGGTGCATGGATGGGGAGATGGCAACCGAAGGTTGACGGGTCAGTAAGGGGTGCATTGATCGGGTGCAAGGGGGTTTGAGGGGATAGGGCGGGGGGGACATTGGTAGGGGAAGTGGGAGGGAGTGTATTGATAGAAACATAGGAAATAGGTGCAGGAGGAGGCCATTTGGCCCTTCGAGCCTGCACCGCCATTCAATATAATCATGGCTGATCATCCAACTCAGTATCCCGTACCTGCCTTCTCTCCATACCCCCTGATCCCTTTAGCCACAAGGGCCACATCTAACTCCCTCTTAAATATTGCCAATGAACTGGCCTCAACTACCTTCTGTGGCAGAGAATTCCACAGATTCACCACTCTCTGTGTGGAAAAAAAACGTTCTCATCTCGGTCCTAAAAGACTTCCCCCTTATCCTTAAACTGTGACCTGTTGTTCTGGACTTCCCCAACATTGGGAACAATCTTCCTGCATCTAGCCTGTCCAACCCCTTAAGAATTTTGTAAGTTTCTATAAGATCCCCCCTCAATCTTCTAAATTCCAGCGAGTACAAGCCGAGTCTATCCAGTCTTTCTTCATATGAAAGTCCTGCCATCCCAGGAATCAATCTGGTGAACCTTCTCTGTACTCCCTCTATGGCAAGAATGTCTTTCCTCAGATTAAGAGACCAAAACTGTACGCAATACTCCAAGTGTGGTCTCACCAATGCCCTGTACAACTGCAGCAGAACCTCCCTGCTCCTATACTCAAATCCCCTTGCTATGAATGCCAACATACCATTCGCTTTCTTCACTGCCTGCTACACCTGCATGCCTACTTTCAATGACTGGTGTACCACGACACCCAGGTCTCGTTGCATCTCGCTGGCGTGTAAACTGCCCAAGCGAAATATGAGGTGTTGTTCCTCCACTTTGCGCTGGGCCTCACTCTGACAATGGACGAGGCCCAGGACAGAAAGGTCAGATTGGGAGGGGGAGTTGAAGTGCTCAGCCACGGGGAGATCATGTTAAGACAGACTGAGCGGAGGTGTTGAGCGAAACGATCGCCGAGCCTGCGCCTGGTCTCGCCGATGTAGAGAAGTAGACACCTGGAACAGCGGATACAGTAGATGAGTTTGGAGGAGGTGCAGGCCTCACCTGGAAAGACTGTTTGGGTCCTTGGATGGAGTCGAGGGGGGAGGTAAAGGGACAGGTGTTGAGGTTGAGGTTGCCGACAATTGGAGAATTCAACGTACATATTTTTGGACTGTCAGCTGCCCAAGCGGAATATGGGGTGCTGTTCCTCCAATTTGTGTGATTTGTGTGTGATTTTATAGAGACGTATACAATTATAAAAGGACTGGACAAGCTAGATGCAGGAAAAATGTTCCCAATGTTGGGGGAGTCCAGAACCAGGTGCCACACAGTCCAAGAATAAAGGGGAGGTCATTTAAAACTGAGGTGAGAAGAAACTTTTTCACCCAGAGAGTTGTGAATCTGTGGAATTCTCTGTCACAGAGGGTAGTGGAGGCCAAATCACTGGATGGATTTAAAAGAGACTTAGACAGAGCTCATGGGGCTAGTGGAATCAAGGGATATGGGGAGAAGGCAGGCACGGGTTACTGATTGTGGATGATCACAATGAATGGCGATGCTGGCTTGCAAATGGCCTCCTCCTGCACCTATTTTCTATGTTTCTATTCTTCACTCTGGCAATGGAGGAGGCTCAGGACACAAATGTCTGTGTGGGACGGGGAGTTAAAATAATTATTAATTATGAATGCCATGAGTTCCAGTGGGCTTGGGCAATGTTTTTGTTTCTGACAGTCGTAGTCTTGTGGTTTCTGTCCACAACAGCGTTGGTTGGGGAGGAGGGGGGGATTTGAACCAGCGCCTCTGTCTTGTTAGTTTACTCCACTGAGCTGTTTGTCTGGTCACCTCGATTCGTAAATGATTAAAAGGTGTACATGTTGGCTGCAGCATTTTGCTGCATTCCAAGGGGGTGTATAATGGTCCGTGTGCAAGATTAATTGAGCAGTTTGTGCAAGTCCCTCTGGTTTGACAATGGTGCAGTCACGAGATCAGATCAAATGTACAAAATCTATGAAATATATTGTGCAATGGTTACATAACTAACAATGGGTTTGGTTTTAGAAAAGCCTCAAAGAAACATGCACAAATAGTGGTGTGAAAATAATCCAGGAACATAAAACATGTTCCCAATAAAATA
Source organism: Rhinoraja longicauda (assembly GCF_053455715.1). Taxonomy (NCBI): domain Eukaryota; kingdom Metazoa; phylum Chordata; class Chondrichthyes; order Rajiformes; family Arhynchobatidae; genus Rhinoraja; species Rhinoraja longicauda. The sequence continues at coordinate 8,599,040 of NC_135991.1, read as the reverse complement.
TGTTCCCAATAACTTCCATAAAACATGGCCCATTTATGTTAAACCTCTGCTCAGTCCGTCTTAACCACCCTGATTTCCCGGTGGCTCTATATTCAATACCCTGACTGATGAAGGCCAATGTGCTAAAAGCCGCCTTGACCACCCTATCTACTTGTGCAAAAGAAGTGCAGTCCATTAACGCAGTGCGCACACAGGCCAAATACTTCTCTACGTCGGCGAGACCAAGCGCAGGCTTGGCGATCGTTTTGCTGAACACCTCCGCTCAGTCCGTCTTAACCTACCCGATCTCCTGGTGGCTGAGCACTTCAACTCCCCCTCCCATTGCCAATCTGACCTTTCTGTCCTGGGCATCCTCCATTGCCAGAGTGAGCCCCAGCCCAAATTGGAGGTGCAGCACCTCATATTTCGCTTGGGTAGTTTACACCCCAGTGGTATTAACATTGATTTCTCTAACTTCAGGTAGTCCCTTGCTTTCCCTCTCTATCCCCTCCCCCTTCCCAATTCTCCCACTAGTCTTCCTGTTTCCGACTACATCCGATCTTTGTCCCGCCCCCTCCCCTGACATCAGTCTGAAGAAGGGTCTCGACCCGAAACGTCAACCATTCCTTCTCTCCAGAGATGCTGCCTGACCCGCTGAATTACTCCAGCATTTTGTGTCTATCTTCGATTTAAACCAGCATCTGCAGTTTTATTTCCCACCCATTTATGTTAAAATCCCTATTAATAGACAATGTGCAGGAGGAGGCCATTTGGCCCTTTGAGCCAGCACCGCCATTCAATGTGATCATGGCTGATCATCCACAATCAGTACCCCGTTCCTGCCCTCTCCCCATACCCCCTGACTCCGCTATCATTAAGAGCTCTATTTAACTCTTGAAAGCATCCAGAGAATTGGCTTCCACTGCCTTCTGAGGCAGAGAATTCCACAGATTTACATCTCTCTGAGTGCTGGAGTAACTCAGCGGGACAGGCAGCGTCTCTGGAGAGAAGGAATGGGTGACTTTTTGGGTTGAGAGCCGCCTTCAGACTGAAATCTCACCCATTCCTTCTATCCAGAGATGCTGCCTGTCCCGCTGAGTTAAACTCCAACATTTTGTCTATTTTCTAAGTTTACCAGCACCTGCAGTTCCTTCCAACACACCTCACACTCACTCAGATTTGACTCGGTTTGCCATTTCTCCGCTCTTTTCTGCAGCTAATCTGTATCCCACTGGATGCTGTGACAGCCTTCCACACAGTCCGTGACCCAAGCTATCTTGGAGTTGTCTACAAACTTGTCTATGTTTATATCCAAGTCGTACAGCATGGAAACAGGCCCTTCGGCCTAACCTACCCATTCTGTCCAGACCTGACCATCTACCTAGTCTCATCTGCCTGCTTTTAGCCCATATCCCTCTCCTCCCTCTAAACTTCTAACCAGCCACAGACTGGTTCCACCAAGATGCAGTCACAGGAGATCCTTCTTTCCTGTGGCTATCAAACTGTACAACTCCTCTCCCTCCTGTCGTGGGGTAGACTGACCTCCCCCTTCCCCGTTCTCCCCTTCTCTATCCCCTTCCCCGTTCTCCCACTAGTCTTCCTGTCTCCGACTACATCCTATCTTTGTCCCACCCCATCCCCTGACAGCCTGAAGAAGGGTCTCGACGCGAAACGTCACCCAAGATGCTGCCTGACCCGCTGAGTTACTCCAGCATTTTGTGTCTACCTTTGATTTTAACCAGCATCTGCAGTTTGTTTCCTACTCCGATTGTCGCATAGATATGCAGGGAATGGAGACATATGGATCATGGGCAGGCAGATGCGATTAGTCTAACTTGGCATCATGTTTGGCAAGGCCAGAGGGCCCCGTTCCTGTGTAGTTCCTTTCCATGTTTCATGTTACAATTGTTGAAGAAACGAGTAAATGCACAATCTATGCAAAAGACAACGGTCTGTTTATAAGTACTGGGAAAATAATCAAATGATGTTACAAGTGTTACATTCGAAAACCAGTTTTGTCAAAGGAACCTATATGAATGAATGATACTTTATAGTCACATGTGCCATGTCACAGTGAAATTCTTTATTTTGCATACCATATTCAAAACATGCAAACAATAGACAATAGGTGCAGGAGTAGGCCATTCAGCCCTTCGAGCCAGCACCGCCATTCAATGCGATCATGGCTGATCACTATCAATCAGTACCCCGTTCCTGCCTTCTCCCCATACCCCCTCACTCCGCTATCCTTAAGAGCTCTATCCAGCTCTCTCTTGAAAGCATCCAACGAACTGGCCTCCACTGCCTTCTGAGGCAGAGAATTCCACACCTTCACCACCCTCTGACTGAAAAAGTTCTTCCTCATCTCCGTTCTAAATGGCCTACCCCTTATTCTCAAACTGTGGCCCCTTGTTCTGGACTCCCCCAACATTGGGAACATGTTATCTGCCTCTAATGTGTCCAATCCCCTAATTATCTTGTATGTTTCAATAAGATCCCCCCTCATCCTTCTAAATTCCAGTGTATACAAGCCCAATCGCTCCAGCCTTTCAACATACGACAGTCCCGCCATTCCGGGAATTAATCTAGTGAACCTACGCTGCACGCCCTCCATAGCAAGAATATCCTTCCTCAAATTTGCGGTCTCACCAGGGCCCGGTACAACTGTAGAAGGACCTCTTTGCTCCTATACTCAACTCCTCTTGTTACGAAGGCCAACATTCCATTGGCTTTCACAGGGTGCTGGAGTAACCCAGCCGGTCAGCCAGCATCTCTGGAGAGCATGGATGGGCGACGTTTCACAGAGTGCTGGAGTAACTCAGCGGGTCAGCCAGCATCTCTGGAGAGCAAGGATGGGTGATGTTTCCGGTTGGGGCCCTTCTTATCACACAATCCCGGGGGGGGGGGAGAAGAAAGCTACAAATGGGAGAGGCAGGACAAAGTGTGGCGGGTAATCCGTGGATGCAGGCGGGAGGGGTTTCTGATAGGCAGATAGTGGAAGCAAAGGTCAGGAATAAGAACTGAAGGCGTGGGACCGATTTCAATTGTCGTGAAGCTGGAGAAACGAGGGGGGGGGGGGAGGGGTTGGAGGGGAGTAACAGATGGGGCTCGGGGTTGAGGTGTGGGGGTGGAGGGGGGGTTATTATGGATTATGTAATTTGAGTGCTGGTTCATGACATTCAGTGACAATGTGCCTTAAAATATGTAGAGGAAAAAAAACTGCAGATGCTGATTTAAATCGAAGGTAGACACAAAATGCTGGAGTAACTTAGCGGGTCAGGCAGCATCTCTGGAGAGAAGGAATGGGTGACGTTTCGGGTCGAGACATTGGGTGAGACCCATTCCTTCTCTCCAGAGATGCTGCCTGACCCGCTGAGTTACTCCAGCATTTTGTGTCTGCCTTAAAATATGAAGCTCCCAGTCCCAAGGCAATTTGAACAATGATCAGTTGTGCAAAATCAGTTTTAAAAATAGTTCTGAGCATTAAAATGGTGTTGTGAAAATAATCTTAACATGCCCTTGGAGACCCTTGTTATGTGTTTATCTGCCAATCGTATAAATCTATTTTAAAACCCGGTTTGGGATAAATATGTGTGTGGTGGATCTAACTGCAATAGAATTGTAGTGACTTCTATAAAATCTGATGCAACAGATGAAAAAAATAAGTGTCAGATAGCCAGTAACGTCATCGACTTTAGTGAAGGCAAGTGAGCTGAACTGTGATCATAATCACTTGTATCAATCATTGAATGACTTATTGTGCGATTGATATAAATCAGCAAAATATTGCGGGTGCCGAGGTTTGGGCAAGGATAAGGTGAAGGCTCGGTCTTTTTCTCCAGGGTAGAGGATACTAAAACTAGAGAGCATAGGCTCGAGGTGAGAGGGGCAGAGATTTAAGAGGAGGCAACTTTTTGTTTACTCGGAGGGTGGTCTGACCTTTTACAGAAAATAAAACGGAAACAGGCCCTTTGGCACACCTAGTGATCCCCGTACTCTTACACTATCCTACACACACATTAGGGACAATTTACAATGATACCAAGCCAATTAACCTCCAAACCTGTCCGTCTTTGGAGTGTGGGAGGAAGCCGGAGATCCCGGAGGAAACCCACGCAGGTCACGGGGAGAACGTGCAAACAAGCACCCGTAGTCGGGATCGTACACTGGGTCTCTGGCGCTGTGAGGCAATAACTCTACTGTAATGGAAGTAACTTTTTTGTGACTTTTGAAAGACGTTTGGTGAGATATATGGACGAAGGTTTGTAGGGATATGGGCCAAATGCGAGGATGGTCCCCGGAATGAGTGGGTTAACATATGATTTGGTCTCAGATCAGTTTTGGTCTCCTAATCTGAGGAAAGACATTCTTGCCATAGAGAGAGTACAGAGAACGTTCACCAGATTGATTCCTGGGATGGCAGGAATTTCATATGAAGAAAGACTGGATAGACTCGGCTTGTACTCGCTGGAATTTAGAAGATTGAGGGGGGATCTTATAGAAACTTACAAAATTCTTAAGGGGTTGGACAGGCTAGATGCAGGAAGATTGTTCCCGATGTTGGGGAAGTCCAGAACAAGGGGTCACAGTTTAAGGATAAGGGGGAAGTCTTTTGGGACTGAGACGAGAAAGTTTTTTTTCACACAGAGAGTGGTGAATCTGTGGAATTCTCTGCCACAGAAGGTAGTTGAGGCCAGTTCATTGGCAATATTTAAGAGGGAGTTAGATGTGGCCCTTGTGGCTAAAGGGATCAGGGGGTATGGAGAGAAGGCAGGTACGGGATACTGAGTTGGATGATCAGCCATGATCATATTGAATGGCGGTGCAGGCTCGAAGGGCCGAATGGCATCCTCCTGCACCTATTTTCTATGTTTCTATGATGAGCGTTTGACTGCACTGGGCCTGTACTCGCTTGCGTTTAGAAGGATGAAGAGGGAAGGAACCTCATTGAAACGTACTGAATACTAGAAGGCCTGGATAGAGTGGATGTGGAGAGGATGTTTCCACTAGTGGGAGAGTCTAGGACCAGAGGTCACAGCCTCCGAATAAAAGGACATTCCTTTAGAAAGACGATGAGGAGGAATTTCTTTAGTCAGGGGGTAGTGAATCTGTGGAATTCATTGTCACAGACGGCTGTGGAGGTTGTCAATAGATATTTTTAAGGTGGGAATTGACAGATTCTTGATTACTAAGGGCGATGGGGGTTATGGGGAGATGGCAGGAGAATGGGTTTGAGGGAGAGATAGATCAGCCGTAATTGAATGTTGGAATAGACTTGATGGACCGAATGGCCTAGAACTTATGAAATGCAGGCAAATTTGCCACTCTCAAATGGTCAGAGATTTGGTCAGAGATTGGCGAAGAAAGTTGAAGTGCCTATTTCCATGCTGTACATCTCCATGACTCCAAAAGTCTTAAAATGGTATTGCATTAATCGGTTAGCATCGTGGTGCAGCTGGTAGAATGGCTGCCTCACAGCGCCAGGGACCCGGGTTCCATTCTGACCTCTGCTCTGTCTGTGTAGAGGTTACACCCTCTCCCTGTGACCACGTGGGTCTCCTTCTGGTGATCTGTGTTCCTCCCACATCCCAAAGACCTGTGAGTTTTCAGGTTAATTGGCCCTCTGTAAATTGCACGTAGTGTATAGGGAGTGGTTGAGAAAGTGGGATATCAGAGTGGCACGGGTAGAGTTGCTGCCTTACAGCGCCAGAGACCCAGGTTCGATCCTGACTGCAGGTGCTGTCTGTACAGAGTTTGTACGTTCCCTTCATGACCCGCGTGGATTTTCTCCGAGATCGTCTGTTTCCCTCCACACTCCAAAGACGTACAGGTTTGTAGGTTAATTGGCTTGGTATAATTGTAAATTAAAATTGTAAATTATCATGAGTGTGTGTAGGATAGCATTAGTGTGCGGGGATCGCTGGTCGGTGCGGATTCAGTGGGCCGAAGGGCCTGTTTCCGTGCTATATCTCTAAACTAAACAGAGCTAGTGTGAACAGGTGATTGATGGTTGACATGGACTGAATGGGCCAAATGGCCTGTATCTGTGCTGTATCTCTTAACTAAAACTAAGTCTGAAGAAGGGTCTCGACCCGAAACGTCACCCATTCCTTCTCTCCTGAGATGCTGCCTGACCTGCTGAGTCACTCCAGCATTTTGTGAATAAATACCTTCGATTTGTACCAGCATCTGCAGTTATTTTCTTATATTGTGTAAACTAAAACTAAACTCATCTAATGATTATAAAATATTCATGTTGCACATTCTCAGAGGAAAATATACTTGGGCATTAGATAAAATCTAATGGAAAATAATGAGTCATAATAGTTGACAGTGGCAAAGTAATCAATAAAGGGATTGGATTGAAAAGGAATAATGTAAATTGCAGGCATATTTTAGTTTTATTTCACGATCCTTTTGTAAAATTTAAAATATCCAGATTCATAGTCAGGGAGAGCGAGACCAGCCATGATTAAATGGTAGCATAGACCTGATGGGCCAAATGGCCTCATTCTGGTCCTATGACTTGTGAGCTACCCAGATTAAAAGTCAGGGTGCTATTACTTGCCTGACTGACTGGTACGAATTCAGGGCATTGCAAGTTGTGATCCCTGATTCATAAGCTTCTGGAGAAGTTGTCTTGTTTGCTGAACAAGACCCGTACAATATTGGTGAATTCTATGGCCATGGTCATGTTCATAAGTGATAGGAGCAGAATTAGGCCATTTGGCCCAGAATCTACTCCGCCATTCAACAATGGCTGATCTTACCCCCTCGACCCCATTCTCCTGCCTTCTCCCCATAACCCTTGACACCCTTACTAATCAAGAATCTGCCAGTCTCCACCTTAAAAATGCTCACTGATTTGGCCTCTACAGCCCTCTGGCAATGAATTTCACAGATTCACCACCCTCTGACTAAAGAAACTCTTCCTCGTCTCCTTTCTAAAGGTACGTCCTCTTATTCTGAGGGTGTACCCTCTGGTCCTAGACTCTCCCACTACTGGAAACATCTCCACATCCACTCTATCCAGGCCTTTCACTCTTCAGTAAGCTTCAATAAAGTATCCCAACCTCCTCATCCTTCTAAACTCCAGCCGAGTACAGGCCCAGTGCTGTCAAATGTCCCGACCATCGCCCAAACTGACCTCCCGTCGACTCAAATCTGCACTTCACGCTGCCTCGGCAAAGCCACCATCGTAATCTAAGGACCAGTCTCACCCTGGTCGCACTCTCCTCCCCTCTCCCATCAGGCAAGAGGTACAGAAGAGTAAAAACGCACACCTCCAGATTCAGGGACAGTTTCTTCCCTGCTGTTGAGCAACTGAACTGGCCTCTCATCAGCTAGAGTGCAGTCCTGACCTCCCATCTACCACATTGGAGACCTGAACTATCTATAATCAGCTTCAATGTTTAGAGATACAGCGCGGAAACAGGCCTTTTCGACCCACCGGGTCCGCGCCGACCAGCGATCCCCGCACACTAACACTATCCTACACCCACGAGGGACAATTTTTACATTTACCAAGCCAATTTACCTACAAACCTGTACGTCTTTGGAGTGTGGGAGGAAACCGAAGATCTCGGAGAAAACCCACGCAGGTCACGGGGAGAGACAGAGTGGAAGCAGGCCCTTCGGCCCACCGAGGGAACCAGAGTACCTGGAGGAAACCCACGCGATCACGGGGAGAACGTGCAAACCTGACAGAACCTGACAGAACCCGAGGTCAGGATTTCATATCTTTGCACTAAATATTGCACCCTTTACAATACAATACAACATATCTTTATTGTCATTGTACAGGGGTCAAACGAGATTGAGAATGCGCCTCCCATACGATGCAATAATTTAATTAGCTAGTCAGTATTAATTTAAACAACCCATTGAAACAAATTGGAACAGTTTTAAAACATCTCAGAATAAAGTGCAAGTAAGTCTGTGCTGGATCACTGTGCGATGTGACCATCTGGCTCAGCAGGACCGGTTCAGAGCAGCTATGGCCCTGGGGATGAAGCTGTTCCTGAGTCTGGAGGTGCGGGTGTAGAAGGCCTTGTATCGTCTGCCCGATGGTAGAAGTTCGAACAGACTGTTGCAGGGGTGTGAAGAGTCTCTGTGGATGCTGGTGGCTTTTCTGGGGCATCGTGTGTTGTAGATGCTCTCCAAGGCTGGAGTATTGTGGACGGCTTGATTGTATTTATGCCTCGTCTTATTTTTGACTGGATAGCAGGCAAACAAAAGCTTTTCACTCTACCTTGGTGCATGTGACAATGATAAACTATACTAAACTGACTATGCACCTTTGGTGTAAAGGAAGCATTCCCTTAGCTTGTAGCAGGCATGTCTGTTTGAGGCATTTATATGGTCATGCAGTTCATTCACAGTGTATATCTGATTACATAATTCCCACGTCACCAGTGGGAAAGGGATAACTGATTTTTTAACGCCCGTTCACAAGCTCAGCATGCATCTTCTAGTGACGGAAACGGGCCCTTCAGCCCACCAAGTCAACAACGAATATCAAACGGCCATTTACATGACTCCCATTTTATTATCTACATATGCTGTCTGTACAGAGTTTGTACGTTCTCCCTGTGACTGTGTGGGTTTTCTCCGGGTGCTCCGGTTTCCTTCCACATTCCAAGACGTGCGGGTTTGTCGGTGAAAAATTGTAAATTGTCCCTAGTGTGTAGGATAGTGTATGGCATTTAGTTTGGAGAGAAAGCTAATGGCATGTTGGCCTTCATAACAAGAGGATTTGAGTATAGGAGTAAAGAGGTCCTTCTGCAGTTGCATAGGGCCCTGGTGAGACCGCATCTGGAGTATTGTGTGCAGTTTTGGTCTCCTAATTTGAGGAAGGACATCCTTGCTATTGAGGCAGTGCAGCGTAGGTTCACAGGGTTAATCCCCGGGATGGCTGGACAGTCATATGAGGAAAGATTGGAAAGACTGGGCTTGTATTCACTGGAGTTTAGATGAGAGGGGATCTTATAGAGATGTATAAAATTATAAAAGGACTGGACAACCTAGATCAGGAAAAAAGGTTCCCAATGTTGGGGGAATCCAGAACCAGGGGACACAGTTTAAGAATAAAGGGTAGGCCATTTAGAACGGAGATGAGGAAAAACCTTTTCACTCAGAGTTGTGAATCAGAAGGCAGTGGAGGCCAATTCTCTGGATGCTTTCAAGAGAGTTAGATAGAGCTCTTAAAGATAGCGGAGTCAGGGGGTACGGGGAGAAGGCAGGAATGGGGTACTGATTGTGGATGATCAGCCATGATCACAGTGAATGGCGGTGCTGGCTGGAAGGGCCGAATGGCCGCCTCCTGCACCCATTGTCTATTACATGCTGTCTGTACGGAGTTTGTACGTTCTCCCTGTGGCCATGGGGGTTTTCTCCGGGTGCTCCGGTCTCCTCCCACATTCCAAGCACGTGCAGGTTTGTAGACTAATTGGCTTCGGTGAAAAATTGTAAATTGTCCCTAGTGTGTGGGATAGTGTACGGCATTTAGTTCGGAGAAGGCGCGGAAACCGTCCCTTTGGCCCACCAAGACCGCGCCAACCAGCGATCCCCGAGGTCTTTTTAGACTTTCAACTTTTAGACTTCAGGGATACAGCGTCGGAATGGGCTGCACCGACCAGCGATTCCCCCCACACTTACACAACTATTCTGGAGAAAAAAGATAGGTGATGTTTCGGAAGAAGTAGGGTCCCGACCTGAAATGTCACTATTCTTTTTCTCCAGAGATGCTGCCTTACCCGCTGAGTTACTCCAGCACTTGGTCTATCTTTGTGTTCAAGTCCGTCTTAACTTACTTGATCTCCCGGTTGCTCAGCACCTCAACTCCCCCTCCCATTCCCAATCTGACCTTTCTGTCCTGGGCCTCCTTTGTCAGAGTGAGGCCCTGCGCAAATTGGAGGAACAGCACATCATATTTGGCTTGGGTAGTTTACACCCCAGCGGCATGAACATTGACTTCTCTAACTTCAGATAGTCCCTGCTTTTCCTCTCTCTCCATCCCCTCCCCTTCCCACTACTCTTCCCGTCTCTGACTACATTCTATCTTTGTCCCGCCCCCTCCCCTGACATCAGTCTGAAGAAGGGTCTCGACCCGAAACATCACCTTCTCTCCAGAGATGCTGCCTGACCCTCTGAGTTACTCCAGCATTGTGTGTCTACCTTCTTTGTGATCAAACCGAGTTTGCTAACACTCCTTGAAGCACTTTGACATTTTGCTGTATTAAATACACCAAATAAATGCATATTGTTGCTAGATTTCTCAAAAGCATGCCTGCCTGGAGTTATCAGATCTGTGCCAAAGTTCATTTAATAATTGCAATCGGTGCTCTTTGGCACCAGTGATATGAATGCGACCTTGTCTGTGCTGTGAATACGAGGATTGTTTCTGCAACTGTGCCTGTAAATCTAACAGTATATTCAATTGATCTTTGTCTCCCTGACCTAATAGTCTTGAAATATGATTTGTTTTAAATACACTGCACCAGTGGCTCTGTCCCAGTCCCTGCTCGTGTGAACGGCAACCCCTATTTCTTCAGTGCACCGAATTATGCTTCCCCTGTGTTGCCTCTCCACCCCTCTCTCGGACAAAGAGGCCGTGACTTGGATGCCTTTTCCAAAGTGGAACCATTGTGTTGAAGCTACTCGGCTTGTACTTGCTGGAATTTAGAAGATTGAAGGGGGATCTTATAGAAACTTACCAAATTCTTAAGGGGTTGGACAGGCTAGATGCAGGAAGATTGTTCCCGATGTTGGGGAAGTCCAGAACAAGGGGTCACAGTTTAAGGATAAGGGGGAAGTCTTTTAGGACCGAGATGAGAACGTTTTTTTTCACACAGAGAGTGGTGAGTCTGTGGAATTCTCTGCCACAGAAGGTAGTTGAGGCCAGTTCATTGGACATATTTAAGAGGGAGTTAGATGTGGCCCTTGTGGCTAAAGGGATCAGGGGGTATGGTGAGAAGGCAGGTATGGGATACCGAGTTGGATGATCAGCCATGATCATATTGAATGGCGGTGCAGGCTCGAAGGGCCGAATGGCCTACTCCTGCACCTATTTTCTATGTTTCTATGCTTCTAAGATGATGTGGGCAGTCTTGGGCCCCTTGTCTGAGGAAGGATGTGCTGGTGTTGGAAAGGATCCACAGGAGGTTTACTTACACTGAACAGCCAAAACATTATGACCACTGACATTGGTTATCTTGTTACAATGGCACCTGTCAAGGGGTGCGATTTGTACCAGCATCTGCAGTTATTTTCTTGCACTGTCAAGGGGTGGGATATACCAGGCAGCAAGTGAACAGTCAGTTCTTGAAGTTGATGTGTTGGATGCAGGAGAAATGGGCAGGAGTAAAGACTTGAGCGACTTTGACAAGGGCCAAATTGTTGTGGCCAGACGACTGGGTCAGAGCATCTCTGAAACGGCAAGGCTTGTGGGGTGCTCCCGGTCAGCAGTGGTGAGTACCGACCGACAGTGGTCCGAGGAGGAACAAACCACAAACCGGCGACAGGCAGGGTGTTGGGCGCCCAAGGCTCATCGATGCGCGAGGGCAACGAAGGCTATCCCGTCTGGTCCGAATAAACTGTGGCACAAGTCACGGAAAATGCTAATGGTGGTCACGGGAGGAATGTGTCACAATACACAGTGCATCGCACCCTGCTGCGTATGGGGCTGCGTGGCCCATGATGGTCATAATGTTTTGGCTCATCAGGGTATAGTTCCACCACCGATTTCTCCAGCATCCTTGGTTCCAGAGCCTTTCTGGATTTTCCGATTGTTGAAGGGAAGATTATGTTTAGGACACAAAGTGCTGGTGTATCTCAGAGGGTTAGACAGCATCTCTGGAGAATGTGGATCAGTAACGTCTCTGGTTGGGACCCTTCTTCAGACTTATGAGAAAGATGCCATCGAGCTGAAAAGAATGCAGAGACTTGCAAAGATACTGCTCCGTCTCGGGGGAAGGAACTACAGGGAGAGGTTGGGCAAGCTCCACATATTTCGCTTGGGCAGCTTGCAGCCCCGCGGTATGAACATTGACTTCTCCAACTCTAGATAGTCCCTCTGTCCCTCTCTTCCCCTCCCCCTTCCCAGTTCTCCCTCTATCTTCCTATCTCCACCTACATCCTTCCTTTGTCCCGCCCCCCTGACATCAGTCTGAAGAAGGGTCTCGACCCGAAACATCACCCATTCCTTCTCTCCTGAGATGCTGCCTGACCTGCTGAGTTACTCCAGCATTTTGTGAATAAATACCTTCGATTTGTACCAGCATCTGCAGTTATTTTCTTAAACTACAGGGAGAGATTGGGCACCCCACTTAATTTGTTGGAGCGCAAGAGGATAGCTTATAGATACAGTGCGGAAACAGGCCCTTTGGCCCACTGAGTCAGCACCGACCAGCGATCCCCGCACATTAACACTACCCGGCATAGCTTCAGAATTGAGGGACAAAGGTTTAGGGGTAACATGAGGGGGAACTTCTTTACTCAGAGGGTTGTGGCTGTATGGAATGGGCTTCCGGTGGAAGTGGTGGAGGCTGGCTCGATTTTATTATTTAAGAGTAAATTGGATAGGTATATGGATAGGAGGGGATTGGAGGGTTATGATCTGAGTGCAGGTAGATGAGACTAGGTCAGGGAGAATGGTCGGCGTGGACTGGTAGGGCCGGACAGGCCTGTTTCCATGCTGTAGTTGTTGTTGTTATATGTTATACACAAGGGACAATTTTACACATACACACCAAGCCAATTTACCTACAAACCTGTACGTCTTTGGAGTGTGGGAGGAACCCGACTATCTCGGAAAAAACCCACGCAGGTCACGGGGAGAACGTACAAACTCCGTACAGACAGCACCCGTAGTCGGGATGGAACCTGGTTCTCCGGCGCTGCAAGGCAGCAACTCTACCGCTGCGCCACCGTGGCCACTCTAGCGGTGTCTAAAATGATGCTGGGAATGGATAGGGTGAATTACAGTCTTTTCCCCCAGGGTAGGGGAATCAAGTGGATGAGGGGTGAACCTTGAGCTGTCTTTGATCAGACTTTACTGGCTTGTATCTCGAAATAAATGTTTTTCACGTTATTCCCTTTGTACACTGTGGCTCGATTGTAATCATGTATTGTCTTTCCGCTGACTGGTTAGCACGCAGCAAAAGATTTTCACTGTACTTTGGTACACGTGATGATAAATAATCTAAATAAATGGATGGGGTGAATGCTGGAGTCTTTTACCCATGGGAGGGGAATCGAGAACCAGAGGACCTAGGTTTAAGGTGAGAGGGGAACGATTTAATAGGAACCTGGGGGGCATCTTCACTCGTGGGGTGATGGGTTTATAGAACAAACTGCTGGGGAGGGAGTTGGGACAGGAATTATCTATATTATTATATTACTAAAACTCTTATCTTGTGTGTATGTTCCCAAAATACAACCAAAACGGTACACAATAGCTCAACAATTTTAGGCTCACCTTACTCGCCATTTGCCTGCGGTGTGCAGTATCGAGTTTCATTACATTTTAAAAGTAATTAACTTTATAAACTTTAGTAAATGCTCTTCCCACCCCCTGCGCAGCAACTCCGGGAGGACAGGCACCCGTTCCGGCGTGCCCCGTGCCTGACCTTCCTCCCGTTGTGCAGCGCGGCGGCAGAGGGTCAATGAAGATGGCCGCCGGCGGGACCAACGTGCGGCAGCGCCTTGCGGCCGCTCTCCTGCTGCTGGCCGCCCAGGGCAGGGGTGAGTGGCTCCCTCTCTCCCATCGCCTGGCCCTGGGGGAGATTGCCCGGCCCTGGGGGAGACGCCACGGCTGGCAATGGGTCCACGGGTCGTCTGCTGGAGGGTTGCAGGAGAGGTTTGGGCCCAACAGGTCCAGGGGTCATCTAGTAACATTTAAAAGAGACTTGAACGGGTACATAGAGAGGAAAGGATTAGAGGGCCAAAAGTGTCGAGGTGGAACGAGTATACATGGGGCATTTTGGTGGGCATGGGCAAGTTGGCTGAAGGGCCTGTTACTGTGCTGCCTGACCGTGCGACAGTTTGCTCAGTCTGCCAGTGCAAACGGGTTTGCACTCCCCTCGGCCTGGCCTCCCCGCCTGTAAAAGGATGCCACTCGTAGGCAGAGTCTTTTACTATATAAGTTTATTAATGACACTACACATACATTATGCCCTAGCTGTCCGTGGTCATCACTGGCACTAGAGAGCGAGCTGGAGGTGGGGAAGTTACAATTATACCAGAGACAATGGGGAGTGGTTAGTAGTGGTGAGGTCACTATGTTAAAGGAACATGCACTGATCTACATCCTTCCTCTTGGAAACAAAGTGACCACGGCTCATGCGCTAGGCTCAAACTACAAGCAGACTACTCGTACACACCGTACCGGACAGGCGGCCTGACCACTCTCCCAGAGCGGGTGCGCAACCCACCATCCCCTCCGGTCGAAGGAGCAGCATGAACGGGTGCGGGTACAGAGGCTGGGGAACCAGGGGAAGGAGGAGGACTGGGAAGCGATGCACGCGCAGGCGAGGGAGGGGAAGGTGGCTGGGGCGACTGCGGATGTACCGGAGCAGGAGGCACATCAGGCACCGCGGACTGGACGGGAGGTGAATACGGGATCGCGGGAGGCGGTGCAGGCTCGTTTACCAGCATCAGGTGCTGGCGGGTACGACGGTACACGGTGCCCTCGTAGTTGACCAGGTACGACCGTGGAGAGTCAGCATTGCCGACGACCACGGCCAGCCGGTGGTGACCGGAGGTCGACTCCATCCGGACAACCTGGCCAGCGAACAAAGGTGGAAGGGGACGGGACGACCTGTCAAAGGAGCGCTTCTGAATGAGCTGCTTTTCAGTGATGCGCTCCCTGACAGCGGCAGGGCTCCGAGCCGTGGGTTGCAGGGATTGCTGGGAGACGGGGATAGGGGGTCTAGTGGTGCGGGACATGAGGCGCTGGGCAGGGGAACCGAGCGCGGGGTCCCGGGAGATGTTGCGGAGGTTGAGGAGGGCAAGGTACAAGTCCGAACTGTCAAGCCGGCAACGTTCCATCAGTTCCTTAGCGCTGCGGACAGCGCGCTCTGCAAGTCCATTGCTTTGCGGGTACTCGGGGCTGCTGGTGATGTGGCGGAAGTTCCACCAATTTGCGAAAACAGCAAACTCGGCGCTGGTAAACTGGCTGCCGTTGTCGGACTGTCCCACTTCTGACACCATGTAAAAGGATGCCACTCGTAGGCAGAGTCTTTTACTATATAAGTTTATTAATGACACTACACATACATTATGCCCTAGCTGTCCGTGGTCATCACTGGCACTAGAGAGCGAGCTGGAGGTGGGGAAGTTACAATTATACCAGAGACAATGGGGAGTGGTTAGTAGTGGTGAGGTCACTATGTTAAAGGAACATGCACTGATCTACACCGCCCGCCTCTTGTACAACAAGCTCTTCTGTTGTCAGCCCGATTGTCGCTCGAGCAGAAACCACCTGGCCTCGGGCCGATCAAGAATACACGATAAACACGGCTCGTCGTTGACAAACTGAGGGAAAACATCGAACGTAAAGGCCACAAGGCCCAGCGTTATCTTGCTCTTCCCCGCCACCCCACTCCTAGTGCCTCCTTGGTGCTCCGGCAGAGAGCCACGTGGGTACACAAGGAACGGAGGGGCATGGATCACGAGCAGGCAGAGGAGATGAACTTCACTTGGCATCGCATTCGGCAACGACATTGTGGGCCGAACAGCCTGTTTTTGTCAGATTCTTGATCAGTACGGGTGTTGAGGGGTTACGGGGTGAAGGCAGGAGAATGGGATTGAGAAGGAAACAGAAATCAGCCATGATTGAATGGTGGAGTAGACTTGTGGGGTCGAATGGCCGAATTCTGCTCCAAGAACATGAACTTCTTGTGCTGTACTGTTCTACGTTAAACCTTGCTCATTAAAAGTGAGGATCCAGAATGCTTTGAAGAAAGGTCTCGACCTGAAACGCGCCCATTCCTTCTCTCCTGAGATGCTGTCTGTCCCGCTTAGTTACTCCAGCTTTTTGTGTCTATCTTCGGTTTAAACCAGCATCTGCAGTTCCTTCCTACACATGCTTTTTAGATGAACACTTTTTCAACCACCCCCTGCCCTTTCAACTACACACCTGTCTTTAGACTTTAGAGATACAGTGTGGAAGCAGGGCCTTTGACACACCGAGTCCGCGCTGACCAGTGATCCCTGTACACTAGCACTATCAACACACACTGGTGACAATTTACAATTTTACTAAAGCCAATTAACCTACAAACATGTACGTCTTTGGAGCATGGGAGGAAACCGGATCACCCGGGGAAAACCCACACGGTCAGAGGGCGAATGTACGAACTCCGTGCAGACTGCACCTGGAGTTGGGATCGAACCCTGGGTCTCTGGTGCTGCAAAGCAACAACTCTACCACTGAGTTACTCCAGCATTTTGTGATACCTTTGATTTGTACCAGTATCTGCAGTTATTTTCCTACTCTACTGCTGTGGGTTTGTCGGTTAATTGGCTTCTGCAAATTGTCCCTAATGCAGAGGATAGAACTGGTGTGAACAGGTGCTAACTGGTCGTGTGGACACGGTGGGCCAAAGAGCCTGTTTCCACACTGTATCTCTAAAGAAGACAGCGGTTTACACAACCCACCGTGGAAGACAATAAAATATAATTCAAAATGGTAACGATTAGCTACTGGTTTATTCAAAATCCAATTGCAATTTTTTAGTTGAATGAATTTAACAAAATTGGCCCAGTTTTGCCAAAGCTTTTCGAAGTCCGATAATCATTTAGCACGCATCTTAGCTTCCGCGTTAAATAACCACCTCCCTGTTCAGCAAATTCTCGAGGGGATGGATGCTCTTGATGAAGGATACCAGTTTCCCAGCTTTGAAAAGTTCCAAGAAATGCTATTTAATGGTTCAATGGTTTCCTTATTGTCATGTGTACCAAGGTACAGTGAAATACATTTTTTGCTACAGCCCAGCAAGACTTATCGCCATACATAAGCACATTCCCCTGTTTAGTCGAGAATATATAGAACAGCCCACTGAATCCATGTGCAAGAAACACCATTTTGCTGCCATTTTACAATGGGTCACAAAGGCCCATTGCAGCCATCTCTTCTGTTCTGGTCGTCCAGCAAACCATCGCCCCTCACCTTCCACGCCCCTCCTCACCAGCTGGCTGAAGGCCAGGAGGCATCCAGGGAAATAGGTTGTTCCACTCTTGGCTTCCCCCCCCTGATAAGGGTGGGCCAGTTGCTAAACGTTCACCCTCATGGGTACAACTGCAAGCGTGGAACAGCGGCAGAGTTGCCGCCTCACAGCGCCAGATACCCGGGTTCCATCTTGACTTCGGGTGCTGTCTGTGTGGAGTTTGTACGTTCTCCCTGTGACCTCTGATGCTCTGGTTTCCTCCCACACTCCAAAACGTGCGGGTTCGTAGGTTATAGACAATAGGTGCAGGAGGAGGCCATTCGGCCCTTTGAGCCAGCACCGCCATTCAATGTGATCATGGCTGATCATTCTCAATCAGTAACCCGTTCCTGCCTTCTCCCCATACCCCCTAGCTCTCTCTTGAATGCATTCAGAGAATTGGCCTCCACTGCCTTCTGAGGCAGAGAATTCCACAGATTCACAACTCTCTGACGATTTACTTTCTGTAAATCGGCCTTCGTTTGTAGGATAGAACTAGACTATGGGTGATCATTCGTCGGCATGGACTCGGTGGGCTGAAGGGCCTGCTTCCACTGTGCATCTCTGAATTTGTTTATTACAAGATAGTTTTTTTTATTGTCACGTGTACCGAGGTACAGTGAAAGTTTTTTTTGTATTGTGTTACTCAGTCAGCAAAAGGTTAAACTAGTTGACAGAGGAGACACAAAATGCTGGAGTAACTCAGCGGGTCAGGCAGCATCTCCGGAGAGGGGGAATGAGTGACGTTTCGGGTCAAAACCCTTCTTCAGACTTGCAGGTACAGCAGGCAGTGAAGAAAGCAAATGGAATGTTGGCCTTCATAACAAGAGGAGTTGAGTATAGGAGCAAAGAGGTCCTTCTGCAGTTGTACAGGGCCCTAGTGAGACCGCACCTGGAGTACTGTGTGCAGTTTTGGTCTCCAAATTTGAGGAAGGATATTCTTGCTATTGAGGGCATGCAGCGTGGGTTTACTAGGTTAATTCCCGGAATGGCGGGACTGTCATATGTTGAAAGACTGGAGCGACTAGGCTTGTATACACTGGAATTTAGGATGAGAGGAGATCTTATCGAAACGTATAAGATTATTAAGGGGTTGGACACGTTAGAGGCAGGAAACATGTTCCCAATGTTGGGGGAGTCCAGAACAAGGGGCCACAGTTTAAGAATAAGGGGTCGGCCATTTAGAACTGAGATGAGGGGAAACTTTTTCAGTCAGAGAGTTGTGAATCTGGAATTCTCTACCTCAGAAGGCAGTGGAGGCCAATTCTCTGAATGCATTCAAGAGAGAGCTGGATAGAGCTCTTAAGGATAGCAGAGTCAGGGGGTATGGGGAGAAGGCGGGAACGGGGTACTGATTGAGAATGATCAGCCATGATCGCATTGAATGGCGGTGCTGACTCGAAGGGCCGAATGGCCTCCTCCTGCACCTATTGTCTATTGTCTAAGAAGGATCTCGACCCGAAACGTCACCCATTCCTTCTCTCCAGAGATGCTGCCTGTCCAGCATTTTGTGTCTGTCTTCGATTTAAACCAGCATCTGCAGTTTTTTCCCCTGCAGAACTGGTTAGGATGGATCGCTGGTCGGCGTGGACTCGATGAGCCAAAGGGCCTGTTTCATCGCTGTATCTAAAAAAACACTGTTCATGATTACAATCAAGTGATTCACGGACTACAGATAAATGATAAAGGGTGCAACATTTAGTGCAAGATCAAGTCAGATTAGAGATAGATTAAAGATCCAATTATGTAGCTGGGAGGTCAGGACCGCTCTCTAGTTGTTGATAGGACGGTTCATTTGCCTGATAACAGCCGGGAAGAAACTCTCAGAATCTGGAGGTGTGCGTTTTCACACTTCTGTACCTCTTGCCTGATGGGAGAGGGGTGAAGAGGGAGTGACCGGGGAGAGACTGGTCTTGGATTATGCTGCTGGCCTTGCCGAGGCAGCGTGAGGTGTAGATGGAGTCGACGGAAGGGAGGTTGGTTTGTCTGTGTGTATGATGGTCTAGGCTGCGTCCACAACTCTGTGATTTCTGGTGGTCTTGGATGGAGCTGTTCCCAAACCAGGTTGAGATGCGTCGCGATGCGAATCTTTCTAGCCCGTCCTCATGCTTTACAGCCACCATTTCCCCTCTGAGCGAATGCACCTGCCCGCTTCAGGTATTGTGCATTTTTCACGTCTGTCAAATTACTTGTTTATGAGGTAGACACAAAATGCTGGAGTAACTCAGCGGGTCTGGCAACATCTCGGGAGAGAAGGAATGGGTGGCGTTTCAGGTCAAGACCCTTCAGTCTGAAGAAGGGTCTCGACCCGAAACGTCACCCGTTCCTTCTCTCCCGAGATGCTGCCTGACCCGCTGAGTTACTCCAGCATTTTGTGTCTACTTTCGATTTTAACCAGCATCTGCAGTTTATTTCCTACACTTGTTTATGAGGCTTGTGTCCGACACCTGTTACTCTGTAAGGGGTGGAACTTGGCAATTGAGGAGGATTTTCCGACCAGCCACGTCGGTTCTAAGCAAATAACAAATTTTCCTGTGTGTGTGTGTAAAAAAAAAAAAAAGCCCTGTATCTCCCCTTATCAAAATATTCACACTGAAACCTTCTCTATATCCCAGTCTTTATCTCCTGGTTATGTTATTCAATATACACCACCACAACAAATCATTCGATTTGGTAGGCAGGAGCGGCAGATGCTGGTTTAAACCGAAGCAAAACACAAAATACTGGAGTAACTCAGCGGGACAGGCAGCATCTCTGGAGAGGAATGGGTGACGTTTCGGGTCGAGACCCTTCCTCAGACTGAATTGGATTTAGACTTCGAAGGTGTGGGTGACATTTCCGGTCGAGACCCTTCTTCAGATTGAATTCAGATTAGTCTGAAGAAGGGTCTCGACCTGAAACGTCACCCATTCCTTCTCTCCAGAGATGCTGCCTGTCCTGCTGAGTTACTCCAGCATTTTGTTTCTAATTTCATTTGATTTGGTTCCAGCTAGTAGCCCACTTCCTGGTATCTGTTATTCTGTACATAACTCGCCACTCTGAACCTCTGTACAAAATCCCAACCTGTAACCCACTCCAGGGACCTGTTAATCTTTATATTAACTCCCCTGAACCCCTGGATTAAATCCCAGCCTCAAACTCACTCCCGAGGACCTGTTATTCTATATAGTGAAACTCTCGTTTTTTTTTTGTTTGTTCGTTCCTGAACTACAGCCAAATTGGTCCACGATAGCACGACAATTTTAGGCCCACCTTACTCACCGTCATCCCTTCGGTGCTAATGGAAGAGGTTTCATTGAAATTGGTGTTATATTTTTTAAGTTATTCACATTTTAGTTAAAATCTATCTCCTAGGGAGGATAAGGGAGGTTGAGTGGGGGGGGGGGGGGGGGGGGTGTGGTGGGAGGGAGGGGGGGAGAGAGGGAAGGGGGGGGCAGGAGCGGGTGCTGTACCAATGCAGGTTTGGGGCCAACAGGTCCACTTGGTCTAGTTCTATATATAAACTCCCCGAACTGCCAGATTAGATCTCCAGTAACACCCCTCCCGGAGATGTTAATCTGTATATAAACCTCCCCAAACCCCTGGATTACATCGCAGTCTGTAACCAACTCCCGAGGAATCTGCTAATCTGTATCCAAACCCCTGAAACCCTGGATTACATCCCAGCCTGTAACCCAATCTTGTGTGTTTATCAACTTCAAACACTCTCGAAGTGGAATATGCTCAGTACCGCAGACTTGCCCACCGGTCCTGTACCCCAGTGTTATACACACACACAGACCTGTCCCCACCGGTCCTGTACCCCAGTGTTGTACCCACAGACCCGTCCCCACCAGTACTGTACCCCAGTGTTACACACACAGACCCGTCCCCACCGGTCCTGTACCCCAGTGTTATTCACACACAGACCTGTCCCCACAGATCCTGTACCCCAGTGTTATACCCACAGACCCGTCCCCACCAGTACTGTACCCCAGTGTTACACACACAGACCCGTCCCCACCGGTACTGTACCCCAGTGTTACACACACAGACCTGTCCCCACAGATACTGTAGTATAAGAAGATAACTGCAGATGCTGGTACAAATCGAAGGTATTTATTCACAAAATGCTGGAGTAACTCAGCAGGTCAGGCAGCATCACACTCCCCTGTCCCCACAGGTACTGTACCCCAGTGTTACACACACAGACCCGTCCCCACCGGTACTGTACCCCAGTGTTACACACACAGACCCGTCCCCACCGGTACTGTACCCCAGAATAATATAGCATTAGACCCATGCCCAACTGCCCCTGTGTGATCGCGGCGTTCTCAGGCCTGGCTACCCCTTGGAGTGATTTATCGCACGTGCTGTGCGGTTAGGGACTGCACACACAGAGTTGTGAGTCAATATAACTTGTTTTTGAGGGATGGTAACTGCCTGAAGGAGGTAAGCCATCTGGGAGCTGCGTGTTATTTTTAATGCTGCCACTGTGTTGGCACTGTTTGTGTTCTGGGACCGGGGCGTGCCTCGGCTCGATGTTTGGTCCGTAGCACCGAGTGTTCTAATTGTATCCCTCTTAACGAGCACAGGAGGTTTTGTACTGCGTGGAAACTGATAGAGACGCTGCCTCTCAGCGCCAGAGACCCGGGCTCCATCCTGACCCAGGGTGCTCCCTTCATGGAGTTTGCACTTTCTCCCTGTGACCGACCGGCCGGTTTCATCCCACATCCTAAAGACATACCCCTTGTGGGTTAATTGGCTTATGTAAATTGCCCCTAGCATGCAGGATAGTGCTAGTGTACGATTTATTCACAAAATGCTGGAGTAACTCGGCAGGTTAGGCAGCATCTCGGGAGAGAAGGAATGGGTGACGTTTCGGGTCGAGACCCTTCTTCAGACTGAGGTGATTGTTATAGACAATAGACAATAGGTGCAGGAGGAGGGCATTCGGCCCTTCAAGCCAGCACCGCCATTCAATGTGATCATATCATATCATATATCTACAGCCGGAAACAGGCCTTTTCGGCCCTCCAAGTCCGTGCCGCCCAGTGATCCCCGTACATTAACACTATCCTACACCCACTAGGGACAATTTTTACATTTACCCAGCCAATTAACCTACATACCTGTACGTCTTTGGAGTGTGGGAGGAAACCGAAGATCTCGGAGAAAACCCACGCAGGTCACGGGGAGAACGTACAAACTCCTTACATGACTGATCATTCTCAATCAGTATCCCGTTCCTGCCTTCTCCCCATACCCCCTGACTCCGCTATCCTTAAGAGCTCTATCTAGCTCTCTCTTGCATGCATTCAGAGAATTGGCCTCCACTGCCTTCTGAGGCAGAGAATTCCACAGATTCACAACTCTGACTGAAAAAGTTTTTCTTCATCTCCATTCTAAATGGACTACCCCTTATTCTTAAACTATGGCCCCTTGTTCTGGACTCCCCCAACAATGGGAACATGTTTCCTGCCTCTAACGTGTCCAACCCCTTAATAATCTTATACGTTTCGATATGGACTCGGTGGGCTGAAGGGTTTGTTTCCACGCTGTATCTCTAAAGTCTCAATGTAGTGCAAATAACAGGGGGTAGTTGAGTCAGTGTTGAGGATACTCACGTTTAATAAGCAAGACAGACACAAAATGCTGGAGTAGTTAGCGGGTCAGGCAGCATCTCGGGAGAGAAGGAATGGATGACGTTTCGGGTTGAGACCCTTCTTCGGACTCGACCTTCAGGGTCTTGACCCGAAACGTCACCCATTCCTTCTCTCCCGAGGTGTTGTCTGACCTGCTGAGTTACTCCCAGCTTTTTGTGTCAGGGGAGTGAACGGGATAAAGATATGATGTAGTCGGAGAGAGAAGAGTAGTGGGAGAACTGGGAAGGGGGAGGGGATAGAGAGGGGAAGCAGGGGAAGCAGGGGCTCTCGGAAGTGAGAGAAGTCAGTGAGGTGTGAGGTATGCGTGCAGCGTAGGTTCACTAGGTTAATTCCCGGAATGGTGGGACTGTCATATGTTGAAAGACTGGAGCGACTAGGCTTGTATATACTGGAATTTAGAAGGATGAGAGGGGATCTTATAGAAACGTATAAGATTATTAAGGGGTTGGACACGTTAGAGGCAGGAAACATGTTCCCGATGTTGGGGGAGTCCAGAACCAGGGGCCACAGTTTAAGAATAAGGGGTCGGCCATTTAGAACGGAGATGAGGAAAAACCTTTTTCACTTAGAGAGTTATAAATCTGTGGAATTCTCTGCCTCAGAAGGCAGTGGAGGCCAATTCTCTGAATGCATTCAAGAGAGAGCTAGATAGAGCTCTTAAGGATAGCGGAGTCAGGGGGTATGGGGAGAAGGCAGGAACGGGGTACTGATTGAGAACGATCAGCCATGATCACATTGAATGGCGGTGTTGGCTCAAAGGGCCGAATGGCCTCCTCCTGCACCTGTTGTCTATTGTCTACGCAGTGATGCTTTTGTTTACCTCTCCGTGTCCCATCTGCCCCCGCAGGTCGTCCAGAGCATCGAGGACCACCACCAGGAGGTCATCTCCTTCTACCGCGACAACGGCTTCCACGGCCTGATCGCCTCTGACTCGGAGTACGCCCTGTGCAACGTCCAGTGCTACCTCAGCGCCCACGCCCTCAAGCTGAGCTGGAACGGCAAGAGCCTCACCACCAACCAGTACCTGATGCAAGAGGTGGCCAAGCAGCTCAACGTCAACCCTGCCCACTTCAGCATCTTCGCCGCCCTGCTGGGTGGGTAGTCGGCAGCGGCAGCGGTAGCGGTAGCGGCGCGTTTCCCCGGGGCGGGTTGTGGGGACGGGAGGAAATGCTGCTGCTCACCCAACGTTCCCCTGGTTGAGCCGCTCCCTCGCGGCACCAGAGACCCAGCACTGATCCCGACCACTGGTGCAGTCTGTGCATGGAGTTGACACCTTCTCCCTGCGACCACGTCTCTTTCCTCCAAGTGCTCCCATTCCAGAGGTGGCAGGTCTGTCAGTTCGTTGGCCCCCTGTAAATTGCCCCCCCCCCCACCCAACTCCCCCAACCCCCCCACCCTACCATGTAGGGAGAGGGTGAGGAAACTTAGAATGATCAGCCATGATCACATTGAATGGTGGTGCTGGCTCGAAGGGCCGAATGGCCTCGTCCTGCACCTATTGTCTAGAAGGATGAGAGGGGATCTTATTGAAACATATAAGATTATTAAGACATCGGACACGCTAGAGGCAGGAAACATGTTCCCGATGTTGGGGGAGTCCAGTACCAGGGGCCACAGTTTAAGAATAAGGGGTCGGCCATTTAGAACGGAGATGAGGAAAAACCTTTTAGAAACATGGAAACATAGAAAATAGGTGCAGGAGTAGGCCATTCGGCCCTTCGAGCCAATACGCACCGCCATTCAATATGATCATGGCTGATCATCCAACTCAGTATCCCGTACCTGCCTTCTCTCCATACCCCCTGATCCCTTTAGCCACAAGGGCCACATCTAACTCCCTCTTAAATATAGCCAATGAACTGGCCTCCACTACCTTCTGTGGCAGAGAATTCCACAGATTCACCACTCTCTGCATGGAGTTGACACCACCTCCCTGCGACCACGTCTCTTTCCTCCAAGTGCTCCCATTCCAAAGAGGTGGGGGGTCTGTCAGTTCGTTGGCCCCTGTAAATTGCCTCCCCACCCCCACCCTACCGTGTAGGGAGCGGATGAGGAAACTTAGAAGGATGAGAGGGGATCTTATTGAAACATATAAGATTATTAAGGGATCGGACACGCTAGAGGCAGGAAACATGTTCCCGGTGGTTGGGGGAGTCCAGAACCAGGGGTCACACACAGTTTAAGAATAAGGGGTCGGCCATTTAGAACAGAGATGAGGAAAAACCTTTTCACCCAGAGAGTTGTGAATCTGTGGAATTCTCTGCCACAGAAGGCAGTGGAGGCCAATTCTCTGGATGCTTTCAAGAGAGAGCTAGATAGAGCTCTTAAAGATAGCGGAATCAGGGGGTATGGGGAGAAGGCAGGAACGGGGTACTGATTGTGGATGATCAGCCGTGATCACGGTGAATGGCGGTGCTGGTTCGAAGGGCTGAATGGCCGCCTCCTGCATCCTTTTACTAGTGTAAACGGGCAATCGATGGATCTAGAACAACTGTTGAGGGGCAGCATGGCTGTGCTGCTGGTAGAGCTGCTGTCGTGAAGCCCGAGAGACCTGGGTTCGATCCTGACTTCGGGTGCTCGCTGTGTGGAGTTTCTCCCTGTGACCGCATGGGATTCGCATCCCTCAGACGTGCAGATGTGTAGATAGGTTAATTGGCCCTCGTGTAGAGGGAGTGGGTGAGAAATTGGGATAATGTGGAATCTTTTGAGAACTGTGTAAATTGTCCCAAGTGTGTAGGATAGTGCGGGTGTATGGGGTGATCGCTGGTCGGCGTGGACTCAATGGGCCGAAGGGCCTGTATCCACGCTGTATCCTTCAATGAGTTCAATTTGGCGCCTGGGTGGTCTCAGATCTTGCTCATGCTTGCAGGTTTGTGGATTGTGTGCAGTTTTGGTCTCCTAATTTGAGGAAGGACGTCCTTGCTATTGTGGCTAGGTTCACCAGCTTAATCCCTGGGATGGCGGGACTGTCATATGAGGAAAGACTGGGCTTGTGTTCGCTGTAGTTTGGAAGGATGAGAGGGGATCTTATAGAGACGTATATAATTATAAAAGCAATATGGGGTGCTGTTCCTCCAATGTGCGTGTGATTTTATAGAGACATATATAATTATAAACGAACTGGGCAAGCTAGATGCAGGGAAAATGTTCCCAATGTTGGGGGAGTCCAGAACCAGGGGCCACACACAGTCTAAGAATAAAGGGGAGGCCATTTAAAACTGAGGTGAGAAGGAACTTTTTCACCCAGAGAGTTGTAAATTTGTGGGATTCTCTGCCACAGAGGGCAATGGAGGCCCATTCACTGGATGAATTTAAAAGAGAGTTAGATAGAGCTCTAGGAGCTAGCGGAATCAAGGGATATGGGGAGAAGGCAGGCACGGGTTACTGAGTGTGGATGATCAGCCATGATCACAGTGAATTGCGGTGCTGGCTCGAAGGGCCAAATGGCCTCCTCTTGCACCTATTTTCTATGTTTATGGGGTCTGTGCGCTGGTTCTTTCTTTACTCCTCGGCAGGTCGGCATTTCCTTCTCCCTCATGACTCTGGAGAGCAGTCGGCATTTGTTCGGTACCTGATCCCTTTCCCCCCTCATCTCTTGCAGGTAACCACATCCTCCCGGATGAAGATCTGGCTGCTTTCCATTGGAGTCTCCTGGGCCCAGACCACCCCCTGGCCTCTCTGAAGGTGAGTGCATGCAGCTAAACCTCTGAAGGAGTCCCTCAACTCAAAACATCACCTGTTCCTTCTCTCCAGAGATGCTGCCTGACCCGCTGAGTTACTCCAGCATTGCGTGTCTTATCTTCAGCTAAACCTCTGAAGAAGGGTCTCGACCCGAAAAGTCAACTAACAAACTAAATTCAGCTCCAAGTGGAGTCACACTCGACCGTCTAGGCCCTGGCAGATTTTGGGTGGCGCAGCGGTAGAGTCTGTACGGAGTTTGTACATTCTCCCTGTGACAACATGGGTTTTCTCCGGGTGCTCCGGTTTCCTCACGCAATCCAAAGACGCACTGGTTTGTAGATCAATTGTCTCCAGTGTGCATGGTAGAACTGGTGCACGGGTGGTCAATGTATCTGCTGTTCCAGGTGTCAACTTCTCTACATCGGCGAGACCAAGCGCAGGCTCGGCGATCATTTCGCTCAACACCTCTGCTCAGTCCGTCTTAACCAACCTGATCTCCCGGTGGCTCAGCACTTCAACTCCCACTCCCACACTGACCTTTCTGTCCTGGGCCTCCTCCATTTTCGGAGTGAGGCCCAGGGCAAATTGGAGGAACAGCACTTCATATTTCGCTTGGGTAGTTTACATCTCAGCGGTTTGAACATTGACTTCTCTAACTTCAGATAGCCCTTGCTTTCCTTCTCTTTCCGCTCCCCCTTCCCAGTTCTCCCACTAGTCTTACTGTCTCCGACTACATTCTATCTTTGTCCCGCCCCCTCCCCTGACATCAGTCTGAAGAAGGGTCTCGACCCGAAACGTCACCCATTCCTTCTTTCCAGAGATGCTGCCTGACCCGCTGAGTTACTCCAGCATTTGTGTCTACCAATGGTCGATGGTGGGTGTGGTCTCGGTGGGCCAAAGGTCCTGTTGCTACACTGTATCTCCGAGTGCTCTGGTTTAAGGCTGACGAGGCAGTAGACTTGTGCCTTAGGGGTGCTCCGGTTTCTTCCCACACTCCAAAGACGTACAGGTTTGAAGGTTAATTGGCTTTGGTGAAAATTATAAATAGTCCCTCGTGTGTAGGATAGTGTTAGTGTTTAAAGATATAGCGCGGAAACAGTCCCTTCTGCCCACCGGGTCCGCGCCGACCAGCGATCCACGCACATTAACACCATCCTACACCCACTAGGGACAACGTTTGCATTTACCAAGCCAATCAACCTACAAACCTGTACGTCTTTGGAGTTTGGGAGGAAACCGAAGATCTCGGAGAAGACCCACGCAGCAGGTCACGGGGAGAACGTACAAACTCCGTACAGACAGCACCTGTAGTCGGGATGGAACCCGGGTCTCCGGCGCTGCATTCGCTGTAAGGCAGCAACTCTACTGCTGCCACCGTGACCGCCCCAAGGGGTGATCGCTGGTCGGCGTGGACTCAATGGGCCAAAAGGCCGGTGTCTCTAAAGTCTAAAGAGACCCGTGAATCAAAATTCTCTCGCGTAAAGAATCTACTTCTTTGCAGCAATTGCTGCCAACACCCTTCCATTCCAGGTATTAGTCTGACACATGTTCTCTGGACTGCTTCCAACACACTAACACGCCTCCTTAAATACGATACAATATAACTTTATTTATCCCAGGAGGGAAATTGATCTGCCAACAGTCATAAAACTGAAAAATACATGAAACATGACATTAAAGTGACGTGGGGAGGATTGGTGGGTGGGGGGGGGGGGGGGGGGGGGGTGTCGGTCTCAGTCTACCCCACGACAGAAGGGGGAGGAAATGTCCAGTTTGATAGCCGCAGGGAAGAAGGATCTCCTGTGGCATTATGTGCTGCATCTTGGTGGGACCAGTCTGTTGCTGAAGGTGCTCCTCAGGTTGACCAGTGTGTCATGGAGGGAGTGAGTGGAAGGGTTTTGCTTATAAACATAATGTTTTGGCTGATCGGCGGTGTATGCAGCAAAACCCTTCTACTTCTGTACTCCGATCCCCTTGCACTAAATAATGTTTTGTGAGCCTTCCAAATTGCCGTACCTGCAAGCTAGCTTTATAGAAATGGTGCCCGAGAACACCTTGTTCCCACCACGTCTCCGATCTGTGCAAACTGCTCAGGTAATTTATACTCTTGCTTTCCCAGCCAAAAAAGGATTGACCTCCTTTTTCTGCCGTGCACTTGGCACACCTCCGCACACTCGCCCAACCTGCGCGCCTCACTTTCCAGCCTCTCTGTGCTTTGCGTGAAAGGTAGTAACCGAATCTCCAGTGCCATCAGCGGGGCGTTTGCATTAATTGTTTTTTTTTTTAAATTACACCTTGGCACAATTCCGTAGCCCTGCAATTGTTAGAAACGAACTGCAGATGCTGGTTTAAACTAGAACACAAAATGTGAGTAACTCCAGCAGTTGCCCATTCCTTCCCTCCACATATGCTGCCTGTCCCACTGAGTTAAACATAGAAAATAGGTGCAGGAGGAGACCATTCGGCCCTTCGAGCCAGCACCGCCATTTCATTGTGATCATGGCTGATCGTCCCCAATCAATAACCCGTGCCTGCCGTCTCCTCATATCCCTTGATTCCACTAGCCCCTAAGTTACTCCAGCGTTTTGGGTCTATCTCCAATTGTTCGATCTTTTAGACAATAGACAATAGGTGCAGGAGGAGGCCATTCGGCCCTTCATGCCAGCACTGCCATTCACTGTGATCATGGCCGATCATTCACAATCAGTACCCTGTTCCTGCCTTCCCCCATATACCTTGACTCCGCTATCTTTAAGAGCTCTATCTATCTCTCTCTTGAAAGCATCCAGAGAATTGGCCTCCACTACCTTCTGAGGCAGAGAATTCCACAGCTTCACAAATCTCTGGGTGAAAAAGTTTTTCCTCATCTCCGTTCCAAATGGCCGACCCCTTATTCTTAAACTGTGGCCCCTAGTTCTGGACTCCCCCAACATCGGGAACTACACGATCCAAAGATGTGCTGGTTTGTATGTTAATTGGCTTCTGTAAACTGCCTCAAATGTGCAGAAAGTGGGATACAGCAGAACGAGTGTATGGGTGATCAATGTTCGGCATGGACTTGATGGGCCGAACGGCCTATTCTACCCTGTATCACTAAACTAAACTACTCTAATCAGTTTGAAGAAAGGTCCAGACCCAAAATGCCTATCCATGTGCTCCACAGATGCTGCCTGACCTGCTGAGTTACTCCAGCACTCTGTGAAACGTCACCTATCCATGTTCTCCACAAATGCTGCCTGACCCGCTGAGTTACTCCAGCACTCTGTGAAACGTCACCTATCCATGTTCTCCACGGATGCTGCCTGACCCGCTGTTACTCCAGCACTCTGTGAAACGTCACCTATCCATGTTCTCCACGGATGCTGCCTGACCCGCTGAGTTACTCCAGCCCTCTCTGTTTTGCTCAAGATTTTCCAGCACCTGCAGTTCCTTGTCTGTTTGTTGCATCTTGTCATGCTGAAGAAGACTCATTAATGCCTACTGAAGGTCGACACAAAATGCTGGCGTAACTCAGCGGGACAGGCAGCGTCTCTGGAGATAAGGAGTAGGTGATGTTTTGGGTCGATACCCTTCTTCAGACTGATTAATGCCTATTGTCTGTTTTGTGTGAGCCAGTCGATCTATCCATGCTAGTGTTGGCTCCCACACCATGGGCTATGTTGCACAATAATGCCTTATCAGTGCCATCTGCAAGTCAAAGGTTTGCCCCTGATCCATAGTGCGTGTAGCTTCACGCTTCATCAAACTTGATTTACTTTTGTACTAAATACAAAAGTGCATAAGCACGCAGGTACAGCAGGCAGTGAAGAAAGCTAATGGCATATTGGCCTTCATAACAAGGGAAGTTGAGTACAGAGGCAAAGAGTTCCTTCTGCAGTTGTACAGGGTCCTAATGAGACCACACCTGGAGTACTGTGTGCAGTTTTGGTCTCCAAGTTTGAGGAAGGATATTCTTGCTTTGAGGGCGTGCAGCGTAGGTTCACCAGGTTAATTCCCGGGATGGCGGGACTGACATATGATGAAAGAATGGAGCGACTGGGCTTGTATACACTGGAATTTAGAAGGATGAGAGTGGATCTTATTGAAACATATAAGATTATTAAGGGATTGAACACTCTAGAGGCAGGAAACGTGTTCCCAATGTTGAGGGAGTCCAGAACCAGGGGCCACAGTTTAAAAATAAGGGGTCGGCCATTTAGAGCTGAGATGAGGAAAAACTTTTTCACTCAGAGTTGGAATCTGTGGAACTCTCTGCCACAGAGGGCAGTGGAGGCCAATTCACTGGATGCTTTCAAAAGAGAGTTAGATAGAGCTCTTAAAGGTAGTGATGTCAAGGGATATGGGGAGAAGGCAGGAACGGGGTACTGATTGTGGATGATTATCCATGATCACAGTGAATGACGGTGCTGGCTCGAAGGGCCGAATGACCTACTCCTGCACCTATTGTCTATTGTAAATCTTGTTGACTTTTCCTCATTGTCAGGATTGTTTCTCCAGTCGGTGATAAAAGATGAGTCTGTCGCTGTATAACACTGGGGTACAGTACCGGTGGGGACGGGGGTGTGTGTGTGTGTGTGTGTAACACTGGGGTACAGTACCGGTGGGCACGGGTCTGTGTATGTAACACGGGTACAGTACCGGTGGGGACGGGTCTGTGTGTAACACTGGGGTACAGTACCGGTGGGGATGGATCTGTGTGTAACACTGGGGTACAGTACCGGTGGGGATGGGTCTGTGTGGAACACTGGGGTACAGTACCGGTGGGGACGGGTCTGTGTGTAACACTGGGGTACAGTACCAGTGGGGACGGGTCTGTGTGTAACACTGGGGTACAGTACCGGTGGGGATGGGTCTGTGTGTATAACACTGGGGTACAGTACCGGTGGGGACGGGTCTGTGTGTAACACTGGGGTACAGTACCGGTGGGGATGGGTCTGTGTGTAACACTGGGGTACAGTACCGGTGGGGACGGGTCTGGTCTGACTGTCACTGTGTTCCTCCCTCCCCACTGTGCAGGTCCGAGCCCACCAGCTGGTGCTGCCGCCCTGCGACGTGGTGATCAAAGCCGTCGCTCTCTACGTCAGCAGCGTTCCCGACATCCGCAATCTCGACGCTGTGGCCAAGGACGTCTTCAAACACTCTCGGGTCAGTAGCGGCATCAGAGGCTTGGTGTTTTGTTTGGTGTTAGTTTGTGATTGTGCGTGTTATTGCTTATTTTTATTGCTCTTATTGTTGGACTGTGGGTAATCTTTCATTTCACTGCACATTTATGTGTATGTGACAAATAAAATTGACTTGACTATCTTCCAGCTCGTTGTGCTCGCAGCGCTGACTGGCAAAAACCCTCGCGGCCCCCGAGACCCGGGTTCAATCCTGACCTCGTGTTCTGCTTGATTCTCCCCGTGACCCCGTGGGTTTCCTCCAGGTACTCTGGTTCCCTCCCAAACCCCAAAGACCTGTGGGTTTGTAGACAAGTCAAGTCAATTTTATTTGTATAGCACATTTAAACACAACCCACGTTGACCAAAGTGCTGTACATCAGTGCAGGTACTATAAAAGAACATACAATAGCACACAAACCTAACAACACAGACATAAACAGTTCACAGCCCTCCCTCAGAGGGCCTCAAACGCTAGGGAATAAAAGTAGGTTTTAAAGGAGTCGATGGAGGGGGCAGTTGTGATGGGGAGAGGGATGCTGTTCCACAGTCTAGGAGCTGCAACTGCAAAAGCGCGGTCACCCCTGAGCTTAAGCCTAGACCGCGGGACAGTCAGTAGCCCTAAGTCGGCCGACCTGAGGGACCTGAAGTTTGAGTAGTGGGTTAGAAGATTTTTGATATTGAGGGTTGGGGGGGCAAGCCCATTTAGGGCTTTGTATGCAAATAAGAGGAGCTTGAAATCAATAGACAATAGGTGCAGGAGTAGGCCATTCGGCCCTTCGAGGCAGCACCACCATTCAATGTGATCATGGCTGATCATTCTCAATCAGTACTCCGTTCCTGCCTTCTCCCCATACCCCCTGACTCTGCTATCCTTAAGAGCTCTATCTAGCTCTCTCTTGAAAGCATTCAGAGAATTGGCCTCCACAGCCTTCTGAGGCAGTGAATTCCACAGATTCACAACTCTCTGAGTAAAAACGTTTTCCTCGTCTCAGTTCTAAATGGCGGACCCCTTATTCTTAAACTGTGGCCCCTGGTTCTGGACTCCCCCAACATTGGGAACATGTTTCCTGCCTCTAACGTGTCCAACCCCTTAATAATCTTGTATGTTTCGATAAGATTCCCTCTCGTCCTTCTCGATCCCCTCCCATCCTTCTAGGAATCGATTCTGTACCGTAGTGGGAGCCAGTGGAGAGAGGCCAGAATCGGGGTGATGTGGTCCCTTTTACGGGTACCCGTCAGGTGTCTTGCTGTGGCGTTTTGGACCAATTGCAGGCGTGACAGTAGATTAATTGGCCCTGTGTAAATTGACCCCCGTGCGTAAAAGAATGGATGAGAAAGTGGGGTAACAGAGAGCTAGTGTGAACGGGTGCTTGATGGTCAGCGTGGAATCGGTGGGCCGAAGGGCCTGTTTCCACGCTGTATCTCTAAATTAAGTACACCCCTTCTCCCCCTCAGCACACACTCCAGGAGCTCTCGTTTCCTCCCTCGTTCCAAAGACTAGTAGGTTAATTGGCTTCTGTAAATTGTCCTGAGTGTGTCGGGAGTAAATAAGAAAGTGGGATAAAGTTGAACTAGTGTGAACGGGTGATCGCTAGTCGTTGTGGATTCGATGGGCCGAAGGGCCTGCTTCCACCCTGTATCTCCCCGTGACCTGCGTGGGTTTTCTCCGAGATCTTTGGTTTCCTCCCACACTCCAAAGACGTACAGGTTTGTAGGTAAATTGGCTTGGTAAATGTAAAAATTGTCCCTAGTGGGTACAAGATAGTGTTAATGTGCGGGGATTGCTGGTCGGCGTGGACTCGGTAGGCCAAAGGGCCTGTTTCCACGCTGTATCTCTAAACTAAACCAGTGTATGAGCAGGTAATCGATGGTCGGCATGGACTTGGTGGGCCGAAGGGCCTGTTTCCACGCTGTATCTCTAAACTAAACCAGTGTATGAGCAGGTAATCGATGGTCGGCATGGACTTGGTGGGCCGAAGGGCCTGTTTCCACGCTGTATCTCTAAACTAAACCAGTGTATGAGCAGGTAATCGATGGTCGGCATGGACTCGGTGGGCCGAAGGGCCTGTTTCCACGCTGTATCACTAAACTAGTGTGTGAACAGGTAATCGATGGTCAGCATGGACCCGGTGGGGAAGGGCCTGTTTCCACGCTGTATCACTGAACTAAACCAGTGTGTGAACAGGTGATCGATGGTCGGCATGGACTCGGTGGGCCGAAGGGCCTGTCTGAGTGCTGTATCTGTAATCATTAATCAAGTGTCCCCCCTCCATGCCCACTGACCCAGGATTGGATGGCGTGAGGCTTGGCTTGCTGTGTGGAGGCCAGATATATCTACAGTGCATCTGGGGCAGGCGGGGATTACTGAGCCGGGGATAACAGATTATTCACTCCTTGGCCCCGTCACCACAAACGCCCTGTAATTACCAGGCTTTTCCTGTAAAAGGTGCCTCCTATTTCCTGGCAGGTAGCTTCTGCCCATCGAGTGGTAGCGCAGGTAGAGTGGCGGCACGGTAGCGCAGCGGTAGAGTTGCTGCTTTACAGCGAATGCAGCGCCGGAGACTCAGGTTCAATCCTGACTACGGGTGCTGCACTGTAAGGAGTTTGTACGTTCTCCCCGTGACCTGCGTGGGTTTTCTCCGAGATCTTCGGTTTCCTCCCACACTCCAAAGACGTACAGGTATGTAGGTTAATTGGCTGGGTAAATGTAAAAATTGTCCCTAGTGGGTGTAGGATAGTGTTAGTGTGCGGGGATCGCTGGGCGGCACGGACTTGGAGGGCCGAAAAGGCCTGTTTCCGGCTGTATATATATGATGATGATGATGAGTGTGTGCTAGCTCGCAGGTCAATGCTATTTCCCCCCCCCCCCCCCCTTTCCAATTTTTCTTGCGATTTATTTGTGACCCTCTGGCAACCGTGTTTCTGCACTGTCCCCATCGCCATCGTCCCCAATGTACATCCACACTCTCGATTCCACCCCACACGTACACACTGGGGTGGAAGATGCAGCGGCCAGTGAAGAAAGCCAATGGCATGTTGGCCTTCATAACAAGAGGAGTTGAGTATAGGAGCAAAGAGGTCCTTCTGCAGTTGTACAGGGCCCCAGTGAGACCGCACCCGGAGTACTGTGTGCAGTTTTGGTGTCCAAATTTGAGGAAGGATATTATTGCTATTGAGGGCGTGCAACGTAGGTTTACTAGGTTAATTGGTGGGACTGTCGTATGTTGAAAGACTGGAGCGACTAGGCTTGTATACACTGGAATTTAGAAGGATGAGAGGGGATCTTATCGAAACATATAAGATTATTAAGGGGTTGGACACGTTAGAGGCAGGAAACATGTTCCCAATGTTGGGGGAGTCCAGAACCAGGGGCCACAGTTTAAGAATAAGGGGTCGGCCATTTAAAATGAACTTTTCAGTCAGAGAGATGTAAATCTGTGGAATTCTCTGCCTCGGAAGGCAGTGGAGGCCAATTCTCTGAATGCATTCAAGAGAGAGCTAGATAGAGCTCTTAAGGATAGTGGGAGAAGGCAGGAACTGGGTACTGATTGAGAATGATCAGCCGTGATCACATTAAATGGTGGTGCTGGCTCAAAGGGCCGAATGGCCTCCTCCTGCACCTGTTGTCTATTGTCTATAACCCACTAACCCGCACTTTGGAAAGGAGGAGGAACCCGTTGTGGTCACGGAAAACATGCAAACTCCTAGCACGCACCTATACAGCCACAGGAACATGTGATACCTCATTACACCAATTCTCAGATCTCCACACTGGCTACCAGTCAGTCAGAGAATCGAATTCAAAGTACTCCTAAATGTCTACAAATCACTAAATGGTCTTGGACCAAAATACATATCAGACCTTCTCTCGCCTTCCATTCCAGCTGGACCCCTTGGGGGACCAGTCTATTAAACACTCCAAGAGTAAAAACAAAACACGATGAAGCAGCTTTTAGTCACTCTGCTTCGTGCATCTGGAATAAACTCCCCGAAGAACTCAAACAGATCCAAACTCTAAATATATTCAAAACTAGGCTTAAAACCTTCATGTTCTGAAAATGTCTATGACGAGGACTTTGATTCTTGCTACTCTATATATCTTACTTTTGGTCTATTCTTACTTTTTATATTTTATTACTTTTTATCTAATTTTATTTCTCTGTCGTTTGCTCGTGTATCAGATGACGTTTGCTCGCTGTTGGCTTAGACAATAGACAATAGGTGCAGGAGGAGGCCATTCAGCCCTTTGAGCCAGCACCGCCATTCAATGGCTGATCATTCTCAATCAGTACCCCGTTCCTGCCTTCTCCCCATACCCCCTGACTCCGCCATCCTTGAGAGCTCTATCTAGCTCTCTCTTGAATGCATTCAGAGAATTGGCCCTCACTGCCTTCTGAGGCAGAGAATCCCACAGATTCACAACTCTCTGACTGAAAAAGTTTTTCCTCATCTCAGTTCTAAATGGCCGACCCCTTATTCTTAAACTGTTGCCCCTTGTTCTGGACTCCCCCAACATTGGGAACACGTTTCCTGCCTCTAACGTGTCCAACCCCTTCATAATCTTATACGGTTCGATAAGATCTCCTTTTCCTTTTCTCTTTGTTCTGTATTTTTATGCTCTGTGTAAAGCACTTTGAATTGCCATTGCTGTATGAAATGTGCTATATAAATAAACTTGCCTTGCCTTGCCATGTGTAGGCAACCACGCTACCATGTGTAGGCAACCACGCTACCATGTGCAGGCTGCTTAGCACGCACCAAAAGCTTTTCACTGTACACGTGACAACGAACGAACGAAACTGAACTAACAGGCGCTATCACGCGCAGGCTAACACGTGAGCACACGCTACAACACGCAGGCTAACCCATGAACATGTGCTACCACGTATTCATGGAGGCTCACTCGTGAACACGCGACCACGTGCTGGCTAACACATGAGCACGCGCTGCAACACGTGATCATGCGAACACGTGCAGGGTAACATGCGAACACGCCACCATGTGTAGGCTGACACATGAGCATGCGTTGCAAAGTGTAGGATAACACATGAGCACATGCTACCATGCGTAAGGCTAACACGCTATCACGCGCAGGTTAACACATGAACGTGCGTTATACATAGGTTAACATGCTACCACGAGCAGGTTAACACGTGAACACACGCTATCATACATAATCTAACACGCTACCGCGTGCAGGTTAACAGATGAACGCTCTCTACCACACAATAGACAATAGGTGCAGGAGGAGGCCATTCGACCCTTCGAGCCAGCACCGCCATTCAATGTGATCACGGCTGATCATTCTCAATCAGTACCCTGTTCCTGTCTTCTCCCCACACATAGGCTAACACGCTACCACGTACAGGTTAACACATGAACGCGCGCTACCATACATAGGCTGACACACAAACACGCTACCACGCGCAGGCTAACTCATCAGCACGAACGGGCTAATGCGTAAACTTGTGCAGGCTAACCCACGGGGGGGGGGGGGGGGGGGGGGGGAGGAGACTGCACCCGGAGACTGGGATGGAACCAGGGTCGCCAGAACGCGTGTGGCAGTGGC
The DNA here is from genome assembly GCF_053455715.1 of Rhinoraja longicauda. Classification (NCBI taxonomy): domain Eukaryota; kingdom Metazoa; phylum Chordata; class Chondrichthyes; order Rajiformes; family Arhynchobatidae; genus Rhinoraja; species Rhinoraja longicauda. The sequence continues at coordinate 8,561,797 of NC_135991.1, read as the reverse complement.
TGTACCCGCCTCGCCACCGTGCGGGCGGTGAGGCGCAGGCCTCCAGTCTGGGGTCCGCCCCTGTCCTGAATCTCCCGCCATCCCGTCTCTGCCGTCGGATCCGGCCCCTGCCCAGCACGCAGTCGGCCAGCTGTGTGACGCTTCTTTCTTTAACAATCCAGTCTAGGACAGAAGACAAAATTGAACGGTTCAAGAGGGCCGTGGAATACTACGCCACCGCCAGCAAGCCAAGACCTCTTCCCCTCGGACCAGCACCCTTCCTTGGTAAGAATCCTCTCGTCTCGGCGGCTTCTACCACCTAATCAGCCATCGATCTAAGACGTGTCCGAGAAACATCACCAGCGACGATGACACGTAGTGTAGCAAGGAACTGCAGATGCGGGTTTACACTGAAGATAGACACAAAAAAGCTGGAGTAACTCAGCGGGACAGGCAGCATCTCTGGAGAGAGGGAATGGGTGACGTTTCGGGTCGAGACCCCTCAATCTGACGGTCAGGGGAAAGGGAAACGAGATATAGACGGTGATATAGAGATATATACACACCGATCAGCCAAAACATGATGACCACAGACAGGCGAAGTGAATAACATTAATTATCTTGTTGCAATGGCACCTGTCAAGGGGTGGGATATATTAGGCAGCAAGTGAACAGTCAGTTCTTGAAGTTGACGTGTTGGATGCAGGAGAAATGGGCAGGAGTAAAGACCTGAGCGACTTTGACAAGGGCCAAATTGTTCTGGCCAGACGACTGGGTCAGAGCATCTCTGAAACGGCAAGGCTTGTGGGGTGCTCCCGGTCAGCAGTGGTGAGTACCGACCGACAGTGGTCCGAGGAGGGACAAACCACAAACCGGCGACAGGCAGGGTGTTGGGCGCCCAAGGCTCATCGATGCACGAGGGCAACGAAGGCTATCCCGCCTGATCCGAGCCGACAGAAGGTCGACTGTGGCACAAGTCACAGAAAATGTTAATGGTGGTCACGGGAGAGGAATGTGTCACAATACACAGTGCATCGCACCCTGCTGCGTATGGGGCTGCACACGGGGGACCAACAGCATATTAGGCAGGTGGGCATAATGTTTTGGCTCATCAGGTCATAATGTTTTGGCTGAACAAATGTAGAACAAATGAATGAAAGATATGCAAGAAAAGTAACGAGTTCCAGACAATGAGACTCAACAGGTTTGCGGCCAGTACATCGACTTCGGTGGGGGAGGCCTTCAGAAAGAAGACGGCATGGTATTGATGATGGAAAGGGTGACTCCTAATAGGAGAGTCTCGGACCAGAGGATAGGCACCAAGTGTTGGAGTAACCCAGCGGGTCAGGCAATGTCTCTGGAGAAAGGAAATAGGTGACGTTTCGGGTCGGGTCCCTTCCTCAGATTCCCTCTTCTCCCCTCTCCCATCGGGCAAGAGTTACAGAAGTGTGAAAACGCACACCTCCAGATTCAGGGGCAGTTTCTTCCCGGCTGTTATCAGGCAACTGAACCGCCCTCTCACCAACCAGAGAGCGGTCCCGACCTCCCATCTACCTCATTGGAGACCCTCGGACTATCTATAATCGGACTTTATCTTGCACTACATGTCCTTCCCTTTATCCTGTATCTGTATACTGTGGACGGCTCGATTGTAATCATGTACAGTCTTTCCACTGGTAGACACAAAATGCTGGAGTAACTCAGCGGGTCAGGCAGCATCTCAGGAGAGAAGGATTCTTCGAACAGCTTGTACTGGAGCCTATAAGAAAATAACTGCAGATGCTGGTACAAATCGATTTATTCACAAAATGCTGGAGTAACTCAGCAGGTCAGGCAGCATCTCGGGAGAGAAGGAATGGGTAACGTTTCGGGTCGAGACCCTTCTTCAGACTGATGTCAGGGGGGCGGGACAAAGGAAGGATATAGATGGAGACAGGAAGATAGAGGGAGAACTGGGAAGGGGGAGGGGAAGAGAGGGACAGAGGGACTATCTAAAGTTGGAGAAGTCAATGTTCATACCGCTGGGCTGCAAACTGCCCAGGCGAAATATGAGGTGCTGTTCCTCCAATTTCCGGTAGGCCTCACTATGGAGGCCCATGACAGAAAGGTCAGACTGGGAATGAGAAGGGGAGTTGAAGTGCTCGTCCACCGGGAGATCAGTTTGGTTAATGCGAACCGAGCGCAGGTGTTCAGCGAAGCGATCGCCGAGCCTGCGCTTGGTTTCGCCGATGTAAATAAGTTGACATCTAGAGCCTACCAGGGAGAAGGCAATTCTGAATTTAGTGTTGTGTAATGAACCTGATCTGATAAGGGGATGCGAGGTAAAAGAGCCATTAGGAGGCAGTCATCACAATATGATAGGTTTTACTATTGAATGGGTGACGTTTCGGGTCGAGACCCTTCTTCAGTCTGACATTCCTTCTCTCCTGAGATGCTGCCTGACCCGCTGAGTTACTCCAGCATTTTGTGTCTACCTTTGATTTAAACCAGCATCTGCAGTTTTTTCCCCTATAGTCTTTCCACTGACTGGATAGTACACAACAAAAAAGCTTTTTAATGTATCTCGGTACACGTGACAATAAACTAAACTGTAAAAAAAATTATAGTTCTAAAAATGGAGTCATGACCCCAGCGCCCCTCCCCTTGTGCCCTGCTGCGGATAGTATTGCTGTCTCACAGCTCCAGAGACCCGGGTTCGATCCTGACCACGGGTGCTGTCTGTGTGTGCGGAGTTTGAACATCCTCCCTGTGACCGTCTGGGTTTCCTCCGGGTGCTTTAGTTTCCTCCCACAGGTTTGTAGCTTAATTGGCTTCTGTAATCTGTCCTGAGTGTGTGGAATACATGTATCTCTAACCTACACTAAAGTTATGAGGGTTGCAGAGTTCAGATCAGTTTGGTTTGGAGGTCCGGCGTGGAAACAGGCCCTGCGGCCCACCGAGTCCACGCCGACCATCGATCACACGTTCACACTAGTTCTATGTTGTCCCGATTTCTCATCCACTCATTTACAGAAGCCAATTAACAGCAAACCCACATGTGCTTGGAATGTGGGCGGTCACAATGGCACAGCGGTAGAGTTGCTGCCTTACAGCAAATGCAGCGCCAGAGACCCGGACTACGGGCGCTGTCTGTACGTTTGTACGTTCTCCCCGTGACCTGCGTGGGTTTTCTCCGAGATCTTCGGTTTCCTCCCACACTCCAAAGATGTACAGGTTTGTAGGTTAATTGACAATAGACAATAGGTGCAGGAGGAGGCCATTCGGCCCTTCGAGCCAGCACTGCCATTCAATGTGATCATGGTTGATCATTCTTAATCAGTGCCCCGTTCCTGCCTTCTCCCCATACCCCCTGACTCCGCTATCCTTAAGAGCTCTATCTAGCTCTCTCTTGAATGCATTCAGAGAATTGGCCTCCACTGCCTTCTGAGGCAGAGAATTCCACAGATTCACAACTCTCTGACTGAAAAAGTTTTTCCTCATCTCAGTTCTAAATGGCCGACCCCTTATTCTTAAATTGTGGCCCCTTGTTCTGGACTACCCCAACATCGGGAACATGTTTCCTGCCTCTAACGTGTCCAACCCCTTAATAATCTTATACGTTTCGATAAGATCTCCTCTCATCCTTCTAAATTCCAGTGTATACAAGCCCAGTCGCTCCAGTCTTTCAACATATGACAGTCCCGCCATTCCTGGAATTATCCTAGTAAACCTACGCTGCACGCCCTCAATAGCAAGAAAATCCTTGCTATTGGCTGATAAATGTAAAAAAATTGTCCCTAGTGGGTGTAGGATAGTGTTAATGTGCAGGGATCGCTGGTCGGCGTGGACCCGGTGGGCCGAAGGGCCTGTTTCCACGCTGTATCTCTAAACTAAGCTAAACTAGTGACTAGCATAAATGGGACATGTTGGTCGGTGTGGGCAAATTGGCCTGTTTCCACGCTGTATAACTGATTCTATGAAACCGGAGCACCCGGAGAAAACCCATGGGGTCACGGGGAGAACGTACAAACTCCGTACAGACAGCGCCCGCAGTCAGGATGGAACCCGGGTCTCTGGTGCCACGAGGCAGCAACTCTGGTGCAGGTCGAACACCAGGTCTCTGGTGCCGTGAGGCAGCAACTCTGGTGCAGGTCGAACACCAGGTCTCTGGTGCCGTGAGGCAGCAACTCTCCCACTGCGCCACCATGCTACCTTCGCCAACGTAGGAAGGTGCTTGGCGTAATCCTGTGGTTCCTCTTCCAGGTTTCGGGCCTGGCCATTTTGGGATGCCACCGTATGCCGCCACACACATGCCAGCCATGTCTCAGCCCAAGCCTCTGGTAAGTCTGCGAGACACAGGGGGTGATCCCCTGGGTGGAGAGGGAAGAGATTGCTGGGAGAGGGGCCGTCTCCGCAGTGGGTAGTGAGAAGACTAGTTTTATCTTTACAGACGGTGGTGGGTGCCTGGAATGCGCTGCCAGGGGTGGAGGTGGAGGCCGATACGATAGTGGCGTTTAAGAGTCTTTTTAGATGGATGTGCAGGGAACGGAAGGATATGGATGGCGAGTGGGCAGAGGAGATTAGTTTAACTTTGCATCGTGTCCAGCACGGACATTGTGGGCCGAAGGATCTGATCCTATGCAATGCTGTTCTATGCTCCATTAGAAACATAGAAAATAGCTGCAGGAGGAAGCCCTTCGGCCCTTCGAGCCTGTACGCACCGCCATTCATTGTGATCACGGCTGATCATCCACAATCAGTAACCCGTGCCTGCCTTCTCCCCATATCCCTTGATTCCACTAGCCCCTAGAGCTCTATCTAACTCTCTCTTAAACCCATCCAGTGATTTGTTTAACTTTGCACCATTGTGGGCCGAAGGGCCTACTCCTGTGCTGTACTGTACTCGGTTCTATTGGTTTAATGACTTCAGGTGCGGCACGGACATTGTGGGCCGAAGGGCCTGCTGCTGTACTGTACTCCGGTCTAGTCGTGTGAGGGTGGGACTTGGGGGTGGAAGAAGGACAGTTGGTGTCCATATGCTGACCGATTGTCCGAGTTAGTGCGGGGGGGGGGGGGAGTCTGAGATTGCCCGCTGACTAGGGTTGCCAACTGTCCCGTATTAGCCGGGGCATCCCGTATTTTGGGCTAAATTGGTTTGTCCCGTACGGGACCGCCCTTGTCCCGTATTAGGCCCGGGGGGGCCGCTGTAGGCAGGGAGAGTGTAGGCTAACGGAGTGTGTTTGGGGAGCGGGGCCGAGTGTGTTCGCCTAACGGAAGTTGCGCAGCAACCCGCCTCCCGGCCCGGGCGGCCGCCATTGGTGGCTGGGTGGGGTCACGTGGGGCACGGGGCGGTATTTGGGGGTGAGATGGTTGGCAACCCGACCACTGACCCCTCTCCGTCTCTTCTCCGTCAAGTTCCCACCGCCGATGATGCAGAAGCTGCCGTACCAGCACTTCCCGCCAGGCCCGGTCTTCCCCGCCTCTCCGAGCCACCCGCTGCACGGCCCTCACTTCGACCACGGCCCCGCCAAGCACGACGGGCACCTCCAGCGGCCCTGCAAGCCCTTCGGCGACTGGCCGGTGCCCGCCCATCACCCGCCACCCCCCCTTCCGCCTCCTCCTTCAGCTCCGCAGGCGGCAGCGGCAGGCAGGACCGCCACCCACGGCCAGGCCAAAGAACCGGCGGCGCCATCTCTCCACAACTCCTCGCCCTCGTCTTCCTCCGACGTGGACGGGCAGAGCGGCGGTGGTGCGGCCAAGTGAGTAGTCGCGGTGCGCTCCGCGCGTTGGCAGCCCCCAATGCTAGTGTGCGGGCTGATCGTTGGTTGACCGCGGACTCAGTGAGCCGAAGGGCCTGTTTCCACACCGTATCTAAAGTCCAAAGCAAAGTCTATCCTGCGCTCCTGAGAGTGTTGCATAAAGCCGTGGCCTGCAACAGGTACTTGAGCTGGTTCACGGACAGTGTTACGTTTGTATTTACAGTGTGAGAGGCCGCAGCCCCTGTTCGAGTATCTGCTCCTCAAGTTTTGGCTCAATAGGTGCAGGAGGAGGCCATAAGATCTCCTCTCATCCTTTTTAGTCCCGCGCTCCTGATTTTTGGGCACCCGGTGGTACAGAGGAGGTGGCGGGTGGGATCTCCCTGTCGGTCTGCTCCTGGGTCTGGCCAAGATGGCCGTTCGCGGGTCCAGGCAGCTGGGTAGTCGACGGCCGCTCCGGGGTCGGCTGCCCGCCCCTTGTCCGGGCCTACGCCCGTGCCCGCGTGACCCTGGAGAGGGAACACGCGTTGTCCACAGTGACGCTGGAGGCCTTCCGTGAACGCTGGTCGTCGCGGGGGGGCGAATATTATTGACAACGTTGGCCGAATTCTTATCTGATAAGTTTTGTTTGTAAACTGCCACTTTAGAGACAGACATTCCGTCATCAGAATCATATAAACGAGCATGAGAGGACGAATTGGCTCAACCCATAACGCAAGACATATGGGACGAAAGTTTACAACACATACATCAATGCTCGTTAAACACTAGACACTCATTAATACAATTTAAAATATTACACAGACTACATTATTCGAAGACAAAATTAAACAGGATCTTCCCAAGTATCCCCCCTATTTGTGATAAATGTCAATTTCAAGAAGCCAATTTAACTCACACTTTTGTGACTTGTACAAATATGCAAAATTTTTGGATCGATATTTTAAAAATTATCCAAAGTTATCAATAACCAACTGGATTTAGATCCAAAATTAATCATTTTAGGATTATCGGAACACATTACAAACTTTACGTTAAGTCAGAGACGCTTTCTTGACTACAGTTTAATAACGGCGAAAAAATTAATACTTAAATTTCGGGGAAAAACAGTAACACCCACAATTAAAATGTGGATTACGGAAATGACCGAGACCTTGCATTTGGAAAAAATAATGTTTGCCTTAATTGACAAACCAGATCTATTTTTAAAAATATGGTCTCCATTTATTGAATTTTTAAAAAAGTAAATGGGTTTGTCACAAAACTAAAATTTAAAACTAAAGTTAAAACTTGAGTTTAGGGTTGGATGTACAACTATACTCATTAACTCCCGGATCTATCCCCATAATCTTAATATTTGTAATTCTCTTTTTTCTTTGCTTTCTCTTTTTTTTCAGTCTCTTTTCATCTTTATTTTTTATTTAAAAATTGAAGCTATGTAAGAATTCTATAACCAGTTTGTCGTTTATTATTATTTGTACATATGCTTTAAAAAATGAAAAAATTAAATAAATAAATAAATTTAAAATAAAATAAAATGAACTGCCACTTTAGGCAGTTTTTGATTTCATCGTGTTACCGCTTTGTATATTTGTTTTTGTTTTGGAATAAAGTATTTGTAAATTTTTTAAAAACTGGTTTGGTGTGAAGGGCGAGAAGTCGCCGCGCGTTTGGCTTGTACGGACTTCACGAACGCCTGTGTTTCTGTTCCAGCCATCTCGCTGGGAACCCCCCTCAACACAAAGCCATCTGGGAAGGCAGCAGCTCAACTGGGGGTCCGAGCAGAACACCCGACAAAAGTGGCCCAGAGGTAACGTGTGCGACTCCCTGCCCCCCCCCCCCCTCGCTGTGTGACTGGGAGCCCGTCTTGTTGAACCTCTGTAATAAGAAGCAACTGCAGATGCCGGTTTACACCAAAGATAGGCTCGCAGCGCTGGGGTAATGTGCAGGAAAGAACTGCAGATGCTGGTTTAAATGGAAGGTAGACACAAAATGCTGGAGTAACTCAGCGGGTCAGGCAACATCTCGAGAAAGAAGGAATGGGTGACGAATGGGTGACGTTAGAGGCAGGAAACATGTTCCCAATGTTGGGGGAGTCCAGAACAAGGGGCCACAGTTTAAGAATAAGGGGTAGGCCATTTAGAACTGAGATGAGGAAAAACTTTTTCAGTCAGAGAGTTGTGAATCTGTGGAATTCTCTGCCTCAGAAGGCAGTGGAGGCCAATTCTCTGAATGCATTCAAGGGAGAGCTAGATAGAGCTCTTAAGGATAGCGGAGTCAGGGGGTCTGGGGAGAAGGCAGGAACGGGGTACTGATTGAGAATGAGAAACGTCACCCATTCCTTCTCTCCCTAGATGCTGCCTGACCCGCTGAGTTACTCCAGCATTTTAGACAATAGGTGCAGGAGGAGGCCATTCGGCCCTTCGAGCCAGCACCGCCATTCAATGTGATCATGGCTGATCATTCTCAATCAGTAGCCCGTTCCTGCCTTCTCCCCATACCCCCTGGCTCCGCTATCCTTAAGAGCTCTATCTAGCTCTCTCTTGAATTTTGTGTCTACCAGCGCTGGTGTAACTCAGCGGGTCAGGCAGCATCTCTGGAGAACATGGATAGTGACGTTTCACAGAGTGCTGGTGTAACTCAGCGGGTCAGGCAGCATCTCTGGAGAACATGGATAGGTGACGTTTCACAGAGTGCTGGAGTAACTCAGCGGGTCAGGCAGCATCTCTGGAGACCATGGACAGGTGACGTTTCGCAGAGTGCTGGAGTAACTCAGCGGGTCAGGCAGCATCTCTGGAGAACATGGATAGGTGACGTTTCGGGTCGGGATCCTTCAGACTCCTCTGGGGTGGTGCAGCGGTAGTGTTGGGGCCTTACAGTGCTAGAGACCTGGGTTCAATCCTGATCACGGGTGCTATCTGAGTGTGGATTTTGCACGTTCTCTTCTCACTGTGACCGCATAGGTTTCCTCCCACGCTCCAAAGACGTGCAAGCCTGTAAGTTAATTGGCTTCGGTGAAACTTTGTAAATTGTCGCCAGTGTGTGTAAGATCGTGCTAGTGTGCAGGATGATCGCTGGTCAGCGTGGACTCGGTAGGCTGAAGGGCCTGTTCCCGCACTGTATCTCTAAAGACTAAAAGTCTAAAGGACCGTGTGGGTTTTCTCTGGGTGCTCCGGTTCCCTCCCACAACCCAAAGACCTGCCCGTGTCGGTTTGGAGGTTAATTGGCCCCTGAAGAAGGGTCCCAACCTGAAACGTGGCCCCTTCATTTTCCCCAGAGATGCTGCCTGACCCACTGAGTTACTCCATCGCTCTTCATAAGCGATAGGAGCTGAATTAGGCCATTCGGCCCATCAAGTCTACTCTGCCATTCAATCATGGCTGATCTATCTCTCTCTCCCAGCCCCATTCTCCTGCCTTCTCCCCACAACCCATACTTTATTGTGTGCAGTTTTGGTCTCCTAATTGAGGAAGGACGTCCTTGCCATTGAGGCAGTGCAGCGTAGGTTCACCAGGTTAATCCCCGGGATGGCGGGACTGCCATATGAGAAAAGATTGGAAAGACTGGACTTGTATTCACTGGAGTTTAGAAGGATGAGAGGGGGATCTTATAGAAATTATAAAAAGGACTGGACAAGCTAGATGCAGGAAAAATGTTCCCGATGTTGGGGAGTCCAGAACCAGGGGCCACACAGTCTAAGAATAAAAGGGAGGCCATTTAAAACTGAGGTGAGAAGGACTTTTTCACCCAGATTGTTGTGAATGTGTGGGATTC
>NC_135991.1:8527614-8551809 GCF_053455715.1 Rhinoraja longicauda | reverse complement strand
GAGAGAGAGAGAGAGGGTGGGAGAGAGAGAGGGAGAGGATCAACAACTCGGCCTGTGTGTGTTAGAGAGAGTTAGAGAGAGAGAGAGAGGGTGGGAGAGAGAGAGAGAGAGAGGGTGGGAGAGAGAGAGAGAGAGAGGGTGGGAGAGAGGGAGAGAGAGGGTGGGAGAGAGAGTGAGAGGGTGGGAGAGAGAGAGAGAGGGTGGGAGAGAGGGAGAGGGTGGGAGAGAGAGAGAGAGGGTGGGAGAGAGAGAGAGAGAGGGTGGGAGAGAGAGAGAGAGGGTGGGAGAGAGAGAGAGAGGGTGGGAGAGAGGGAGAGGGTGGGAGAGAGAGAGAGAGAGAGAGGGTGAGAGAGAGGGAGAGGGTGGGAGAGAGAGAGAGGGTGGGAGAGAGAGAGAGAGGGTGGGAGAGAGAGAGGGAGGGGGTGGGAGAGAGAGAGGGAGAGGATCAACAACTCGGCCTGTGTGTGTTAGAGAGAGTTAGAGAGAGAGAGAGAGGGTGGGAGAGAGAGAGAGAGAGGGGGTGGGAGAGAGAGAGAGAGAGAGAGGGTGGGAGAGAGAGAGGGAGAGAGGGTGGGAGAGAGAGTGAGAGGGTGGGAGAGAGAGAGAGAGGGTGGGAGAGAGAGAGAGAGAGGGTGGGAGAGAGAGAGAGAGAGGGTGGGAGAGAGAGAGGAAGAGGGTGGGAGAGAGAGAGAGAGGGGTGGGAGAGAGAGAGAGAGAGGGTGAGAGAGAGGGAGAGGGTGGGAGAGAGAGAGGGAGAGGGTGGGAGAGAGAGAGAGGGTGGGAGAGAGAGAGAGAGAGGGTGGGAGAGAGAGAGGAAGAGGGTGGGAGAGAGAGAGAGAGGGTGGGAGAGAGAGAGAGAGAGGGTGAGAGAGAGGGAGAGGGTGGGAGAGAGAGAGGGAGAGGATCAACAACTCGGCCTGTGTGTGTTAGAGAGAGAGAGAGAGAGAGAGAGAGGGTGGGAGAGAGAGAGAGGTAAGGGGATAGAGGGGAAAGACTGAGGGGAGAGAGAGAGAGAGAAGGGGTAGAAGGAGAGGGGAGAGAGAGAGAGGGGGAGAGACTGAAGGAGAAAGACTGAGGGGAGAGAGAGAGAGAGGGAGAGAGAGACTGAGGGTGGGAGAGAGAGGGTGGGAGAGAGAGAGGGAGAGGGTGGGAGAGAGAGAGAGAGAGAGGGTGGGAGAGAGAGAGAGAGAGAGGGTGGGAGAGAGAGAGGTAAGGGGATAGAGGGGAGAGACTGAGGGGAGAGAGAGAGAGAAGGGGAGAGACTGAGGGGAGAGAGAGAGAAGGGGTAGAAGGAGAGGGGAGAGAGAGAGAGAGGGGGTGGGAGAGAGAGAGAGGTAAGGGGATAGAGGGGAGAGACTGAGGGGAGAGAGAGAGAGAAGGGGAGAGACTGAGGGGAGAGAGAGAGAAGGGGTAGAAGGAGAGGGGAGAGAGAGAGAGAGGGGGTGGGAGAGAGAGAGAGGTAAGGGGATAGAGGGGAGAGACTGAGGGGAGAGAGAGAGAGAAGGGGAGAGACTGAGGGGAGAGAGAGAGAAGGGGTAGAAGGAGAGGGGAGAGAGAGAGAGAGAGGGTGGGAGAGAGAGAGGTAAGGGGATAGAGGGGAGAGACTGAGGGGAGAGAGAGAGAAGGGGAGAGACTGAGGGGAGAGAGAGAGAAGGGGTAGAAGGAGAGGGGAGAGAGAGAGGGGGAAGGAGAGAGAATGAGATTAGAGGGGGAAAGACTGAAGAGGAGAAGGAGAGATTAGAGGGGGAAGGAGAGAGGGAGAGAGGGAAGGAGAAAGACTGAGGGGAGAGAGAGAGAAGGGGAGAGACTGAGGGGAGAGAGGGAAGGAGAAAGACTGAGGGGAGAGAGAGAGAAGGGGAGAGACTGAGGGGAGAGAGAGAGAGAAGGGGAGAGACTGAGGGGAGTGAGGGAAGGAGAAAGACAGGGGAGAGAGGGAAGGAGAAAGACTGAGGGGAGAGAGAGAGAAGGGGAGAGACTGAGGGGAGAGAGAGAGAAGGGGAGAGACTGAGGGGAGAGAGAGAGAAGGGGTAGAAGGAGAGGGGAGAGAGAGTGAGATTAGAGGGGGAAAGACTGAAGAGGAGAAGGAGAGATTAGAGGGGGAAGGAGAGAGGGAGAGAGGGACTAGAGGGGAGAGAGGGAAGGAGATATAGGGGGAGAGAGGAAAGGGGTAGAAGGAGGGACTAGAGGGGAGAGACTAGAGTTAGGGAGAGGGGAGAGATTAGAGGAGAAAGACTGAGGGGAGAGAGGAAGGGGAGAAAGACAGGAGAGGGAGTAAGAGAGACGAGAGGGGAGAGGAGGGAGAGACTGATGAGAGAGAGAGAGGGAAGGGTAGAAGGAGAGAAGGAGAGGGAAGGGGAGAGAGGGAAAGGGGAGAGAGGGAAGGGGAGAGAAGGGGAAAGACTGAAGAGGAGAAGGAGAGATTAGAGGGGAGAGGGGGAGAGAGGGAAGGAGAGGGGAGAGAAGGAGGGAGAGACTAGAGTTAGGGAGAGGGGGAGAAGGAGAGGGGGAAGGAGTGAGGGAAGGAGAGGGAGAGATTAGAGGGGAGAGACTAGAGTTAGGGAGAGGGGAGAGGGAAAGGGAGAAGGAGATTAGAGGGGAGAGGGAGGGGAGAGAGTTAGGGAGAGAGGGAGAGAGGAAAGGGTAGAAGGAGTAAGAGACTAGAGGTGAGGGAGAAGGGGGAAGACTGGGGAGAGAGGGAAGGGGAAAGACTGGGGAGAGAGAGGTAAGGGGAGAAAGACAGGAGAGAGGGAGAGAGAGGTAAGGGGAGAGAGGGAAGGGGAGAGAATGAAGGGGAAAGACTGAGGGGAGAGAAGGGGAGAAGGAGAGGGGGAGAGAGGGAAGGGGGGAGAGGTAAGGGGGAGAGAGGGAAGGGGAGAGAGGGAAGGGGAGAGAGGGAAGGGGAGAGAGGGAAGGGGAGAGAGGGGAAAGAGTGAGAGGAGAGGGGGGAGAGACGGGAAGGGAGGGAGAGGTAAGGAGAGACTGATAAGAGAGAGAGGGGAGAGATTAGAGGGGAGTGAGAGGTAAGGGGAGAGAGGAGTGAGAGGGAAGGGGAGAGAGGGAACGGGAGAGAAGGAGAGGGGGAGGAGAGGAGGGGGGGGGGAGGAGAGGAGGAGAGGCCCAGGCCTCGGGCCTGTCGTGAGACACAGGGCCCCGGGGAGAGGATCAACAACTCGGCCTGTGTGTGTGTGTGTTAGAGAGAGAGAGGGAAGGGGAGAGAGGGAAGGGGAGAGAGGGAGAGACTGAGGGGAGAGAGAGGGACTAGAGGGGAGAGACTAGAGTTAGGGAGAGGGGAGATTAGAGGGGAGAGGGGGAGAGAGGGAAGGAGAGGGGAGAGAAGGAGGGAGGCTAGAGTTAGGGAGAGGGGAGAGAGAGGGAGATAGAGGGGAGGGGTAGAAGGAGAGGGGGAGAGAGAGGTAAGGGGAGAAAGACAGGAGAGAGGGAGGGAGAGAGAGGTAAGGGGAGAGAGGGGAGAGAAGGATCAGGGAGACTCTAGAGGGGGCAGAGGGAAGGAGAGAGAAAGACTGAGGGGAGAGAGAGAGAGGGTGAAGGGGAGAGAGGGAGAGATTAGAGGGGGAAGGAGTGAGGGGAGAGGGAAGGGTAGAAGGAGAGAGGGGGAGAGGGAAGGGTAGAGAGTGAAGGGGAGAGAGACAGGAGAGAGGGAGGGAGAGAGGTAAGGGGAGAGAGGGAAGACTGAGGGGAGAGAGAAGGAGAGAGAGACTAGAGTTAAGGAGAGACTGATAAGAGAGAGAGGGGGAGAGATTAGAGGGGAGAGAGAGGTAAGGGGAGAAAGACAGGAGAGAGAGAAGGAGAGACTAGAGGGGGAGAAGGAGAGGGAAGGGGAGAGAGGGAGGGAAGGGGAGAGGAGGGAGAGAGAGGGGAGAGAGAGGGGGAGAGAGGGAAGGAGAGAGGGGTAAGGGGAGCGAGAGGGAGATAGGGGGAGAGAGGGGGAAGGGGAGAGAGGGAAGGGGAAAGACTAAAGGGGAAAGACTGAAGAGGAGAAGGAGAGACTAGAGGGGAGAGGGGGAGAGAGGGAAGGGGAAAGACTGGGGAGAGAGGGAAGGGGAGAGAGGGAGGGTGAGAGGGAAGGGTAGAAGGAGAGAAGGTGAAGGGGAGAAGGAGGGGGGAAAGACTGAGGGGAGAGAGAGGGAAGGGGAGAAGACTGAGGGAGAGAGGGAAGGGGAGAGGGGGAAGGAGAGAGGGAGAGACTGATAAGAGAGGGAGAGAAAGGCCGAGGGGAGAGAAGGAGGGAGAGTCTAGAGTTAGGGAGATATAGGGAGAGGGGGAGAAGGGGAGAGAGGGAAGGAGAGAGAGGGAAGGGGAGAAGACTGAGGGAGAGGGAAGGAGAGAGGGGAGAGTGAGGGGAGAAGGGGAAGAGAGAGGGAAGGGGAAAGACTGAGGGAAGGGGAGAGACTGAAGGGGAAGGAGGGAGTGAGGGAAGGAGAGACTAGAGGGGAGAGACTGAAGGGGAAGGAGGGAGAGAGGGAAGGGGAGAGGGGAGGGGAAAGACTGAGGGGGGAGAGAGAGGGAAGGGGAGAAGGAGAGAGAGGGAATGGGAGAGAGGGAAGGGGAAAGACTGAGGGGAGAGAGAGGGGCTAGAGGGGAGAAAAAGACAGGGGAGAGACTGAGGGGAAAGGCTGAGGGGTCAAAGTGAGAGACTAGAGGGGAGAGAGGGAGAGACGAGAAGGGAGAGACTAGAGGGGAGAGAGGGAGAGACGAGAGGGGAAAGAGAGAGACTGAAAGAAAGACTGAGGGGAGAGAGGGAGGGACTGAAGGGGAGAGATGGAGAGAAAGACTAAGGGGAGAAAGGGAGGGGGAGATGAGAGGGGGAGACGCGTGGGTTTTCTCCGGGTGCTCCGGTTTCCTCCCACACTCCAAAGACGAGCAGGAATGTCGGTGAATCGGTCTGATATGAATCGTAAATTATCCTTGGTGTGTCGGGTAGTGTTAGTGTGCGGGGATCGCTGAAGGGCACGGACTCGGTGGGCCGAAGGGCCTGTTTCTGCGCTGTATGTCTAAACTAAACTAAAGCACCCTAGATACTCACAAAAAGCTGGAGTAACTCAGCAGGGCAGGCAGCATCTCTGGAGAGAAGGAATGGGTGACGTTTCAATAGACAACAGGTGCAGGAGGAGGCCATTCGGTCCTTCGAGCCTGTACGCACCGCCATTCATCGTGATCGCGGCTGATCATCCACAATCAGTACCCCCCCGTTCCTGCCTTCTCCCCATACCCCCTGACTCCGCTATCTTTAAGAGCTCTATCTAACTCTCTCTTGAAAGCATCCAGAGAATCGGCCTCCACTGCCTTCTGAGGCAGCGAATTCCACAGATTCACAACTCTCTGACTGAAAAAGTTTTTCCTCATCTCCGTTCTAAATGGCCGACCCCTTATTCTTAAACTGTGTGTGGCCCCTGGTTCTGGACTCACCCCAACATCGGGAACATGTTTCCTGCCTCCAGCGTGTCCAATCCCTTAATAATCTTATTTATTCACAAAATGCTGGATAACTCAGCAGGTCAGGCAGCATCTCGGGAGAGAAGGAATGGGTGACGTTTCGGGTCGAGACCCTTCTTCGGTCTCGACCCGAAACGTCACCCATTCCTTCTCTCCCGAGATGCTGCCTGACCTGCTGAGTTACTCCAGCATTTTGTGAATAAATCGATTTGTACCAGCATCTGCAGTTGTTTTCTTATACCCCTTAATAATCTTATATGTTTCAATAAGATACCCTCTCGTCCGTCTAAATTCCAGCGTATACAAGCCTAGCCGCTCCGGTCGAGACCCTTCTTCAGACTAAACACCAGTTCACACACGGGTTTAGTTTAGAGAGACAATAGACAATAGGTGTAGGAGTAGGCCATTCAGCCCTTCGAGCCAGCACCGCCATTCAATGCGATCATGGCTGATCACTCTCAATCAGTACCCCGTTCCTGCCTTCTCCCCATACCCCCTCACTCCGCTATCTTTAAGAGCTCTATCCAGCTCTCTCTTGAAAGCATCCAACGAACTGGCCTCCACTGCCTTCTGAGGCAGAGAATTCCACACCTTCACCACTCTCTGACTGAAAAAGTTCTTCCTCATCTCCGTTCTAAATGGCCTACCCCTTATTCTTAAACTGTGGCCCCTTGTTCTGGACTCCCCCAACATTGGGAACATGTTTCCTGCCTCTAATGTGTCCAATCCCCTAATTATCTTATATGTTTCAATAAGATCCCCCCTCATCCTTCTAAATTCCAGTGTATACAAGCCCAATCGCTCCAGCCTTTCAACATACGACAGTCCCGGAAACAGGCCCTTCGGCCCACCGAGTCCGTGCCGACCAGCGATCATCCCTTGCACTTACACTATTCGACACACTCAAGGGACAATTTACCGAAGCCAATTAACCAGCCACCCACAATTAACCTCCCCTCTGTCCACCTTCTTGGGGGCCTGTCCCAGTTAGGCAGGTCGCCGAAAAACCGGCGACTGGACCCCCACCCTACGACAATGTCTACGACAACCTACCTC
Source organism: Rhinoraja longicauda (assembly GCF_053455715.1). Classification (NCBI taxonomy): domain Eukaryota; kingdom Metazoa; phylum Chordata; class Chondrichthyes; order Rajiformes; family Arhynchobatidae; genus Rhinoraja; species Rhinoraja longicauda. The sequence goes on along the minus strand of NC_135991.1, from coordinate 8,545,299 downwards.
CGAGTCGACGTCAAGCTACCGACAACCGATGACCCAATCGTCGCGACTTAGGACGTCCACCTACGACAACCTACGACCACACAGGCGACAACCTACAGTTTTGGTCTCCTAATCTGAGGAAAGACATTCTTGCCATAGAGGGAGTACAGAGAAGGTTCACCAGATTGATCCCTGGGATGGCAGGACTTTCATATGAAGAAAGACTGGATAGACTCGGCTTGTACTCGCTGGAATTTAGAAGACTGAGGGGGGATCTTATAGAAACATATAAAATTCTTAAGGGGTTGGAGAGGCTAGATGTGGGAAGATTGTTCCCGATGTTGGGAGAGTCCAGAACAAGGGGTCACAGTTTAAGGATAAGGGGGAAGTCTTTTAGGACCGAGATGAGAACTTTTTTTTTCACACAGAGAGTGGTGAATCTGTGGAATTCTCTGCCACAGAGGGTAGTCGAGGCCAGTTCATTGGCTATATTTAAGAGGGAGTTAGATGTGGCCCTTGTGGCTAAAGGGATCAGGGCGTATGGAGAGAAGGCAGGTACGGGATACTGAGTTGGATGATCAGCCATGATCGTATTGAATGGTGGTGCGTACAGGCTCGAAGGGCCGAATGGCCTACTCCTGCACCTATTTTCTATGTTTCTTACTAAAGTCAACAAGCTACGACCCTGTCGGCAACAACCGGAGACAATTCACGTCATTTTGGCCTCCGGTTTTGACGCCGGTACCTGTTGCCGGTTGACCTAGGCCGTCGCCAGTGGAATTCACCGTAGCCAGCACCGGCGACAATCCACGTCACCTGGCGACCACCTACGTCAGGAGACGTCAAGCTACGATCATTGGCGTCAAACCAACACCCCGCCGAAGCCTTTGAACTATCTTTAAGTGGACTTTATCAATGTTTAGTTTAGTTTGGAGGTACAGCGCGGAAACAGGCCCTTTCGGCCCACCGGGTCCGCGCCGACCAGCGATCCCCGCACGCTAACACCATCCTGCACCCACCAGGGGCAATTTTTACATTTACCAAGCCAGTTAACCTACATGCCTGCACGTCTTTGGAGTGTGGGAGGAAACCGAAGATCTGGGAGAAAACTCGCGGGGAGAACGTACAAACTCCGTACAGACGGCGCCCGTAGTCGGGAACGAACCTGGGTCTCCGGCGCTGTGAGGCAGCAACTTTACCGCTGTGCCACCGTGCCACCCTGAATGTAAAATCTTTGCACTAAATATCGTACCTGTTATCCTTTATCAGTGCACTGTGGACGGATTGCTTGTAATGTCTAGTCTTTTATTTGATGGGATAGCATGGAAACAAAAGATTTTCACTGTACCATGGTAATGGAGACAACGATAAACTAAACGCTGCAATCAGTTTGAAGAAAGGTCCCGACCCATAACTGATCCAGAGATGCTGCCTGACCCGCTGAGTTACTCCAGCACTTTGTACCTGTCCACGTTCTCCACAGAGATGCTGCCCGACCCGCTGAGTTACTCCAGCACTTTGTACCTGTCTACGTTCTCCAGAGATGCTGCCTGACCCGCTGAGTTACTCCAGCACTTTGTGTCCATCCATGTTCTCCAGAGATGCTGCCCGACCCGCTGAGTTACTCCAGCACTTTGTACCTGTCCACATTCTCCACAGAGATGCTGCCCGACCCGCTGAGTTACTCCAGCACTTTGTACCCATCCATGTTCTGCAGAGATGCTGCCTGACTCCAGCACTTTGTACCAGTCCACGTTCTCCAGAGATGCTGCCCGACCCGCTGAGTTACTCCAGCACTTTGTACCTGTCCACGTTCTCCACAGAGATGCTGCCCGACCCGCTGAGTTACTCCAGCACTTTGTACCTGTCCACGTTCTCCACAGAGATGCTGCCCGACCCGCTGAGTTACTCCAGCACTTTGTACCTGTCCACGTTCTCCACAGAGATGCTGCCCGACCCGCTGATTTACTCCAGCACTTTGTGTACCTGTCCATGTTCTCCACAGAGATGCTGCCCGACCCGCTGAGTTACTCCAGCACTTTGTACCTGTCCACGTTCTCCACAGAGATGCTGCCCTACCCGCTGAGTTACTCCAGCACTTTGTGTACCTGTCCACGTTCTCCACAGAGATGCTGCCTGACCCGCTGAGTTACTCCAAAGCCTCGTCTCGGGCGCGGAGGTGAGGGGGGAATGAAAGATGGCGGGGTTGGGGACGTAGGTCGAGGTGGCGCTGTGGATAGGACAGTGTCTGTAACTCCCCCCCCATCCTCCCCGTTGTGTTTTGGCAGCTGTGTGGGAGTGGAGGAAGATAAAGCAGCAGAGATTGACCAGTACCACTGCCCGGACTGTGAGAAGACCCAGGGACCCTCTGTCAGTAAGTACATTTGTGTTAAGTGCAGAGATGAGGCCTGACTAGCTGAGTTGCTCCAGCACTTTGTACCACCTACCAGTAACGTTACTGCCTGACAGCGCTCGTTCATTGCGGGTTCGATTGCCGTCTGTATACAGCTTGTACGTTCTCCCCGTGACCTGCGTGGGTTTTCTCCGGGACCTTCGGTTTCCTCCCACACTCCAAAGACATAGAAACGCAGAAAATAGGTGCAGGAGGAGGCCATTTGGCCCTTCCAGCCAGCACCGCCATTCAATACGATCACGGCTGATCAGTACCACGTTCCTGCTTTCTCCCCACATCCCTTGATTCCGTTAGCCCCAAGAGCTAAATCTAACTGAGGTGAGCAGGAACTTTTTCACCCAGAGAGTTGTGAATCTGTGGAATTCTCTGCTGCAGAGGGCAGTGGAGGCCAAATCACTGGATGGATTTAAGAGAGAGTTAGATAGAGCTCTAGGGGCTAGTAGAATCAAGGGATATTGGGGAGAAGGCAGGCACGGGTTACTGATTGTAGACGATCAGCCATGATCACATTGAATGGTGATAAATAGTCTGAAGAAGGGTCTCGACCCAAAACGTCACCCATTCCTTCTCTCCCGAGATGCTGCCTGACCTGCTGAGTTACTCCAGCATTTTGTGAATAAATACCTTCGATTTGTACCAGCATCTGCAGTTATTGTCTTATACATTGAATGGTGATGCTGGCTCGAAGGGCCGAATGGCCTCCTCCTGCACCGATTTTCTATGTTTCTATGTAAGTCTCTCTTGAAAACATCCAGTGAATCGGCCTCCACCGCCTTCTGTGGCAGAGAATTCCACAGATTCACAACTCTCTGGGTGAAAACGTTTTTCCTCATCTCAGTCCTAAATGGCCGACCCCTTATTCTTAAACTTTGACCCCTGATTCTGGACTCCCCCAACATGGGGAACATTTTTCCTGCATCCGGCCTGTCCAACCCTTTAAGAATTTTATATGTTTCTATAAGATCCCCTCTCGTCCTTTTAAATTCCAGTGAATACAGGTTCAGTCGACCTATTCTTTCATCATATGTCAGTCCCGTACAGGTTTGTAGGTTAATTAGACAATATGTGCAGAGAGAGTTACATAGAAACATGGAAAATCAGTGCAGGAGGAGGCCATTCGGCCCTTCGAGCCAGCACTACCATTCAATGTGTTCATGGCTGATCATTCTCAATCAGTACCCCGTTCCTGCCTTCTCCCCATACCCCCTGACTCCGCTATCCTTAAGAGCTCTATCTAGCTCTCTCTTGAATGCATTCAGAAAATTGGCCTCCACTGCCTTCTGAAGCAGTGAATTCCACAGATTTACAACTCTCTGACTGAAAAGGTTTTTCCTCATCTCCGTTCTAAATGGCCTACGCCTTATTCTTAAACTGTGGCCCCTGGTTCTGGACTCCCCCAACATTGGGAACATGTTTCCTGCCTCTAACGTGTCCAACCCCTTAATAATCTTATATGTTTCGATAAGATCTCCTCTCATCCTTCTAAATTCCAGTGTATACAAACCTAGTCGCTCCAGTCTTTCAACATACGACAGTCCCGCCATTCCGGGAATTAACCTAGTAAACCTACGCTGCACGCCCTCAATAGCAAGAATATCCTTCCTCAAATTTGGAGACCAAAACTGCACAAAGTACTCCAGGTGCGGTCTCACTAGGGCCCTGTACAACTGCAGAATTACCTCTTTGCTCCTATACTCAACTCCTCTTGTTATGAAGGCCAACATGCCCTTGGCTTTCTTCACTGCCTGCTGTACCTGCATGCTTCCTTTCAGTGACAGATGCACTCGGACACCCAGATCTCGTTGTACGTCCCCTTTTCTTAACTTGACACCATTCAGATAATAATCTGCCTTATTCTAACCTCACACTTATCCACATTAAACTGCATCTGCCATGCATCCGCTCGGCTTAGTAAATATAAAAATTGCCCCTACTGTGTGTAGGATAGTGTTAGTGTGCGGGAATCGCTGGTCAGCACGGACCCGGTGGGCCGAAGGGCCTGTTTCTGCGCTGTATCTCTAAACTAAAAATAAATTTAAACCTAAAAAAGATACAGCGTGGAAATGGGACCTTCGGCCCATCGAGTCCACACCGACCTGCGATCACCCCGTACACTAACACAATTTACAATTCACACTTCGGTTTATTGTCACGTGCACCGAGGTACAGTGAAAATCCTCGCTATCCTACTACGTACTAGGGACAATTTACAGACGCCAATTAACCTACAAAACCTGGTAGACACAAAATGCTGGAGTAACTCAGCGGGTCAGGCAGCATCTGTGGAGAGATGGAATGGGTGACCTTTCGGGTCGAGACCCTTCTTCAGAAGGGTCTGAAGAAGGGTCTCGACCCGAAACGTCACGCATTCCTTCTCTCCTGAGATGCTGCCTGACCCGCTGAGTTACTCCAGCATTTTGTGAAATAAATACCTTCGATTTGTACCAGCATCTGCAGTTATTTTCTTACACAAAAAGTTTTTCCTCATCTCAGTTCTAAATGGCCGACTCCTTATTCTTAAACTGTGGCCCTTTGTTCTGGACTCCCCCAACATTGGGAACATGTTTCCTGCCTCTAACGTGTCCAACCCCTTAATAATAAGGTCGGGACCCTTCTTTAGACTGGTTAGGGATCAGGGAAACGAGAGAAAAATAATTTGAGGAAGGACGTCCTTGCTATTGAGGCAGTGCAGCGTAGGTTCACCAGGTTAATCCCCGGGATGGCGGGACTGTTATATGATGAAAAATTGGAAAGACTGGGCTTGTATTCACTGGAGTTTAGAAGGATGAGAGGGGGATCTTATAGAAACGTATAAAATTATAAAAGGACTGGACAAGCTAGATGCAGGAAAAATGTTCCCAATGTTGGGGGAGTCCAGAACCAGGAGCCACACAGTCTAAGAATAAAGGGGAGGCCATTTAAAACTGAGGTGAGAAGGAACTTTTTCACCCGGAGAGTTGTGAATTTGTAGAATTCTCTGCCACAGAGGGCAGTGGCTGCCAATTTACTGGAGGTGAGAAGGAACATTTTCGCCCAGAGTTGTGAATTTGTGGAATTCTCTGCCACAGAGGGCAGTGGAGGCCAAATCACTGGATGAATTTAAAAGAGAATTAGATAGAGCTCTTGGGTCTAGTGGAATCAAAGGGTATGGGGAGAAGGCAGGCACGGGTTACTGATTGTGGATGATCAGCCATGATCACAATGAATGGTGGTGCTGTCTCGAAGGGCCAAATGGCCTCCTCCTGCACCAATTTTCTATGGATCTAAACAGACGATGATGTAGAGAGATAAAGAAGAACGAATAAAGAAGGGTCTCGGCCCGAAACATCTCCCTTTCAAAATCATGTGTAGTCTTTCCACTGACTAGTTAGCACGCAACAACAAAGCTTTTCACTGTACCTCGGTACACGTGACAATAAACTCAACTGAACTACAGGTGCTCACGAAATGCTGGAGAAACTCAGCGGGTCAGGCAGCATCTCTGGAGAGAAGGAATGGGTGACGTTTTGGGACAATAGGTGCAGGAGGAGGCCATTCAGCCCTTCGAGCCTGTACGCACCGCCATTCAATGTGATCATGGCTGATCATCCACAATCAGTACCCCCTTCCTGCCTTCTCCCCATACCCCCTGACTCCTCTATCATGAAGAGCTCTATCTAGCTCTCTCTTGAATGCATTCAGAGAATTGGCCTCCACTGCCCTCTGAGGCAGAGAATTCCACAGATTTACAACTCTCTGACTGAAAAAGTTTTTCCTCCTCTCCGTTCTAAATGGCCGACCCCATATTCTTAAACTGTGGCCCCTGGTTCTGGACTCCCCCAACATTGGGAACATGTTTCCTGCCTCTAACGTGTCCAATCCCTTAATAATCTTATGGTTTCATTAAGATCCCCTCTCAATCTTCTAAATTCCAGTGTATACAAGCCTAGTCGCTCCAGTCTTTCAACATACGACAGTCCCACCATTCCGGGAATTAACCTAGTGAACCTACGCTGCACGCCCTCAATAGCAAGAATGTCCTTCCTCAAATTTGGAGACCAAAACTGCACACAATACTCCAGATGCGGTCTCACTAGGGCCCTGTACAACTGCAGAAGGACCTCTTTGCTGTTATATTCAACTCCTCTTGTCATGAAGGCCAACATGCCATTGGCTTTCTTCACTGCCTGCTGTACCTGCATGCTTACTTTAAGTGACTGATGAACAAGGACACCCAGATCTCTTTGTACTTCCCCTTTTCCTAACTTGACACCATTCAGATAATAATCTGCCTTCCTGTTCTTACCACCAAAGTGGATAACCTCACATTTTCACACATTAAACTGCTTCTGCCATGCATCCGCCCACTCACACAACCTGTCCAAGTCATCCTGCAACCTCATAGCATCTTCCTCACAGTTCACACTGCCACCCAGCTTTGTGTCATCCGCAAATTTGCTAATGTTACTTTTCAACCCTTCATCTCAGTCGAGACCCTTCTTCAGACTGAAACGCCATTCAGTTGACCATTTAGAACTGAGATGAGGAAAAACTTTTTCAGTCAGAGAGTTGTGAATCTGTGGAATTCTCTGCCTCAGAAGGCAGTGGAGGCCAATTCTCTGAATGCATTCAGGAGAGAGCTGGATAGAGCTCTTAAGGATAGCGGAGTCAGGGGGTATGGGGAGAAGGCAGGAACGGGGTACTGATTGAGAATGATCAGCCATGATCACATTGAATGGTGGTGCTGGCTCGAAGGGCCGAATGGCCTCCTGCACCTATTGTCTATTGTCTACACCTGGTGTGTGTGTATGTATGTGCGTGTGTCTGTGTGCGTGTTAATGTGGATGTGTTAATGTGGATAAGTGTGAGGTTATCCACTTTGATGGTAAGAATAAGGCAGGTTATTATCTGAATGGTGTCAAGTTAGTAACAGGGGACGTACAATGAGATCTGGGTGTCCAACTGCATCAGTCACTGAAAGGAAGCATGCAGGTACAGCAGGCAGTGAAGAAAGCCAAGGGCATGTTGGCCTTCATAACAAGAGGAGTTGAGTATAGGAGCAAAGAGGTAATTCTGCAGTTGTACAGGGCCCTAGTGAGACCGCACCTGGAGTACTTTGTGCAGTTTTGGTCTCCAAATTTGAGGAAGGATATTCTTGCTATTGAGGGCGTGCAGCGTAGGTTTACTAGGTTAATTCCCGGAATGGCGGGACTGTCATATGTTGAAAGACTGGAGCGGCTAGGCTTGTGTACACTGGAATTTAGAAGGATGAGAGGAGATCTTATCGAAACATAAAATTATTAAGGGGTTGGACACGTTAGAGGCAGGAAACATGTTCCCAATGTTGGGGGAGTCCCGAACAAGGGGCCACAGTTTAAGAATAAGGGGTAGGCCATTTAGATCGGAGATGAGGAAAAACTTTTTCAGACAGCGAGTTGTGAATCTGTGGAATTCACTGCCTCAGAAGGCAGTGGAGGCCAATTCTCTGAATGCATTCAAGAGAGAGTTAGATAGAGCTCTTAATGATAGCGGAGTCAGGGGGTACGGGGAGAAGGCAGGAACGGGGTGCTGATTGAGAATGATCAGCCATGATCACATTGAATGGCGGTGCGTACAGGCTCGAAGGGCCGAATGGCCTCCTCCTGCACCTATTGTCTATTACCCGGCGTTTGCAGCATTGAAAAGTCAAAATATCGTAAGTCGAAGCTTCGTTAGTCAGGAAGCATCTGAGGTGTGACTTTTTCCCCCCTCATTTTCCTTCTCTCTCTCTCTCCCCCTCAGTGAAAAAGAGGAAATGTTTTCCAAAGCAGGAGACCATCGGCGTGGTGGAACTAACTCAGCCGGTACAAACTGGCAGTCAGACCTTCATCCAGGAGCTCCGAAGCAGAACCTTCCCCAGGTACATAGAAACATTAATAAAAACTGGTGCAGGAGTAGGCCATTCAGCCCTTCGAGCCAGTACCGCCATTCAACGTGATCATGGCGGATCGACAATAGACAATAGGTGGAGCAGAGAAGGCTGAGAGGGGACATGATCGAGGTGTACAAGATCATGAGGGGCATGGATAAGGTAGATGGCGGGGAACTTCTTCCACTGGTGGAAGGTTCAACAACGAGGGGACATAGGTACAGGGTAAGGGGAGGGAGGTTTCGGGGGGATGTGAGAAAGAACTTTTTCACCCAGAGGGTGGTTGGAGTCTGGAACTCACTGCCTGGGGTGGTGGTGGAGGCGGGAACACTCACAACGTTTAAGAGGCATTTGGATGGGCACTTGAAATGCTACAACATTCAGGGCTACGGTCCAAATGCGGGAAAATGGGATTAAAATTAGACTGTGTTTGGTAACGGGCGGCACGGACACGATGGGCCGAAGGGCCTCTTTCTGTGCTGTAGGACTCTATGACTCCATGAGGTGCAGGAGGAGGCCATTCAGCCCTTCGAGCCAGCACCGCCATTCAACGTGATCATGGCTGATCATCAATAGACAATAGGTGCAGGATGAGGCCATTCGGCCCTTCGAGCCAGCACCGCCATTCAATGTGATCACGGCTGATCATCCACAATCAGTACCCCGTTCCTGCCTTCTCCCCATACCCCCTGACTCCGCTATCCTTAAGAGCTCTATCCAGCTCTCTCTTGAATGCATTCAGAGAATTGGCCTCCACTGCCTTCTGAGGCAGAGAATTCCACAGATTCACAACTCTCTGACTGAAAAAGTTTTTCCTCATCTCCGTTCTAAATGGCCGACCCCTTATTCGTAAACTGTGGCCCCTGGTTCTGGACTCCCCCCAACATTGGGAACATGTTTCCTGTCTCTAACGTGTCCAACCCCTTAATAATCTTATACGTTTCGATACACATCTGTCTTGGTAGCTGTTATCTCAAATTGAATCGAATGCCCTCGTCTACTCCTGATATGTTTAGGTTTGGTGTAGATGTGGTAATCTATGTCGAGCTGACCGTTTAACATTTTGCAAAAACAGGTCAAACGGTGGGCTATAAGTCTCTTGAAAACATCCCGTGAATCGGCCTCCACTGCCCTCTGTGGCAGAGAATCCCACACATTCACAACTCTCTGCGTGAATAGGAGTAGGAAAAAAACTGCAGATGCTGGTTTAAATCGAAGGTGGACTCACAATGCTGGGGTAACTCAGCGGGTCAGGCAGCATCTCGGGAGAGAAGGAATGGGTGACGTTTCGTGTTGAGACACTTCAGTCAGTAGAAGGGTCTCGACCCGAAACATCACCCATTCCTTCTCTCCTGGGATGCTGTCTGACCCGCTGAGTTACTCCAGCATTGTGTGTCTACTCTCTGGGTGAAAATGTTCTTCCTCATCTCAGTCCTAAATGGCCGACCCCTTATTCTTAGACTGTGTGGCCCCTGGTTCTGGACTCCCCCAACATCGGGAACATTTTCCCTGATTCCGGCCTGTCCAATCCTTTAAGAATTTTATATGTTTTTATAAGATCCCCTCTCATCCTTCTAAATGCCAGTGAATACAAGGCCAGTCGACCCATTCTTTCATCATATGTCAATCCCGCCATCCCAGGGATTAACCTGGTGAACCTATGCTGCACTCCCTCAATAGTAAGAATATCCTTCCTCAAATTAGGAGACCAAAATTGCACACAATACTCCAGGTGCGGTCTCACCAGGGCCCTGTACAACTGCAGAAGGACCTCTTTGCTCCTAAACTCAAATCCTCTCGCAATGAAGGCCAACATGCCATTAGCTTTCTTCGCTGCCTGCTGTACCTGCACGCTTACTTTAATCAAAGATGTACAAGCAGACGAGGAAAAACCTTTCCACTCAGAGAGTTGTGAATCTGTGGAATTCTCTGCCTCAGAGGGCAGTGGAGGCCAATTCTCTGAACGCATTCAAGAGTGAGTTAGCTGGAGCTCTTAATGATAGCGGAGTCAGGGGGTATGGGGAGAAGGCAGGAACGGGGTACTGATTGAGAATGATCTGCCATGATCTCATTGAATGGTGGTGCTGGCTCGAATGGCCTACTCCTACACCTATTGTCTATTGTCTATTGAATAAAGGCGTAGACTATTTTGGTCGTCGGAATAAAGGCATAGACTATTTTGCCGTAGGAATAAAGGCGTAGACTATTTTGGTCGTAGGAATAAAGGCGTAGACTATTTTGCCGTAGGAATAAAGGAGTAGACTATTTTGGTCGTAGGAATAAAGGCGTAGACTATTTTGCCGTAGGAATAAAGGCGTAGACTATTTTGGTCGTAGGAATAAAGGAGTAGACTATTTTGGTCGTAGGAATAAAGGCGTGGACTATTTTGGTCGTAGGAATAAAGGAGTAGACTATTTTGGTCGTAGGAATAAAGGAGTAGACTATTTTGGTCATAGGAATAAAGGCGTAGACTATTTTCGAAATGGGGTGAGAATTCAGAAATTCGGAGGTGAAAAGGGCCTTAGGAGTGCAGATGCAAGACTCCCAAAAAGTTAATCTGCAAGTCGAATCAGTAGTAAAGAACGCAAACTCAATGCTTGCTTTTATTTCAAGAGAGGGCCTGTGTACAAAAACAGGGATCTGATGCTGAGGCTCTATGAGGCGCTGGCTGGTCAGGCCGCATCTGGAGTATTGTGAGCAATTTTGGGCCCCATATCTGAGGAAGGATGTGCTGGCTCTGGAGAGCGTCCAGAGGAGGTTTACAAGAACCATCCCAGGAATGAGTGGGTTAACGTACGATGAGTGTTTGTCGGCACTGGGCCTGTACAGTTTATTCTTGCCGTAGAGGGAGTACAGAGAAGGTTCACCAGATTGATTCCTGGGACTTTCATATGAAGAAAGACTGGATAGACTCGGCTTGTACTCGCTGGAATTTAGAAGATTGAGGGGGGATCTTATAGAAACGTACAAAATTCTTAAGGGGTTGGACAGGCTAGATGCAGGAAGACTGTTCCCGATGTTGGGGCAGTCCAGAACAAGGGGTCACAGTTTAAGGATAAGGGGGAAGTCTTTTAGGACCGAGATGAGAAAGTTTTTTTTCACACAGAGAATGGTGAATCTGTGGAATTCTCTGCCACAGAAGATAGTTGAGGCCAGTTCATTGGCTATATTTAAGAGGGAGTTAGATGTGGCCCTAGTGGCTAAAGGGATCAGGGGGTATGGAGAGAAGGCAGGTACGGGATACTGAGTTGGATGATCAGCCATGATCATATTGAATGGCGGTGCAGGCTCGAAGGGCCGAATGGCCTACTCCTGCACCTATTTTCTATGTTTCTATGTACTCACTGGAGTTTAGAAGAATGAGGGGGGACCTCATTGAAACGCACAGAACAGTGAGCGGCCCGGATAGAGTGGATGTGGAGAGGATGTTTCCACTAGTGGGAGAGTCTGGGACCAGAGGGCACAGCCTCAGAATTAAAGGACGTTCCTTTAGGAAGGAGATGAGGAGGAATATCTTTAGTGAGAGGGTGGTGAATCTGTGGGATTCTTTGCCACAGAGACGGCTGTGGAGGCCAAGTCAGTGGATATATTAAGGCAGAGATAGATAGATTGTTGATCAGTGCGGGTGTCAGGGGTTATGGGGAGAAGGCAGGAGAATGGGGTTAGGAGGGAGAGATAGATCAGCCGTGTTTGATTGGCGGAGTGGACTCGATGGGCCGAATGGTTCTACACCTCACGCTGCCTCGGCAAGGCCAGCAGCATAACCAAGGTCCAGTCTCACCCTGGCCACTCCCTCTTCTCCCCTCTCCCATCGGGGCAAGAGGAACAGAAGTGTGGAGACGCACACCTCCAGATTCAGGGACAGTTTCTTCCCGGCTGTTATCAGGCAACTGAACCGTCCTCTCACCAACTAGAGAGCGGTCCCGACCTCCCATCTACCTCTTGGTGACTCTTAGACTATCTTTGATCGGACTTTACCCTGCACTAAACGTTATTCCCTTATCATGTAGGATATAGGAGCAAAGAGGTCCTTCTACAGTTGTACCGGGCCCTGGTGAGACCGCACCTGGAGTACTGTGTGCAGTTTTGGTCTCCAAATTTGAGGAAGGATATTCTTGCTATTGAGGGCGTGCAGCGTAGGTTTACTAAGGTTAATTCCCGGAATGGCGGGACTGTCGTATGTTGAAAGGCTGGAGCAATTAGGCTTGTATACACTGGAATTTAGAAGGATGAGGGGGGATCTTATCGAAACATATAAGATAATTAGGGGGTTGGACACATTAGAGGCAGGAAACATGTTCCCAATGTTGGGGGAGCCCAGAACAAGGGGCCACACAGTTTAAGAATAAGGGGTAGGCCATTTAGAACGGAGATGAGGAAGTACTTTTTCAGTCAGAGAGTGGTGAAGGTGTGGAATTCTCTGCCTCAGAAGGCAGTGGAGGCCAGTTCGTTGGATGCTTTCAAGAGAGAGCTGGATAGAGCTCTTAAGGATAGCGGAGTGAGGGGGTATGGGGAGAAGGCAGGAACGGGGTACTGATTGAGAGTGATCAGCCATGATCGCATTGAATGGCGGTGCGTACAGGCTCGAAGGGCTGAATGGCCTACTCCTGCACCTATTGTCTATTGTCATGTACCTGTACACTGTGGACGGCTCGATTTTAATCGTGTGCAGTCTTTACGTTGGCAGGTTAGCGCGCAACAAAAGCTTTTCACTGTACCTCGGTACACGGGACTATAAACGAAACTAAACTAAACTTCTCGCTGCCTCGGGTAAAGCACTGACACAATCAAAGATGTGTTCCTGTCCCACCCCGTTCATCCCTCCTTCTCCCCGCTCCGGTCTGGCAGAAGGTCCAGAAGCTTGAAAACGCACACCACCATAGAAACATAGAAAATAGGTGCAGGAGTAGGCCATTCGGCCCTTCGAGCCTGTACGCACCGCCATTCAATATGATCATGGCTGATCATCCAACTCAGTATCCCGTACCTGCCTTCTCTCCATACCCCCTGATCCCTTTAGCCTCAAAGGCCACATCTAACTGCCTCTTAAATATAGCCAATGAACTGGCCTCAACTACTTTCTGTGGCAGAGAATTCCACAGATTCACCACTCTCTGTGTGTGAAAAAAAACTTTCTCATCTCGGTCCTAAAAGACTTCCCCCTTATCCTTAAACTGTGACCCCTAGTTCTGGACTTCCCCAACTTCGGGAACAATCTTCCCGCATCTAGCCTGTCCAACCCCTTAAGAATTTTATATGTTTCTATAAGATCCCCCCTCAGTCTTCTAAATTCCAGCGAGTACAAGCCGAGTCTATCCAGTCTTTCTTCATATGAAAGTCCTGCCATCCCAGGGATCAATCTGGTGAACCTTCTCTGTACTCCCTCTATGGCAAGAATGTCTTTCCTCAGATTAGGAAGTAGTACAGAAGCTTGAAAGCGCACACCACCATAGAAACAAGGTGCAGGAGTAGGCCATTCGGCCCTTCGAGCCTGTACGCACCTCCATTCAATATGATCATGGCTGATCATCCAACTCAGTATCCCGTACCTGCCTTCTCTCCATACCCCCTGGTCCCTTTAGCCACAAGGGCCACATCTAACTCCCTCTTAAATATAGCCATTGAACTGGCCTCAGATTCGGGTGAAGCTTTTCCCCCCTCTGTGATCAGCCTTGTGAACGAGTCTGTCCAACCTGTCCCCGTAGCTGGGACCCTCTAAGCCAGGCAGCGTTCCGGTAAACCTCTGCAACCTCTCCAAAGCCTCCACATCCTTCCTGCAATGGGGGCGGCCAGAACTGCACACAATGCTCCTTGCAGTTTTCTTGTGTTAATCCTCTGTGACTCTCTCCCTCTCCCCCTCTCTCCCCCCATGGTGGTTATCGTTTGTCTGTGTGTGTGTGTGTACATGTGCCCGTGTGTGTGTGTGTGTGTACACCTGTGTGTGTATGTGTGTACACCTGTGTGTGTGTGTGTACACCTGTGTGTGTGTGTGTATACACCTGTGTGTATATGTGTACATCTGTGTGTGTGTGTGTGTGTGTTTGTGTATACCTGTGTGTGTGTACACCTGTGTGTGTGTGTGTACACCTGTGTGTGTGTGTGTGTGTACACCTGTGTGTGTTTGTGTACACCTGTGTGTGTGTACACCTGTGTGTGTGTACACCTGTGTGTGTGTACATCTGTGTGTGTGTACACCTGTGTGTTTGTGTACACCTGTGTGTGTTTGTGTACACCTGTGTGTGTGTGTGTGTGTGGTGTTTGTGTACACCTGTGTGTATGTGTGTACACCTGTGTGTATGTGTGTACACCTGTGTGTATGTGTGTACACCTGTGTGTATGTGTGTACACCTGTGTGTGTGTGTGTGTACACACCTGTGTGTGTTTGTGTACACCTGTGCGTGTGTACACCGTGTGTATACACCTGTGTGTGTGTGTGTGTGTACACCTGTGTGTGTGTACACCTGTGTGTGTGTACACCTGTGTGTGTGTGTGTGTGTGTGTGTATACCTGTGTGTGTTTGTACACCTGTGTGTGTATACCTGTGTGTGTGCCCTGCAGTGCGGACGAGGTGATCTTGCGGCCGACGGGCTGGCAGCTGACGGTGGAGTACCTGGAGGAGAACAGTTTCAGCGTGCCCATCCTGGTGACCAAGAAGGACGGGGCTGGGCATGAGCGTGCCGCCCGCCAGCTTCACCGTCAACGACGTGGAGCGGTGCGTGGGTGAGTGCCCCGCTCCCTCGGGCGCGGCACCACCCCCGATGTGCCGTGCCCAGCGCCCGTTCTACAGCACGCCGATAGGCCCTTCGTCCCACCGTGCCCGGCGCCCGTTCTACAGCACGCCAACAGGCCCTTCGTCCCAGCGTGTCCCGTGCCCAGCGCCCGTTATGCAGCACGCCAACAGGCCTTTCGGCCCAGCATGTCCCTGCCCAGCGCCCGTTCTACAGCACGCCAACAGGCCCTTCGGCCCAGCATGCCCGTGCCCAGCGCCCGTTCTTCAGCACGCCAACAGGCCCTTCGGCCCAGCGTGTCCCGTGCCCGGCGCCCGTTCTGCAGTACGCCAACAGGCCCTTCGGCCCAGCATGCCCTTGTCCAGCGCCCGTTATACAGCACGCCAACAGGCCCTTCGGCCCAGCGTGTCCCGTGCCCAGCGCCCGTTCTACAGCACGCCGAGGAATGGGTCTGAAGAAGGGTCTCGGCCCGAAATGCCGCCCATTCCCTCTCTCCAGAGATGCTGCCCATCCCGCTGAGTTACTCCAGCGTTTTGTGTCTAAGTAGCAACAGGCCCTTCGGCCCACAATGTTCGTGCCTGATCGTACGGCACGGGAACAGGCCTTCGGGGTCCTTTTGATCCTCTCTCCCCCTCCGCCCCACTCCCCTTTCGAGTCACCACAGCCCCCTCTCCCCCCCAACCATCTCTCCTCCCCTCTCCTCTCCAACTATCTCTCTCCTCTCCTCTCCTCTCCTCTCCTCTCCTCTCCTCTCCTCTCCTCTCCTCTCCGTCTCCTCTCCTCTCCTCTCTCCCCTCCCTCCCTCTCCTCTCCAACTATCTCTCCCCTCTCCTCTCCTCTCCTCTCCTCTCCTCTCCTCTCCTCTCCTCTCCTCTCCTCTCCTCTCCTCTCCTCTCCCTCTCCTCTCCTCTCCTCTCCTCTCCTCCTCTCCTCACCTCTCCTCCCCTCTCCTCCCCTCTCCTCCCCTCTCCTCTCCTCTCCTCTCCTCTCCTCTCCTCTCCCCTCCTCTCCCCTCCTCTCCCCTCCTCTCCCTCCTCTCCTCTCCTCCCCTCTCCTCCCCTCTCCTCTCCTCTCCTCTCCCTCCCCTCTCCTTCCTCCCCTCCCCTCCAAGTCTCACTCATTCTCTCCCTCCCTCCCCTTTCCTCCACCGTCTCTCTCACTCTCCCCCTCACCACTCCACGTGCTCATTCACTCTCCTCCCTCCCCTCCCCTCCCCTCCCCCTTCCCTCCCCTACACTCCCCTCTCCTCTCCTTCCCTCACCCTCCCCTCCAAGTCTCACTCATTCTCTCCCTCCCTCCCCCTCCTCTCCACGGCCTCGATTCACTCTCTCCCTCCCTCCCTCCCTCCCCTCTCCTTCCCTCTCCTCACACTCCTCCCCTCCCCTCCACTCCCCCTTTCCTCCACCGCCTCTCTCACTCTCTCCCTCCCCTCCTCTCCACGTTTCACTCACTCCCTCTCTCCCTCTCTCCCTCCCTCCTCTCCCTCCCTCCCCCAGGAGCGGACAAGATCATTGACGTGATCGATGTGGCTCGCCAGGCCGACTGCAAGATGAAGCTGGGAGACTTTGTCAAATACTACAACAGCGGCAACCGGGAGAAAGTCCTCAATGTCATCAGCCTCGAGTTCTCTGACACCAGGTCAGGTGGAATGTGCCGGAACAGTCCCCTTCACACAATGGGCAACTCTGTGCCCCGTATCTGAGAACTAGGGTTGCCAACTGTCCCGTATTAGCCGGGACGTCCCATGTTTTGGGCTAAAATGGTTTGTCCCGTACAGGACCGCACTTGTCCCGTATTAGGCCTGGGGGGGCGCTGTAGGCCCGGACAATGTAGGCCCGGACGGCACTGTAGGCCCGAACGACACTGTAGGTCCGGAAGCCTGGGCGCCGCCTTACGGAGGTTTGCCTAGCAACCCGCCTCCCGGCCCGGGCGGCCCGCCATTGGTGGAGCGGGAGCACGTGGCCGCTGGCTGGGCGAGGTCACGTGGGGCGCGGGGCGGTGACGTCACCTTTTATCCCGTACTTGGGAGTGAAACAGTTGGCGACCCTAGGTGGAATGTGCCGGAACAGTTCCATCCACGCAGTGCTCAACTCTGGGCCCTGTTTCTGAGGATGCGCCGGCTCTGGAGAGGAGGTTAACAAGAACAGTCCCAGGGATAACCCCCGGGATGGCGGGACTGTCGTATGAGGAAAGATTGGAAAGACTGGGCTTGTATTCGCTGGAGTTTAGATGAGAGGGGATCTTATAGAGACATGTAAAATTATAAAAGGACTGGACAAGCTAGATGCAGGAAAAATGTTCCCAATGTTGGGCGAGTCCAGAACCAGGGGCCACACAGTCTAAGAATAAAGGGGAGGCCATTTAAAACTGAGGTGAGAAGGACCTTTTTCACCCAGAGAGTTGTGAATGTGTGGGATTCTCTGCCACAGAGGGCAGTGGAGGCCAAATCACTGGATGGGTTTAAGAGAGAGTTAGATAGAGCTCTAGGGGCTAGTGGAATCAAGGGATATGGGGGGAAGGCAGGCACGGGTTACTGATTGTGGACGATCAGCCGTGATCACAATGAATGGCGGTGCGTACAGGCTCGAAGGGCCGAATGGATTCCTCCTGCACCTATGTTCTATGTTTCTATGAATGAGTGGGTTAACGTACGATGAGCGTTTGTCGACACTGGGCCT
>NC_135991.1:8509210-8527114 GCF_053455715.1 Rhinoraja longicauda | reverse complement strand
GGTGTACACACACACACACACCAGGCACATGTACACACACACACACAGACAAACGATAACCACCATGGGGGGAGAGAGGGGGAGAAGGGAGAGAGTCACAGAGGATTAACACAAGAAAACTGCAAGGAGCATTGTGTGCAGTTCTGGCCGCCCCCATTGCAGGAAGGATGTGGAGGCTTTGGAGAGGTTGCAGAGGTTTACCGGAACGCTGCCTGGCTTAGAGGGTCCCAGCTACGGGGACAGGTTGGACAGACTCGTTCACAAGGCTGATCACAGAGGGGGGAAAAGCTTCACCCGAATCTGAGGCCAGTTCAATGGCTATATTTAAGAGGGAGTTAGATGTGGCCCATGTGGCTAAAGGGACCAGGGGGTATGGAGAGAAGGCAGGTACGGGATACTGAGTTGGATGATCAGCCATGATCATATTGAATGGAGGTGCGTACAGGCTCGAAGGGCCGAATGGCCTACTCCTGCACCTAGTTTCTATGTTTCTATGGTGGTGTGCGCTTTCAAGCTTCTGTACTACTTCCTAATCTGAGGAAAGACATTCTTGCCATAGAGGGAGTACAGAGAAGGTTCACCAGATTGATCCCTGGGATGGCAGGACTTTCATATGAAGAAAGACTGGATAGACTCGGCTTGTACTCGCTGGAATTTAGAAGACTGAGGGGGGATCTTATAGAAACATGTAAAATTCTTAAGGGGTTGGACAGGCTAGATGCGGGAAGATTGTTCCCGATGTTGGGGAAGTCCAGAACTAGGGGTCACAGTTTAAGGATAAGGGGGAAGTCTTTTAGGACCGAGATGAGAAAGTTTTTTTTTCACACAGAGTGGTGAATCTGTGGAATTCTCTGCCACAGAAGGTAGTTGAGGCCAGTTCGTTGGCTATATTTAAGAGGCAGTTAGATGTGGCCCTTGTGGCTAAAGGGATCAGGGGGTATGGAGAGAAGGCAGATACGGGATACTGAGTTGGATGATCAGCCATGATCATATTGAATGGCGGTGCGTACAGGCTCGAAGGGCCGAATGGCCTACTCCTGCACCTATTTTCTATGTTTCTATGGTGGTGTGCGTTTTCAAGCTTCTGTACCTTCTGCCAGACCGGAGCGGGGAGAAGGAGGGATGACCGGGGTGGGACAGGAACACATCTTTGATTGTGTCAGTGCTTTACCCGAGGCAGCGAGAAGTTTAGTTTAGTTTCGTTTATAGTCCCGTGTACCGAGGTACAGTGAAAAGCTTTCGCTGCGCGCTAACCTGCCAGTGGAAAGACTGCACACGATTACAATCGAGCCGTCCACAGTGTACAGGTACATGACAATAGACAATAGGTGCAGGAGTAGGCCATTCAGCTCTTCGAGCCTGTACGCACCGCCATTCAATGCGATCATGGCTGATCACTCTCAATCAGTACCCCGTTCCTGCCTTCTCCCCATACCCCCTCACTCCGCTATCCTTAAGAGCTCTATCCAGCTCTCTCTTGAAAGCATCCAACGAACTGGCCTCCACTGCCTTCTGAGGCAGAGAATTCCACACCTTCACCACTCTCTGACTGAAAAAGTACTTCCTCATCTCCGTTCTAAATGGCCTACCCCTTATTCTTAAACTGTGTGGCCCCTTGTTCTGGACTCCCCCAACATTGGGAACATGTTTCCTGCCTCTAATGTGTCCAATCCCCTAATTATCTTATATGTTTCAATAAGATCCCCCCTCATCCTTCTAAATTCCAGTGTATACAAGCCTAATTGCTCCAGCCTTTCAACATACGACAGTCCCGCCATTCCGGGAATTTACCTAGTGAACCTACGCTGCATGCCCTCAATAGCAAGAATATCCTTCCTCAAATTTGGAGACCAAAACTGCACACAGTACTCCAGGTGCGGTCTCACCAGGGCCCGGTACAACTGTAGAAGGACCTCTTTGCTCCTATATCCTACATGATAAGGGAATAACGTTTAGTGCAGGGTAAAGTCCGATCAAAGATAGTCTAAGAGTCACCAAGAGGTAGATGGGAGGTCGGGACCGCTCTCTAGTTGGTGAGAGGACGGTTCAGTTGCCTGATAACAGCCGGGAAGAAACTGTCCCTGAATCTGGAGGTGTGCGTCTCCACACTTCTGTTCCTCTTGCCCCGATGGGAGAGGGGAGAAGAGGGAGTGGCCAGGGTGAGACTGGACCTTGGTTATGCTGCTGGCCTTGCCGAGGCAGCGTGAGGTGTAGAACCATTCGGCCCATCGAGTCCACTCCGCCATTCAAACACGGCTGATCTATCTCTCCCTCCTAACCCCATTCTCCTGCCTTCTCCCCATAACCCCTGACACCCGCACTGATCAACAATCTATCTATCTCTGCCTTAATATATCCACTGACTTGGCCTCCACAGCCGTCTCTGTGGCAAAGAATCCCACAGATTCACCACCCTCTGACTAAAGATATTCCTCCTCATCTCCTTCCTAAAGGAACGTCCTTTAATTCTGAGGCTGTGCCCTCTGGTCCCAGACTCTCCCACTAGTGGAAACATCCTCTCCACATCCACTCTATCAAGGCCGCTCACTGTTCTGTGCGTTTCAATGAGGTCCCCCCTCATTCTTCTAAACTCCAGTGAGTACATAGAAACATAGAAAATAGGTGCAGGAGTAGGCCATTCGGCCCTTCGAGCCTGCACCGCCATTCAATATGATCATGGCTGATCATCCAACTCAGTATCCCGTACCTGCCTTCTCTCCATACCCCCTGATCCCTTTAGCCACAAGGGCCACATCTAACTCCCTCTTAAATATAGCCAATGAACTAGCCTCAACTACCTTCTGCGGCAGAGAATTCCACAGATTCACCATTCTCTGTGTGAAAAAAAACTTTCTCATCTCGGTCCTAAAATACTTCCCCCTTATCCTTAAACTGTGACCCCTTGTTCTGGACTACCCCAACATCGGGATCAGTCTTCCTGCATCTAGCCTGTCCAACCCCTTAAGAATTTTGTACGTTTCTATAAGATCCCCCCTCAATCTTCTAAATTCCAGCGAGTACAAGCCGAGTCTATCCAGTCTTTCTTCATATGAAAGTCCCAGGAATCAATCTGGTGAACCTTCTCTGTACTCCATCTACGGCAAGAATAAACTGTACAGGCCCAGTGCCGACAAACACTCATCGTACGTTAACCCACTCATTCCTGGGATGGTTCTTGTAAACCTCCTCTGGACCTCTCCAGAGCCAGCACATCCTTCCTCAGATATGGGGCCCAAAATTGCTCACAATACTCCAGATGCGGCCTGACCAGCCAGCGCCTCATAGAGCCTCAGCATCAGATCCCTGTTTTTGTACACAGGCCCTCTCTTGAAATAAAAGCAAGCATTGAGTTTGCGTTCTTTACTACTGATTCGACTTGCAGATTAACTTTTTGGGAGTCTTGCATCTGCACTCCTAAGGCCCTTTTCACCTCCGAATTTCTGAATTCTCACCCCATTTCGAAAATAGTCCACGCCTTTATTCCTATGACCAAAATAGTCCACGCCTTTATTCCTATGACCAAAATAGTCTACTCCTTTATTCCTACGACCAAAATAGTCTACTCCTTTATTCCTACGACCAAAATAGTCTACTCCTTTATTCCTACGACCAAAATAGTCTACGCCTTTATTCCTACGACCAAAATAGTCTACGCCTTTATTCCTACGACCAAAATAGTCTACGCCTTTATTCCTACGACCAAAATAGTCTACGCCTTTATTCCTACGGCAAAATAGTCTACGCCTTTATTCCTACGACCAAAATAGTCTACGCCTTTATTCCTACGGCAAAATAGTCTATGCCTTTATTCCTACGGCAAAATAGTCTACGCCTTTATTCCGACGACCAAAATAGTCTACGCCTTTATTCAATAGACAATAGACAATAGGTGTAGGAGTAGGCCATTCGAGCCAGCACCACCATTCAATGAGATCATGGCTGATCATTCTCAATCAGTACCCCGTTCCTGCCTTCTCCCCATACCCCCTGACTCCGCTATCATTAAGAGCTCCAGCTAACTCACTCTTGAATGCGTTCAGAGAATTGGCCTCCACTGCCCTCTGAGGCAGAGAATTCCACAGATTCACAACTCTCTGAGTGGAAAAGTTTTTCCTCGTCTGCTTGTACATCTTTGATTAAAGTAAGCGTGCAGGTACAGCAGGCAGCGAAGAAAGCTAATGGCATGTTGGCCTTCATTGCGAGAGGATTTGAGTTTAGGAGCAAAGAGGTCCTTCTGCAGTTGTACAGGGCCCTGGTGAGACCGCACCTGGAGTATTGTGTGCAATTTTGGTCTCCTAATTTGAGGAAGGATATTCTTACTATTGAGGGAGTGCAGCATAGGTTCACCAGGTTAATCCCTGGGATGGCGGGATTGACATATGATGAAAGAATGGGTCGACTGGCCTTGTATTCACTGGCATTTAGAAGGATGAGAGGGGATCTTATAGAAACATATAAAATTCTTAAAGGATTGGACAGGCCGGAATCAGGGAAAATGTTCCCGATGTTGGGGGAGTCCAGAACCAGGGGCCACACAGTCTAAGAATAAGGGGTCGGCCATTTAGGACTGAGATGAGGAAGAACATTTTCACCCAGAGAGTAGACACACAATGCTGGAGTAACTCAGCGGGTCAGACAGCATCCCAGGAGAGAAGGAATGGGTGATGTTTCGGGTCGAGACCCTTCTACTGACTGAAGTGTCTCAACACGAAACGTCACCCATTCCTTCTCTCCCGAGATGCTGCCTGACCCGCTGAGTTACCCCAGCATTGTGAGTCCACCTTCGATTTAAACCAGCATCTGCAGTTTTTTTCCTACTCCTATTCACGCAGAGAGTTGTGAATGTGTGGGATTCTCTGCCACAGAGGGCAGTGGAGGCCGATTCACGGGATGTTTTCAAGAGACTTATAGCCCACCGTTTGACCTGTTTTTGCAAAATGTTAAACGGTCAGCTCGACATAGATTACCACATCTACACCAAACCTAAACATATCAGGAGTAGACGAGGGCATTCGATTCAATTTGAGATAACAGCTACCAAGACAGATGTGTATCGAAACGTATAAGATTATTAAGGGGTTGGACACGTTAGAGACAGGAAACATGTTCCCAATGTTGGGGGGAGTCCAGAACCAGGGGCCACAGTTTACGAATAAGGGGTCGGCCATTTAGAACGGAGATGAGGAAAAACTTTTTCAGTCAGAGAGTTGTGAATCTGTGGAATTCTCTGCCTCAGAAGGCAGTGGAGGCCAATTCTCTGAATGCATTCAAGAGAGAGCTGGATAGAGCTCTTAAGGATAGCGGAGTCAGGGGGTATGGGGAGAAGGCAGGAACGGGGGTACTGATTGTGGATGATCAGCCGTGATCACATTGAATGGCGGTGCTGGCTCGAAGGGCCGAATGGCCTCATCCTGCACCTATTGTCTATTGATGATCAGCCATGATCACGTTGAATGGCGGTGCTGGCTCGAAGGGCTGAATGGCCTCCTCCTGCACCTCATGGAGTCATAGAGTCCTACAGCACAGAAAGAGGCCCTTCGGCCCATCGTGTCCGTGCCGCCCGTTACCAAACACAGTCTAATTTTAATCCCATTTTCCCGCATTTGGACCGTAGCCCTGAATGTTGTAGCATTTCAAGTGCCCATCCAAATGCCTCTTAAACGTTGTGAGTGTTCCCGCCTCCACCACCACCCCAGGCAGTGAGTTCCAGACTCCAACCACCCTCTGGGTGAAAAAGTTCTTTCTCACATCCCCCCGAAACCTCCCTCCCCTTACCCTGTACCTATGTCCCCTCGTTGTTGAACCTTCCACCAGTGGAAGAAGTTCCCCGCCATCTACCTTATCCATGCCCCTCATGATCTTGTACACCTCGATCATGTCCCCTCTCAGCCTTCTCTGCTCCACCTATTGTCTATTGTCGATCCGCCATGATCACGTTGAATGGCGGTACTGGCTCGAAGGGCTGAATGGCCTACTCCTGCACCAGTTTTTATTAATGTTTCTATGTACCTGGGGAAGGTTCTGCTTCGGAGCTCCTGGATGAAGGTCTGACTGCCAGTTTGTACCGGCTGAGTTAGTTCCACCACGCCGATGGTCTCCTGCTTTGGAAAACATTTCCTCTTTTTCACTGAGGGGGAGAGAGAGAGAGAAGGAAAATGAGGGGGGAAAAAGTCACACCTCAGATGCTTCCTGACTAACGAAGCTTCGACTTACGATATTTTGACTTTTCAATGCTGCAAAGCCGGGTAATAGACAATAGGTGCAGGAGGAGGCCATTCGGCCCTTCGAGCCTGTACGCACCGCCATTCAATGTGATCATGGCTGATCATTCTCAATCAGCACCCCGTTCCTGCCTTCTCCCCGTACCCCCTGACTCCGCTATCATTAAGAGCTCTATCTAACTCTCTCTTGAATGCATTCAGAGAATTGGCCTCCACTGCCTTCTGAGGCAGTGAATTCCACAGATTCACAACTCGCTGTCTGAAAAAGTTTTTCCTCATCTCCGATCTAAATGGCCTACCCCTTATTCTTAAACTGTGGCCCCTTGTTCGGGACTCCCCCAACATTGGGAACATGTTTCCTGCCTCTAACGTGTCCAACCCCTTAATAATTTTATGTTTCGATAAGATCTCCTCTCATCCTTCTAAATTCCAGTGTACACAAGCCTAGTCGCTCCAGTCTTTCAACATACGACAGTCCCGCCATTCCGGGAATTAACCTAGTAAACCTACGCTGCACGCCCTCAATAGCAAGAATATCCTTCCTCAAATTTGGAGACCAAAACTGCACAAAGTACTCCAGGTGCGGTCTCACTAGGGCCCTGTACAACTGCAGAATTACCTCTTTGCTCCTATACTCAACTCCTCTTGTTATGAAGGCCAA
Organism: Rhinoraja longicauda; assembly: GCF_053455715.1. Lineage (NCBI taxonomy): Eukaryota > Metazoa > Chordata > Chondrichthyes > Rajiformes > Arhynchobatidae > Rhinoraja > Rhinoraja longicauda. The sequence goes on along the minus strand of NC_135991.1, from coordinate 8,520,232 downwards.
CATGCCCTTGGCTTTCTTCACTGCCTGCTGTACCTGCATGCTTCCTTTCAGTGACTGATGCAGTTGGACACCCAGATCTCATTGTACGTCCCCTGTTACTAACTTGACACCATTCAGATAATAACCTGCCTTATTCTTACCATCAAAGTGGATAACCTCACACTTATCCACATTAACACATTCCACATTAACACGCACACAGACACACGCACATACATACACACACACCAGGTGTAGACAATAGACAATAGGTGCAGGAGGAGGCCATTCGGCCCTTCGAGCCAGCACCACCATTCAATGTGATCATGGCTGATCATTCTCAATCAGTACCCCGTTCCTGCCTTCTCCCCATACCCCCTGACTCCGCTATCCTTAAGAGCTCTATCCAGCTCTCTCCTGAATGCATTCAGAGAATTGGCCTCCACTGCCTTCTGAGGCAGAGAATTCCACAGATTCACAACTTTCTGACTGAAAAAGTTTTTCCTCATCTCAGTTCTAAATGGTCAACTGAATGGCGTTTCAGTCTGAAGAAGGGTCTCGACTGAGATGAAGGGTTGAAAAGTAACATTAGCAAATTTGCAGATGACACAAAGCTGGGTGGCAGTGTGAACTGTGAGGAAGATGCTATGAGGTTGCAGGATGACTTGGACAGGTTGTGTGAGTGGGCGGATGCATGGCAGAAGCAGTTTAATGTGTGAAAATGTGAGGTTATCCACTTTGGTGGTAAGAACAGGAAGACAGATTATTATCTGAATGGTGTCAAGTTAGGAAAAGGGGAAGTACAAAGAGATCTGGGTGTCCTTGTTCATCAGTCACTTAAAGTAAGCATGCAGGTACAGCAGGCAGTGAAGAAAGCCAATGGCATGTTGGCCTTCATGACAAGAGGAGTTGAATATAACAGCAAAGAGGTCCTTCTGCAGTTGTACAGGGCCCTAGTGAGACCGCATCTGGAGTATTGTGTGCAGTTTTGGTCTCCAAATTTGAGGAAGGACATTCTTGCTATTGAGGGCGTGCAGCGTAGGTTCACTAGGTTAATTCCCGGAATGGTGGGACTGTCGTATGTTGAAAGACTGGAGCGACTAGGCTTGTATACACTGGAATTTAGAAGATTGAGAGGGGATCTTAATGAAACCATAAGATTATTAAGGGATTGGACACGTTAGAGGCAGGAAACATGTTCCCAATGTTGGGGGTCCAGAACCAGGGGCCACAGTTTAAGAATAAGGGGTCGGCCATTTAGAACGGAGAGGAGGAAAAACTTTTTCAGTCAGAGAGTTGTAAATCTGTGGAATTCTCTGCCTCAGAAGGCAGTGGAGGCCAATTCTCTGAATGCATTCAAGAGAGAGCTAGATAGAGCTCTTCATGATAGAGGAGTCAGGGGGTATGGGGAGAAGGCAGGAAGGGGGTACTGATTGTGGATGATCAGCCATGATCACATTGAATGGCGGTGCGTACAGGCTCGAAGGGCTGAATGGCCTCCTCCTGCACCTATTGTCCCAAAACGTCACCCATTCCTTCTCTCCAGAGATGCTGCCTGACCCGCTGAGTTTCTCCAGCATTTCGTGAGCACCTGTAGTTCAGTTGAGTTTATTGTCACGTGTACCGAGGTACAGTGAAAAGCTTTGTTGTTGCGTGCTAACTAGTCAGTGGAAAGACTACACATGATTTTGAAAGGGAGATGTTTCGGGCCGAGACCCTTCTTTATTCGTTCTTCTTTATCTCTCTACATCATCGTCTGTTTAGATCCATAGAAAATTGGTGCAGGAGGAGGCCATTTGGCCCTTCGAGACAGCACCACCATTCATTGTGATCATGGCTGATCATCCACAATCAGTAACCCGTGCCTGCCTTCTCCCCATACCCTTTGATTCCACTAGCCCCAAGAGCTCTATCTAATTCTCTTTTAAATTCATCCAGTGATTTGGCCTCCACTGCCCTCTGTGGCAGAGAATTCTACAAATTCACAACTCTCTGGGTGAAAAAGTTCCTTCTCACCTCAGTTTTAAATGGCCTCCCCTTTATTCTTAGACTGTGTGGCTCCTGGTTCTGGACTCCCCCAACATTGGGAACATTTTTCCTGCATCTAGCTTGTCCAGTCCTTTTATAATTTTATACGTTTCTATAAGATCCCCCTCTCATCCTTCTAAACTCCAGTGAATACAAGCCCAGTCTTTCCAATTTTTCATCATATAACAGTCCCGCCATCCCGGGGATTAACCTGGTGAACCTACGCTGCACTGCCTCAATAGCAAGGACGTCCTTCCTCAAATTATTTTTCTCTCGTTTCCCTGATCCCTAACCAGTCTGAAGAAGGGTCCCGACCTTATGATTAAGGGGTTGGACACGTTAGAGGCAGGAAACATGTTCCCAATGTTGGGGGAGTCCAGAACAAAGGGCCACAGTTTAAGAATAAGGAGTCGGCCATTTAGAACTGAGATGAGGAAAAACTTTTTGTGTAAGAAAATAACTGCAGATGCTGGTACAAATCGAAGGTATTTATTTCACAAAATGCTGGAGTAACTCAGCGGGTCAGGCAGCATCTCAGGAGAGAAGGAATGGGTGACGTTTCGGGTCGAGACCCTTCTTCAGACCCTTCTGGTGTGGACTCGATGGGCCGAAGGTCCCATTTCCACGCTGTATATTTTTTAGGTTTAAATTTATTTTTAGTTTAGAGATACAGCGCAGAAACAGGCCCTTCGGCCCACCGGGTCCGTGCTGACCAGCGATTCCCGCACACTAACACTATCCTACACACAGTAGGGGCAATTTTTATATTTACTAAGCCGAGCGGATGCATGGCAGATGCAGTTTACTGTGGATAAGTGTGAGGTTAGAATAAGGCAGATTATTATCTGAATGGTGTCAAGTTAAGAAAAGGGGACGTACAACGAGATCTGGGTGTCCGAGTGCATCTGTCACTGAAAGGAAGCATCCTTCTCCAAATTTGAGGAAGGATATTCTTGCTATTGAGGGCGTGCAGCGTAGGTTTACTAGGTTAATTCCCGGAATGGCGGGACTGTCGTATGTTGAAAGACTGGAGCGACTAGGTTTGTATACACTGGAATTTAGAAGGATGAGAGGAGATCTTATCGAAACATATAAGATTATTAAGGGGTTGGATACGTTAGAGGCAGGAAACATGTTCCCAATGTTGGGGGAGTCCAGAACCAGGGGCCACAGTTTAAGAATAAGGCGTAGGCCATTTAGAACGGAGATGAGGAAAAACCTTTTCAGTCAGAGAGTTGTAAATCTGTGGAATTCACTGCTTCAGAAGGCAGTGGAGGCCAATTTTCTGAATGCATTCAAGAGAGAGTTAGATAGAGCTCTTAAGGATAGCGGAGTCAGGGGGTATGGGGAGAAGGCAGGAACGGGGTACTGATTGAGAATGATCAGCCATGAACACATTGAATGGTAGTGCTGGCTCGAAGGGCCGAATGGCCTCCTCCTGCACTGATTTTCCATGTTTCTATGTAACTCTCTCTGCACATATTGTCTAATTAACCTACAAACCTGTACGGGACTGACATATGATGAAAGAATGGGTCGACTGAACCTGTATTCACTGGAATTTAAAAGGACGAGAGGGGATCTTATAGAAACATATAAAATTCTTAAAGGGTTGGACAGGCCGGATGCAGGAAAAATGTTCCCCATGTTGGGGGAGTCCAGAATCAGGGGACAAAGTTTAAGAATAAGGGGTCGGCCATTTAGGACTGAGATGAGGAAAAACGTTTTCACCCAGAGAGTTGTGAATCTGTGGAATTCTCTGCCACAGAAGGCGGTGGAGGCCGATTCACTGGATGTTTTCAAGAGAGACTTACATAGAAACATAGAAAATCGGTGCAGGAGGAGGCCATTCGGCCCTTCGAGCCAGCATCACCATTCAATGTATAAGACAATAACTGCAGATGCTGGTACAAATCGAAGGTATTTATTCACAAAATGCTGGAGTAACTCAGCAGGTCAGGCAGCATCTCGGGAGAGAAGGAATGGGTGACGTTTTGGGTCGAGACCCTTCTTCAGACTATTTATCACCATTCAATGTGATCATGGCTGATCGTCTACAATCAGTAACCCGTGCCTGCCTTCTCCCCAATATCCCTTGATTCTACTAGCCCCTAGAGCTCTATCTAACTCTCTCTTAAATCCATCCAGTGATTTGGCCTCCACTGCCCTCTGCGGCAGAGAATTCCACAGATTCACAACTCTCTGGGTGAAAAAGTTCCTGCTCACCTCAGTTAGATTTAGCTCTTGGGGCTAACGGAATCAAGGGATGTGGGGAGAAAGCAGGAACGTGGTACTGATCAGCCGTGATCGTATTGAATGGCGGTGCTGGCTGGAAGGGCCAAATGGCCTCCTCCTGCACCTATTTTCTGCGTTTCTATGTCTTTGGAGTGTGGGAGGAAACCGAAGGTCCCGGAGAAAACCCACGCAGGTCACGGGGAGAACGTACAAGCTGTATACAGACGGCAATCGAACCCGCAATGAACGAGCGCTGTCAGGCAGTAAGGTTACTGGTAGGTGGTACAAAGTGCTGGAGCAACTCAGCTAGTCAGGCCTCATCTCTGCACTTAACACAAATGTACTTACTGACAGAGGGTCCCTGGGTCTTCTCACAGTCCGGGCAGTGGTACTGGTCAATCTCTGCTGCTTTATCTTCCTCCACTCCCACACAGCTGCCAAAACACAACGGGGAGGATGGGGGGGGAGTTACAGACACTGTCCTATCCACAGCGCCACCTCGACCTGCGTCCCCAACCCCGCCATCTTTCATTCCCCCCTCACCTCCGCGCCCGAGACGAGGCTTTGGAGTAACTCAGCGGGTCAGGCAGCATCTCTGTGGAGAACGTGGACAGGTACACAAAGTGCTGGAGTAACTCAGCGGGTCGGGCAGCATCTCTGTGGAGAACATGGACAGGTACACAAAGTGCTGGAGTAAATCAGCGGGTCGGGCAGCATCTCTGTGGAGAACGTGGACAGGTACAAAGTGCTGGAGTAACTCAGCGGGTCGGGCAGCATCTCTGGAGAACGTGGACTGGTACAAAGTGCTGGAGTCAGGCAGCATCTCTGCAGAACATGGATGGGTACAAAGTGCTGGAGTAACTCAGCGGGTCGGGCAGCATCTCTGTGGAGAATGTGGACAGGTACAAAGTGCTGGAGTAACTCAGCGGGTCGGGCAGCATCTCTGGAGAACATGGATGGACACAAAGTGCTGGAGTAACTCAGCGGGTCAGGCAGCATCTCTGGAGAACGTAGACAGGTACAAAGTGCTGGAGTAACTCAGCGGGTCAGGCAGCATCTCTGTGGAGAACGTAGACAGGTACAAAGTGCTGGAGTAACTCAGCGGGTCGGGCAGCATCTCTGTGGAGAACGTGGACAGGTACAAAGTGCTGGAGTAACTCAGCGGGTCAGGCAGCATCTCTGGATCAGTTATGGGTCGGGACCTTTCTTCAAACTGATTGCAGCGTTTAGTTTATCGTTGTCTCCATTACCATGGTACAGTGAAAATCTTTTGTTTCCATGCTATCCCGTCAAATAAAAGACTAGACATTACAAGCAATCCGTCCACAGTGCACTGATAAAGGATAACAGGTACGATATTTAGTGCAAAGATTTTACATTCAGGGTGGCACGGTGGCACAGCGGTAAAGTTGCTGCCTCACAGCGCCGGAGACCCAGGTTCGTTCCCGACTACGGGCGCCGTCTGTACGGAGTTTGTACGTTCTCCCCGCGAGTTTTCTCCCAGATCTTCGGTTTCCTCCCACACTCCAAAGACGTGCAGGCATGTAGGTTAACTGGCTTGGTAAATGTAAAAATTGCCCCTGGTGGGTGCAGGATGGTGTTAGCGTGCGGGGATCGCTGGTCGGCGCGGACCCGGTGGGCCGAAAGGGCCTGTTTCCGCGCTGTACCTCTAAACTAAACTAAACATTGATAAAGTCCACTTAAAGATAGTTCAAAGGCTTCGGCGGGGTGTTGGTTTGACGCCAATGATCGTAGCTTGACGTCTCCTGACGTAGGTGGTCGCCAGGTGACGTGGATTGTCGCCGGTGTTGGCTACGGTGAATTCCACTGGCGACGGCCTAGGTCAACCGGCAACAGGTACCGGCGTCAAAACCGGAGGCCAAAATGACGTGAATTGTCTCCGGTTGTTGCCGACAGGGTCGTAGCTTGTTGACTTTAGTAAGAAACATAGAAAATAGGTGCAGGAGTAGGCCATTCGGCCCTTCGAGCCTGTACGCACCGCCATTCAATACGATCATGGCTGATCATCCAACTCAGTATCCCGTACCTGCCTTCTCTCCATACCCCCTGATCCCTTTAGCCACAAGGGCCACATCTAACTCCCTCTTAAATATAGCCAATGAACTGGCCTCGACTACCCTCTGTGGCAGAGAATTCCACAGATTCACCACTCTCTGTGTGAAAAAAAAGTTCTCATCTCGGTCCTAAAAGACTTCCCCCTTATCCTTAAACTGTGACCCCTTGTTCTGGACTCTCCCAACATCGGGAACAATCTTCCCACATCTAGCCTCTCCAACCCCTTAAGAATTTTATATGTTTCTATAAGATCCCCCCTCAGTCTTCTAAATTCCAGCGAGTACAAGCCGAGTCTATCCAGTCTTTCTTCATATGAAAGTCCTGCCATCCCAGGGATCAATCTGGTGAACCTTCTCTGTACTCCCTCTATGGCAAGAATGTCTTTCCTCAGATTAGGAGACCAAAACTGTAGGTTGTCGCCTGTGTGGTCGTAGGTTGTCGTAGGTGGACGTCCTAAGTCGCGACGATTGGGTCATCGGTTGTCGGTAGCTTGACGTCGACTCGGAGGTAGGTTGTCGTAGACATTGTCGTAGGGTGGGGGTCCAGTCGCCGGTTTTTCGGCGACCTGCCTAACTGGCACAGGCCCCCAAGAAGGTGGACAGAGGGGAGGTTAATTGTGGGTGGCTGGTTAATTGGCTTCGGTAAATTGTCCCTTGAGTGTGTCGAATAGTGTAAGTGCAAGGGATGATCGCTGGTCGGCACGGACTCAGTGGGCCGAAGGGCCTGTTTCCGGGACTGTCGTATGTTGAAAGGCTGGAGCGATTGGGCTTATATACACTGGAATTTAGAAGGATGAGGGGGGATCTTATTGAAACATATAAGATAATTAGGGGATTGGACACATTAGAGGCAGGAAACATGTTCCCAATGTTGGGGGAGTCCAGAACAAGGGGCCATAGTTTAAGAATAAGGGGTAGGCCATTTAGAACGGAGATGAGGAAGAACTTTTTCAGTCAGAGGGTGGTGAAGGTGTGGAATTCTCTGCCTCAGAAGGCAGTGGAGGCCAGTTCGTTGGATGCTTTCAAGAGAGAGCTGGATAGAGCTCTTAAAGATAGCGGAGTGAGGGGGTATGGGGAGAAGGCAGGAACGGGGTACTGATTGAGAGTGATCAGCCATGATCGCATTGAATGGCGGTGCTGGCTCGAAGGGCTGAATGGCCTACTCCTACACCTATTGTCTATTGTCTCTCTAAACTAAACCCGTGTGTGAACTGGTGTTTAGTCTGAAGAAGGGTCTCGACCGGAGCGGCTAGGCTTGTATACGCTGGAATTTAGACGGACGAGAGGGTATCTTATTGAAACATATAAGATTATTAAGGGGTATAAGAAAACAACTGCAGATGCTGGTACAAATCGATTTATTCACAAAATGCTGGAGTAACTCAGCAGGTCAGGCAGCATCTCGGGAGAGAAGGAATGGGTGACGTTTCGGGTCGAGACCGAAGAAGGGTCTCGACCCGAAACGTCACCCATTCCTTCTCTCCCGAGATGCTGCCTGACCTGCTGAGTTATCCAGCATTTTGTGAATAAATAAGATTATTAAGGGATTGGACCACGCTGGAGGCAGGAAACATGTTCCCGATGTTGGGGTGAGTCCAGAACCAGGGGCCACACACAGTTTAAGAATAAGGGGTCGGCCATTTAGAACGGAGATGAGGAAAAACTTTTTCAGTCAGAGAGTTGTGAATCTGTGGAATTCGCTGCCTCAGAAGGCAGTGGAGGCCGATTCTCTGGATGCTTTCAGAGAGAGTTAGATAGAGCTCTTAAAGATAGCGGAGTCAGGGGGTATGGGGAGGAAGGCAGGAACGGGGGGGTACTGATTGTGGATGATCAGCCGCGATCACGATGAATGGCGGTGCGTACAGGCTCGAAGGACCGAATGGCCTCCTCCTGCACCTGTTGTCTATTGAAACGTCACCCATTCCTTCTCATCCAGAGATGCTGCCTGCCCTGCTGAGTTACTCCAGCTTTTTTGTGAGTATCTAGGGTGCTTTAGTTTAGTTTAGACATACAGCGCAGAAACAGGCCCTTCGGCCCACCGAGTCCGTGCCCTTCAGCGATCCCCGCACACTAACACTTACCCGACACACCAAGGATAATTTACGATTCATATCAGACCGATTCACCGACATTCCTGCTCGTCTTTGGAGTGTGGGAGGAAACCGGAGCACCCGGAGAAAACCCACGCGTCTCCCCACTCTCTCTCCCCTCCCTTTCTCCCCTTAGTCTTTCTCTCCATCTCTCCCCTTCAGTCCCTCCCTCTCTCCCCTCAGTCTTCTTTCAGTCTCTCTCTTTCCCCTCTCGTCTCTCCCTCTCTCCCCTCTAGTCTCTCCCTTCTCGTCTCTCCCTCTCTCCCCTCTAGTCTCTCACTTTGACCCCTCAGCCTTTCCCTCAGTCTCTCCCCTGTCTTTTTCTCCCCTCTAGCCCCTCTCTCTCCCCTCAGTCTTTCCCCTTCCCTCTCTCCCATTCCCTCTCTCTCCTTCTCCCCTTCCCTCTCTCTCCCCCCTCAGTCTTTCCCCTCCCCTCTCCCCTTCCCTCTCTCCCTCCTTCCCCTTCAGTCTCTCCCCTCTAGTCTCTCCTTCCCTCACTCCTCCTTCCCCTTCAGTCTCTCCCCTTCCCTCAGTCTTTCCCCCTTCCCTCTCTCTTCCCCTTCTCCCCTCACTCTCCCCTCTCTCCTTCCCTCTCCCTCAGTCTTCTCCCTTCCCTCTCTCTCCTTCCCTCTCTCCCTTCTCCCCCTCATCCCTATATCTCCCTAACTCTAGACTCTCCCTCCTTCTCTCCCCCTCGGCCTTCTCTCCCTCTCTTATCAGTCTCTCCCTCTCTCCTTCCCCCTCTCCCCTTCCCTCTCTCCCTCAGTCTTCTCCCCTTCCCTCTCTCTCCCCTCAGTCTTTCCCCCCTCCTTCTCCCTTCACCTTCTTCCTTCTACCCTTCCCTCTCACCCTCCCTCTCTCCCCTTCCCTCTCTCCCAGTCTTTCCCCTTCCCTCTCCCCCTCTCCCCTCTAGTCTCTCCTCTCCTCTTCAGTCTTTCCCCTTTAGTCTTTCCCCTTCCCTCTCTCCCCTTCCCCCTCTCTCCCCCTATCTCCTCTCGCTCCCCTTACCCTCTCTCCTTCCCTCTCTCCCCCTCACTCTCCCCTCTCTCTCCCTCTCTCCCTTCCCTCCTCTCTCCCCTTCCCTCTCCTTCTCCCCTCTAGTCTCTCCTTCTCTCTCTCCTGTCTTTCTCCCCTTACCTCTCTCTCCCCTCTATCTCTCCCCTCTTCTCTCTATCAGTCTCTCCTTACTCTAGTCTCTCTCTCCTTCTCTCTCCCTCAGTCTCCCTCTCTCCCTTACCTCTCTCCCTCCCTCTCTCCTGTCCTCTCTCCCTTTCACTCTCTACCCTTCCTCTCCCCCTCTCTCCTTCTACCCTCCCTCTCCCTCACTCCTTCCCCCTCTAATCTCTCCCCTCTCGCCCTTCACCCTCTCTCTCTCTCTCTCTCCCCTCAGTCTTTCTCTCTCTTCCCTCTGCCCCCTCTAGAGTCTCCCTGATCCTTCTCTCCCTCTCTCCCCTTACCTCTCTCTCTCCTCCCTCTCTCCTGTCTTTCTCCCTTACCTTCTCTCTCTCCCCTCTCCTTCTACCCCTCCCCTCTATCTCCCCTCTCTCTCCCCTCTCCCTAACTCTAGCCTCCCTCCTTCTCTCCCCTTCTCCTTCCCTCTCTCCCCCTCTCCCCTCTAATCTCCCCTCTCCCTAACTCTAGTCTCTCCCCTCTAGTCCCTCTCTCTCCCCTCAGTCTCTCCTCTCTCTCCCCTTCCCTCTCTCCCCTTCCCTCTCTCTCTCTAACACACACACACACAGGCCGAGTTGTTGATCCTCTCCCCGGGGCCCTGTGTCTCACGACAGGCCCGAGGCCTGGGCCTCTCCTCCTCTCCTCCCCCCCCCCTCCTCTCCTCCCCCTCTCCTTCTCTCCCGTTCCCTCTCTCCCCTTCCCTCTCACTCCTCTCTCCCCTTACCTCTCACTCCCTCTAATCTCTCCCCTCTCTCTCGTATCAGTCTCTCCTTACCTCTCCCTCCCTTCCCGTCTCTCCCGCCCTCTCCTCTCACTCTTTCCCCACTCTCCCCTTCCCTCTCTCCCCTTCCCTCTCTCCCTTCCCTCTCTCCCCTTCCCTCTCTCCCCTTACCTCTCCCCCCTTCCCTCGATCCCCCCTCTCCTTCTCCCCTTCTCTCCCCTCAGTCTTTCCCCTTCATTCTCTCCCCTTCCCTCTCTCCCCTTACCTCTCTCTCCCTCTCTCCTGTCTTTCTCCCCTTACCTCTCTCTCCCCAGTCTTTCCCCTTCCCTCTCTCCTTCTCAGTCTTCCCCCTTCTCCCTCACCTCTAGTCTCTTACTCCTTCTACCTTTCTCTCTCCCTCTCTCCCTAACTCTCTCCCCTCCCTCTCCCCTCTCTAATCTCCTTCTCCCTTTCCCTCTCCCCTCTCCCTAACTCTAGTCTCGTCCCCTCTAATCTCTCCCTCTCCTTCCTCACTCCTTCCCCCGTCTCCCTTCTCCCCCTCTCCCTAACTCTAGTCTCTCCCTCTTCTCTCCCCTCTCCTTCCCTCTCTCCCCCTCTCCCTCTAATCTCTCCTTCTCCTCTTCAGTCTTTCCCCTTCTCTCTCCCCTTCCCTCTCTCCCCTTCCCTCTCTCCCCTTCCCTCTCCTTCTCTCCTTCTACCCTTCCCTCTCTCTCTCTCATCAGTC
>NC_135991.1:8507687-8508710 GCF_053455715.1 Rhinoraja longicauda | reverse complement strand
AAAACCAGTGGGAAGGGGAGAGTTTGGGGCCTGTTCCAAGATGGCCGACTTTTGCCTCCTGTTTCCGCGCTGTGTCTCTAAACTAAACTAGTGTGTGAACGGGCGATCGCTGGTCGACGCGGGCATGTTTCTGCGCGGTATCTCTAACGCTAATACACCGATCCCTTCCCGCCACGGACAGAGGGAGGCTCTGGGCACTGAGCCGCAGCAGGAGGGCCTCGAAGGGGAGGTGGCGGCCGATCCCACCCTCGGCATCGACAAGAGCAAGCTACGTTTCGTCCTCTCCAACGGCAAGATCACCAGGCAAGTCCACCCCATCCACCTCCGGGGCCACGCGGTTGAGAGGGGACGATCGATCGAATGGTGGGGTGCACTCAATGGCTTTCACGTAGGAAGGAACTGCAGAGTCTGAAGAAGGGTCTCGACCCGAAACGTCACCCATTCCTTCTCTCCAGAGATGCTGCCTGACCGGCTGAGTCACTCCAGCATTTTGTGTCTGTCTGCAGACTCATGACAATAGACAATAGGTGCAGGAGGAGGCCATTCGGCCCTTCGAGCCTGTACGCACCACCATTCACCGTGATCATGGCTGATCATTCTCAATCAGTACCCCGTTCCTGCCTTCTCCCCATACCCCCTGACTCCGCTATCCTTAAGAGCTCTATCCAGCTCTCTCTTGAATGCATCCAGAGAATTGGCCTCCACTGCCTTCTGAGACAGAGAATTCCACAGATTCACAACTCTCTGAGTGGAAAAGTTCTTCCTCGTCTCCGTTCTAAATGGCCGACCCCTTATTCTTAAACTGTGGCCTCTGGTTCTGGACTCCCCCAACATTGGGAACATGTTTCCTGGCTCTAACGTGTTCAATCCCTTAACAGTCTTATATGTTCAGTCCCAAGAGCTAAATCTAACTCTTTTTCTTGAAAACATCCAGTGAATTAATTTACTTATTGAAACATATAAGATTATTAAGGGGTTGGACACGTTTAAGAATAAGGGGTCGGCCATTTAGGACTGAGATAA
>NC_135991.1:8347687-8505187 GCF_053455715.1 Rhinoraja longicauda | reverse complement strand
CTCACCTCTCCTCTCCTCTCCTCTCCTCTCTCTCCTCCCCTCTTCTCCCCTCTCCTCTCCTCTCCCCTCCTCTCTTCCCCTCTCCTCCCCTCCCCTCTCCTCTCCTCCCCTCTCTCCTCTCTCCTCCCTCTCCTCTCTCCTCCCCTCCCCTCTCCTCTCCTCTCCTCTCCTCCCCTCTCCTCCCCTCTTCTCCCCTCCCCTCTCCTCTCCTCTCCTCCCCTCTATTGGGGACTAACGTCGAACTCTTCCCTCTCCAGAGTTGACCCACCGATTACCACGAGCCAAACCCTGCAAAGACCCGACACGCAAGAGGGAGCCCGGTGAAGTGGACTTCGACATTGTGGTAAGCAGTCTACGTCTAATCGCGCCATGAGGCCTTGTCCCCTCCCCTCAATCGCCCGTACGGGCTAGACAACACTCCAAGGACGTGCGGGTTTGTAGGTTAAATTGGCTTGGTATAAAAAGGTAAATTGTCCCCTAGTGTGTGTAGGATAGTGTTCGCTGGTCGGCGCGGACCCGGTGGGCCGAAGGGCCTGTTTTTGTGTTGTATCTGTAAACTAAACTAAACTAAATAAAAGCTCTATAGGAAAAAACCAGAGAGAGGGCGAGAGTTTGGGGCCTGTTCCAAGATGGCCGACTTTTGCCTCCTGTTTCCGCGCTGTATCTCCAAACTGAGCGAAACCATCTCCTGGCGACCGGGTTTATCGTTGCACTAACACCTATAGTTCACCACGATTACGTACCGAATATTTCTGATTACTAATTTAATGCTTTATAGCTTACTGTGCATTTATTAGTGCGATGTTGAATGTTGTAGGAAGAGAGAATTAAGTTGTTCGGCAGTAGGTAACATTTAAACACTCTTGACTCTCTCTCCTACTCTCCTCCCCTCCTCCCCTCCTCCTCCCCCCCTCTCCACTCTTCCCCCTCCCCCCTCCCCTCTCCTCTCTCCTCCTCTCCTCTCCTCCCCTCCCCTCTCCTTTCCTCTCCTTTCCTCGCCTCTCCTCTCCTCTCCTCCCCTCTCCTCTCCTCTCCTCTCCTCCCCTCCCCCCTCTCCTCCCCTCCCCTCCCCTCTCCTCTCCCCTCCTCCCCTCCCCTCTCCTACTCTCTCTCCCCTTCTCTCCTCTCCTCTCCTCTCCTCTCCTCTTCTCTCCTCTCCTCTCCTCTCCTCTCCTCTCCTCTCCTCTCCTCCCCTCCCCTCCCCTTTTCTCCTCCAGGAAGACGAGTCGTCTGACGAGGACTCGGCCATTGACATAGACATTGGGGGCGGTGAGGGGGCGCTGGAGGGGCCGGGGGTTGGCAGTGCAGCTGGGATCCTGGATCTGCTGAAGGCCAGCAAGGAGGTGGGAGCGCTGGAGTACACAGCCCAGAGGTAGGAGACTCTCTCCCCCTCCCCTCTCTCCCTCCCCTCTCTCCCCCTCCCCTCTCTCCCCCTCTCTCTTCCCCCCTCTCTCTTCCCCCTCCCCTCTCTCCCCCCCTCCCCCTCTCTCTCTCCTCCCCCTCTCCCCCTCCCCCTCTCTCCCCCTCCCCTCTCTCCCCCTCCACTCTCTCCCCCTCCCCCTCCTCTCTCTCTCCCCTCCCCTCTCTCTCCCCCTCCCCTCTCTCTCCCCTCCCCTCTCTCTCCCCCTCCCCTCTCTCTCCCCTCCCCTCTCTCCCCCTCCCCTTTCTCTCCCCCTCCCCTTTCTCTCCCCTCCCCTCTCTCTCCCCCTCCCCTCTCTCCCCTCCCCTCTCTCTCCCCTCCCCTATCTCCCCCTCTCTCTCCCCCTCCCCTCTCTCCCCCCCCTCCCCTCCCCCCTCTCTCCCCCCCTCCCCCCTCTCTCCCCCTCTCTCTCCCCCTCCCCTCTCTCCCCCTCCCCTCTCTCTCCCCTCCCCCCTCTCTCCCCCTCCCCTCCCCTCTCTCTCCCCTCTCTCTCCCCCCCTCCCCTCTCTCCCCCTCCCCTCCCCTCTCTCCCCCTCCTTGCGGCCCAGGGTGGGGATGGGGGCAGATACGTTTTGGATGGAGCCTCGTTGAAAGGCGTGGAGTAGAGGGATATGAATCAAGTGCATTCAGATGAGTGATGGCCAAAGATACTAGAGGAGTAAGATAGACCACTCAACCCTAAAAACCGTAGTACGTCATGACTCCATTTTAGTAAGCAGAAAGTGGTGAGACCGCATCTGGAGTACTGTGTACAGTTTTGGTCTCCCAATTTGAGGACGGACATCCTTGTAATTGAGGCAGTGCAGCGTAGGTTCACGAGATTGATCCCTGGGATGGCGGGACTGTCGTACGAGGAAAGATTGGTAAGACCGGGCTTGTATTCAATGGAGTTTAGAAGGACGAGAGGGGGATCTTATAGAGACGTGTAAAATTATAAAAGGACTGGACAAGCTAGATGCAGGAGAAATGTTCCCAATGTTGGGAGAGTCCAGAACCAGGGGCCACACAGTCTAAGAATAAAGGGGAGGCCATTTAAAACTGAGGTGAGAAGGAACGTTTCCAGTTGTGAATGTGTGGGATTCTCTGCCACAGAGGGCAGTGGAGGCCGATTCACTGGATGGATTTAAGAGAGAGTTAGATAGAGCTCGAGGGGCTAGTGGAATCAGGGGGTACGGGGAGAAGGCAGGCACCGGTTACTGATTGTGGACGGTCAGCCGCGATCGCAGTGAATGGCGGTGCGTACAGGCTGGAAGGGCCGAATGGCCTCCTCCATGTTTCTAAACTTGCAGGGACATTTTACAAAGAAAAAAAACAAAAATCTGTGAATTGACTGATGAGATATGGTCTGTATTTTAATGGTATCATCACACAGACTGTTCCCCCAAAACACTGATTACACCGCGAGAGGCAGAGCGAACGGCAGGCTTTGGCCTACTAAAATGGCGGCCGTCACGCTCATTTGCGTACTATGCTTCAGTAGAGGCGATTTCAACGGAGTGGCCCATCTTGTTCCTCTAGTATCTCTGGTGATGGTTTTGGTATCATGTTCACCACAGGCATTGTGGGCCGAAGGGCCTGTTTCTGGACTGCACACCTCATTTTGTTTCTCTTTTCTCTCTCCCTTTTATCTCTTTTCCCTCTTTTTTTCCTCTCTTTCTCTCCCCTCTCTCTCTCCCCCCTTTCTCTACCCTCTCTCCCTCTCCCCACTCTCTCCCCCCTCTTTCTCCCCCTCCCCTCTCTCTCTCTCCCCTCTCTCCTCTCTCTTCCCACTCTCTCCCCTTTCTCTCCCTCCCTCTCTCTCTGTCTCTCCCTATCTCCCTCCCACCCTCCTTCCCTCCCTTTCTTCCCCCTCTCTCCCCTTTATCCCCCCTCTATCTGTCTCTGTCTCTCTCCCCCCTCTCCCTCCATTTCTCTCTCCTCTCTCTCTCTCTCCCTCCCTCTCTCCCCCCTTTCTCTCCCTCCCTCTCTCTCTGTCTCTCCCTATCTCCCTCCCTCCCTCCTTCCCTCCCTTTCTTCCCCCTCTCTCCCCTTTAACCCCCCTCTATCTGCCTCTGTCTCTCCCTCCCCTCTCTCCCCCCTCTCCCTCCATTTCTCTCTCCCCTCTCTCTCTCTCTCCCCCTCTCTCTCTCTCCCCCTCTCTCTCTCTCCCCCTCTCCCTCCCTCTCTCTCTCTCTCCCCCTCTCCCCTCCCCCCCCCCCTACTCTCCCCTACTCTCTCCCCCTCTGTGTGTGTGTGTGAGTGAGCAGCCAGGCTCCGGCCTCCCCCAGCACCCAGGAGGCGATCCAGGGCATGCTGTGCATGGCCAACCTACAGGCGGTCTCATCCCCGGGCAGCAGCCTCCAGGCGTGGTGGAGCAGCGGGCAGGAGAGGGCAGCCGGTCCCTCCGCCACCGCGACCGCCGCTGGCACCGGCAAGAAGGGCCGCAGGAGGGGGGAGGCAAAGGGCAGCCCGACCAGCGCCACCGACAGCTACGATGACCAGGAGAGTCTGGGAGCCTGCTTCAAGGACTCCGACTACGGTGAGGAGAGGGGAGGGGAGGGGAGGGGAAAGGAGGAGAGGAGAGGGGAGGAGAGGGGAGGGGAGGAGAGGGGAGGGGAGGGGAGGGGAGGAGAGGGGAGGGGAGGGGAAAGGAGGAGAGGAGAGGGGAGGAGAGGAGAGGGGAGGAGAGGAGAGGAGGGGGGGCGGGGAGGAGAGGAGAGGAGAGGAGAGGAGGGGGGGGCGGGGAGGAGAGGAGGTAGGAGGGAGGACGTCTGACAGCGATGATGGCCAGTCGGTCAGTAGATATTGGGAGGTGGGTGTGTTTAACGGAGGGAAGCCCCCTGTTTCACACACACGTGCATGCACGCACAAACACACACTCACGCACACACACACACACACAGTCGCACGCACAAACACACACACACACACACACACACAGTCGCACGCACAAACACACACACACACACAGTCGCACGCACAAACACACACACACACACACAGTTGCATGCACACACGCGCAAAAACATGCACTCTCGTACGCACACACTCACTCGTACACACAAGCACTCATACAGTCAGGCCTACACACTCGCGCACATACAGGTGTGTACACACACACATACACGCGTGTACAAACACGCCCGCTCGCACGGTGATCGTCTGACCTCTCTCTCTCTCTCTCTCTCTCTCCCTCCCTCCCTCCCCCTCCCTCCCTCTCTCTCTCTCTCTCCCCGCCCACAGTCTACCCGTCGCTGGAGTCCGATGAGGACGACCCGTCCTCGCGCGTACGGGCTCGCAAACGGCGCAACAGCGACGATGCCCCCTGGAACCCGAAGGGTAAGAGCCACCCGCTACCCACGTGCCCACGCTGGCCACCCCCAACACCACCCACGCTGCCCGCACACACTGCCCACCCCCAACACCACACACACTGCCCACTGAATGGTGTCAAGTTAGGAACAGGGGACGTACAACGAGATCTGGGTGTCCTAGTGCATCAGTCACTGAAAGGAAGCATGCAGGTACAGCAGGCAGTGAAGAAAGCCAATGGCATGTTGGCCTTCATAACAAGAGGAGTTGAGTATAGGAGCAAAGAGGTCCTTCTGCAGTTGTACAGGGCCCTAGTGAAACCGCACCTGGAGTACTGTGTGCAGTTTTGGTCTCCAAATTCGAGGAAGGACGTCCTTGCTATTGAGGGCGTGCAGCGTACGTTAATTCCCAGAATGGCGGGACTGTCGTACGTTGAAAGACTGGAATTTAGAGGGATGAGAGGAGATCTTATCGAAAGGTATAAGATTATTAAGGGGTTGGACACGTTAGAGGCAGGAAACATGTTCCCAATGTTGGGGGAGTCCAGAACAAGGGGCCACACAGTTTAAGAATAAGGGGTCGGCCATTTAGAACTGAGATGAGGAAGAACCTTTTCAGTCAGAGAGTTGTGAATCTGTGGAATTCTCTGCCTCAGAAGGCAGTGGAGGCCAATTCTCTGAATAGAAACATAGAAAATAGGTGCAGGAGTAGGCCATTCGGCCCTTCGAGCCTGTACGCACCGCCATTCAATATGATCATGGCTGATCATCCAACTCAGTATCCCGTACCTGCCTTCTCTCCATACCCCCTGATCCCTTTAGCCACAAGGGCCACATCTAACTCCCTCTTAAATATAGCCAATGAACTGGCCTCAACTACCTTCTGTGGCAGAGAATTCCACAGACTCACCACTCTCTGTGTGAAGAAATGTTTTCTCATCTCGGTCCTAAAAGACTTCCCCCTTATCCTTAAGCTGTGACCCCTGGTTCTGGACTCCCCCAACATCGGGAGCAATCTTCCCGCATCTAGCCTCTCCAACCCCTTAAGAATTTTATATGTTTCTATAAGATCCCCCCTCAGTCTTCTAAATTCCAGCGAGTACAAGCCCAGTCTATCCAGTCTTTCTTCATATGAAAGTCCCGCCATCCCAGGGATCAATCTGGTGAACCTTCTCTGTACTCCCTCTAAGGCAAGAACGTCTTTCCTCAGGTTAGGAGACCAAAACTGCACACAATACTCCAGGTGTGGTCTCACCAAGGCCCTGTACAACTGCAGCAGAACCTCCCTGCTCCTAAACTCAAATCCTCTTGCTATGAATGCCAACATACCATTCGCTTTCTTCGCTGCCTGCTGCACCTGCATGCTTGCTTTCAATGACTGGTGTACCATGACACCCAGGTCACGTTGCATCTCCCCTTCTCCCAATCGGTCACCATTCAGGTAATATGCATTCAAGAGAGAGCTAGATAGAGCTCTTAAGGATAGCGGAGTCAGGGGGTATGGGGAGAAGGCAGGAACGGGGTACTGATTGAGAATGATCAGCCATGATCACGTTGAATGGCGGTGCTTACAGGCTCGAAGGGCCTATTGTCTATTGTCACCCAACACCACACACACTGCCCGCCCCCAACACCACACGCACTGCCCACTGAATGGTGTCAAGTTAGGAACAGGGGACGTACAACGAGATCTGGGTGTCCTAGTGCATCAGTCACTGAAAGGAAGCATGCAGGTACAGCAGGCAGTGAAGAAAGCCAATGGAATGTTGGCCTTCGTAACAAGAGGAGTTGAGTATAGGAGCAAAGAGGTCCTTCTGCAGTTGTACAGGGCCCTAGTGAGACCGCACCTGGAGTACTGTGTGCAGTTTTGGTCTCCAAATTCGAGGAAGGACGTCCTTGCTATTGAGGGCGTGCAGCGTAGGTTAATTCCCAGAATGGCGGGACTGTCGTACGTTGAAAGACTGGAGTGACTGGGCTTGTATACGCTGGAATTTAGAAGGATGAGAGGGGATCTTATCGAAAGGTATAAGATTATTAAGGGGTTGGACACGTTAGAGGCAGGAAACATGTTCCCAATGTTGGGGGAGTCCAGAACCAGGGGCCACAGTTTAAGAATAAGGGGTCGGCCATTTAGAACAGAGATGAGGAAAAACTTTTTCTGTCAGAGAGTTGTGAATCTGTGGAATTCTCTGCCTCAGAAGGCAGTGGAGGCCAATTCTCTGAATGCATTCAAGAGAGAGCTAGATAGAGCTCTTAAGGATAGCGGAGTCAGGGGGTATGGGGAGAAGGCAGGAACGGGGTACTGATTGAGAATGATCGGCCGTGATCACATTGAATGGCGGTGCGTACAGGCTCGAAGGGCCGAACGGCCTCCTCCTGCACCTGTTGCCCGTTGTCGCCCGCCACACGCTGCCCGTCCCCCACGCTCCCGCCCCCGTCTCCGTCCCTCGCCCGCTCACGGTCTCCCCCCCAACAGCTCGCGTGGCGCCCACTCTCCCAAGGCACGAGAGGCCGGTACGTGAGGGCGCGCGAGTGGCGTCCATCGAGACCGGACTGGCAGCGGCAGCAGCTAAACTGGCACAGCAGGTACGGCGTTCATGATCCCTCTCTCCCTCTCTCCCTCCCTCCCCTCTCCTTCTCCCTCCCCCTCCTTCCCCTCTCCCCCATTCCCCTCCTTCCCCTCTCCCCCTCCACCCTCCTCCCCTCTCCTTCTCCCTCCCTCCCTCCCTCCCTCCCTCCCTCCCTCCCTCCCTCCCTCCCTCCCTCCCTCCCTCCCTCCCTCCCTCCCTCCCTCCCTCCCTCCCTCCCTCCCTCCCTCCCTCCCTCCCTCCCTCCCTCCCTCCCTCCCTCTCCCCCTCTTCCCCTCTCCCCCCCTTCCCCTCCCCCTCCTTCCCCTCTCCTCCTCCTCCCCTCTCCCCCTCTCCCTTCCCCTCTCCCCCTCCACTTCCCCCCCCTCTCCCCCTCCTTCCCCTCCCCCTCCTTCCTCTCTCCCCCTCCTTCCCCCCTTCCCCTCTCCCCCTCTCCCCCTCCTCCCCCTCCTGCCCCCCTCTCCTCCTCCCTCTCCTGCCCCCCTCTCCTCCTCCTCTCTCCCTCCACTCTCCCCCTCCTTCCCCTCTCCCCCTCCTCCCCCTCCTGCCCCCCTCTCCTCCTCCTCTCTCCCTCCACTCTCCCCCTCCTTCCCCTCTCCCCCTCCTTCCCCTCTCCCCCTCCTTCCCCTCTCCCCCTCATTCTCCTCTCCCCCTCCTTCCCCTCTCCCCCTCCTTCCCCTCTCCCCCTCATTCTCCTCTCCCCCTCCTTCCCCTCTCCCCCTCCTTCTCCTCTCCCCCTCCTTCCCCTCTCCCCCTCATTCTCCTCTCCCCCCTCCCCTCCTTCCCCTCTCCCCCTCCTTCCCCTCTCCCCTCCTTCTCCTCTCCCCCTCCACTCCTTCCCCTCTACTTCCCCTCTCCCCCTCCTTCCCCTCTCCTTCTCCTCTCCCCCTCCCCTCCTTCCCCTCTCCTTCCCCTCCCCCTCTCCTTCCCCTCCCCCCTCTCTCCCTCTCCCCTCCTTTCCCCCTCCCCCCTCCTTCCCCTCTCCCCTCCTTCCCCTCTCCCTCTCCTTCCCCTCTCCCCTCCTTCCCCTCTCCCTCTCCCCTTCCCCTCTCCCTCTCCCCTTCCTCCCCCCCTCTCGGAGAATGGATAGAGTGGATGGGAAGGGAGGGGAAGGAAGGGGAGAGGAGGGGAAGGAATGGGAGAGGAGGGGAAGGAATGGGAGAGGAGGGGAAGGGAGGGGAGGGGAGGGAAGAGGAGGGAAGAAGAGGGGGAAGGAAGGGGAGAGGAGGGGGAGAGAGGGAAAGAGAGGGGAGGGTGAGGGTGAGGGGTAGATGGGGAATTTCTTTAGCCAGAGGGCGGTGAATCTGTGGGATGTGTTTAAGGCAGAGATAGACAGATTGTTGATCTGTGAGGGTGTCAGGGGTTATGGGGAGAAGGCAGGAGAATGGGGTCGGGAGGGAGAGATAGACCGGCCGTGATTGAATGGCGGAGTGGACTGGATGGGCCGAATGGCCTGATTCTGCTACTATCACCCCCCTGACCTTCCGACCTTCCCGCAGGAGCACCAGAAGGTGCAGAAGAGGAAGATCGGCAAGAAGAAGCCGGTGGTGGCGGTCGAGGAGGAGCCGATGGCCAAGCCGGTGCCTGCTGGGAGCCCGCCCCCCCCGGAGGTGGCGGCGGTGCCCGTGGTGGAGGCCCGGCCCGAGGTGTTGCTGGGCAGCCTGGTGGACCACGAGTACACGGCGGGCCCCAGCACCTTCGGCCTGCCCCGCGGCTCCACGCCAATGGCCCCCGGAGTCTTCCTCACGCAACGCCGGGCCTCCACCTCCTCGCAGGGCAACCAGTCAGGCAAGACACGCACTCCATCCACATCTCCCTGCCCCGGGGGCCCGGACCATGTAGGCCGGACGCTGTAGGCCCGGACGCTGTAGGCCCGGTCGCTGTAGGCCCGAACGCTGTAGGCCCGGACAGTGTAGGCCCGGACGCTGTAGGCCCGGACAGTGTAGGCCCGGACGGTGTAGGCCCGGACGGTGTAGGCCCGGACGGTGTAGGCCCGGACAGTGTAGGCCAGGACGCTGTAGGCCCGGACAGTGTAGGCCCGGACACTGTAGACCCGGACACTGTAGGCCCGGACGCTGTAGACCCGGACTAGTGTAGGCCCGGACAGTGTAGGCCCTGACAGTGTAGGCCCGGACGCTGTAGGTCCAGACAGTGTAGGCCCTGACACTGTAGGCCCGGACGCTGTAGGCCCAGACAGTGTAGGCGGACAGTGTAGGCCCGGACACTGTAGGCCCGGACACTGTAGGCGGACAGTGTAGGCCCGGACGCTGTAGGCCCGGACGCTGTAGGCCCGGACAGTGTAGGCCCGGACACATTGTAGGCCTGGACAGTGTAGACTGACAGAGTGCGTTTGGGGAGCAGGGCCTAGGCGCCGCCTAATGGAGGTTGCCTAGCAACCCGCCTCCCTGCCCGGGCGGCCGCCATTGGTGGAGCGGGAGCACGTGGCCGCTGGCTGGGTGAGGTCACGTGGGGCGCGGGGCGGTGACGTCACCCTTTGTCCCTTATTTTGGAGTGAGATAGTTGGCAACCCTCATCACATCTACCTGGATAGGACAGGTTTGGAGGGAGATGGACCAAGCCGACCATCGATCCCCTCACACTAATGCTGCCCTACACACACATACACTAGGGACAAGTTACACACACACAGCCAATTAACCGACAAACCTGTACGTCTTTGGAGTGTGGGAGGAAACCCACGCAGGTCACGGGGAGAACGTACAAACTCCGTACAGACAGCGCCCGTAGTCGGGATCGAACCCGCGTCTCCGGCGCTGTAAGGCAGCAACTCTACCTAACCTACAAGGGCCACTGTACTGCCCTGCGATTACTCTCTACACAACATCTACCTGGTCCTGCCCCTGTTAGACATCCCAGAATGTAACACCTCACATTTCTCTGTATTAAATTCCATCAACTATTCCTCTGCCCACCTGGCCAATCGATCCAGATCATAGAAACATAGAAAATAGGTGCGGGAGGAGGCCATTCGAGCCTGTACGCACCGCCATTCATTGTGATCATGGCGGATCGTCCACAATCAATAACCCGTGCCTGCCTTCTCCCCATATCGCTTGATTCCACTCGCCCCTAGAGCTCTATCTAACTCTCTCTTAAATCCATCCAGTGATTTGGCCTCCACTGCCCTCTGTGGCAGAGAATCCCACAAATTCACAACTCTCTGGGTGGAAAAGTTCCTTCTCACCTCAGTTTTAAATGGCCTCCCCTTTATTCTTAAGACTGTGTGGCCCCTGGTTCTGGACTCGCCCAACATTGGGAACATTTTTCCTGCATCTAGCTTGTCCAGTCCTTTTATAATTTTATACGTTTCTATAAGATCCCCTCTCATCCTTCTAAACTCCAGTGAATACAAGCCTAGTCTTTTCAATTCCTCATATGACAGTCCCGCCATCCCAGGGATCAATCTCGTGAACCTACGCTGCACTGCCTCAATTACAAGGATGTCCTTCCTCAAATTAGGAGACCCAAACTGTACACAATACTCCAGGTGCGGTCTCACCAGGGCCCTGTACAACTGCAGAAGGACCTCTTTACTCCAATACTTGTTATGAAGGCCAACATGCCATTAGCTTTCTTCACTGCCTGCTGCAATCGTTCACAACCATCTTCGCTATCTGCAAAACCACCCACTTTTGTATCATCTGCAAACGAGTTAATCTTGCCCTGTCTGTTCTCATCCAAATCATTGATGTAGATGACAAACGGTAGCAGGCCCAGCACCGAACCCAGAGGCACACCACTAATCACAGTCCTCCAGTCCGAGAAGCAACCTTCCCCCATCACCCTCTGCTTCCTTCCATGAAGCCAAATTGCTGTCCATTCAGCTATTGTGGGACTGTCGTATGTTGAAAGACTGGAGCGACTGGGCTTGTATACACTGGAATTTAGAAGGATGAGAGGAGATCTTATCGAAACATATAAGATTATTAAGGGGTTGGACACGTTAGAGGCAGGAAACATGTTCCCAATGTTGGCGGAGTCCAGAACCAGGGGCCACACACAGTTTAAGAATAAGGGGTCGGCCATTTAGAACGGAGATGAGAAAAAACTTTTTCAGTCAGATAGTTGTGAATCTTTGGAATTCTCTGCCTCAGAAGGCAGTGGAGGCCAATTCTCTGGATGCTTTCAAGAGAGAGTTAGATAGAGCTCTTAAGGATAGCGGAGTCAGGGGCTATGGGGAGAAGGCAGGAACGGGGTACTGATTGAGAATGATCAGCCATGATCACAATGAATGGCGGTGCTGGCTCGAAGGGCCGAATGGCCTCCTCCTGCACCTATTGTCTATCTCTCCTTGGATCCCATGCGATCTAACCTTCCAGAGCAGCCTACCATGCCGAACCTTGTCTGAAAGGCCTTACTGAAATCCATGTACACAACATCTATGTTACATTACTAGGACAGGTTTGGAGGGATATGGACCAAACGCAGGCAAGTGGGATTAGTGTAGCTGGGACATTGTTGGCCGGTGTGGGCGAGTTGGGCCGAAGGGCCTGTTTCCACACTGGATCGCTCTTTGACTATCTACCATCGACCTTTTTGGTCAGGTCTTCAAAAGACTCGATTCAGATTTGTGAGACACAACCTCCCACGTACAAAACATGCTGACTGTCTCTAATCGGCCCTTGCCCGTCCAAATGCCTGTATAGAAATATAGAAACGAGGTGCAGGAGTAGGCCATTCGGCCCTTCAAGCCTGCACCGCCATTCAATGTGATCATGGCTGATCATCCAACTCAGTATCCCGTACCTGCCTTCTCTCCATACCCACTGATCCCTTTAGCCACAAGGGCCACATCTAACTCCCTCTTAAATATAGCCAATGAACTGGCCTCAACTACCTTCTGTGGCAGAGAATTCCACAGACTCACCACTCTGTGTGAAAAAAAACTTTCTCATCTCGGTCCTAAAAGACTTCCCCCTTATCCTTAAACTGTGACCCCTTGTTCTGAACTTCCCCATCATCGGGAACAATCTTCCTGCATCTAGCCTGTCCAACCCCTTAAGGATTTTGTAAGTTTCTATAAGATCCCCCCTCAATCTTCTCAATTCCAGCGAGTACAAGCCGAGTCTATCCAGTCTTTCTTCATATGAAAGTCCTGCCATCCCAGGGATCAATCTGGTGAACCTTCTCTGTACTCCCTCTCTGGCAAGAATGTCTTTCCTCAGATTAGGAGACCAAAACTGTACGCAATACTCCAGGTGCGGTCTCACCAATGCCCTGTACAACTGCAGCAGAACCTCCCTGCTCCTATACTCAAATCCCCTCGCTATGAATGCCAACATACCATTGGCTTTCTTCACTGCCTGCTGCACCTGCATGCCTACTTTCAATGACTGGTGCACCATGACACCCAGGTCTCGTTGCATCTCCCCTTCTCCTAATCGGCCACCATTCAGATAACCCATCCTTCGTGTATTCAGAGAAAGCTCCCAACATTTGGACAGGCGTGTGGATAGGACAGGATATGGACCAAACGCGGGCAGGTGGGACCCGTGTAGGTCCTGCTGCAATCTTTGACTGCAAGCACGGTGGCGCAGCGATAGAGTTGCTGCCTTACAGCGAATGCAGCGCCGGAGACCCGGGTTCCATCCCGACTACGGGCGCCGTCAGTACGGAGTTTTTGCGTTCTCCCCGTGACCTGTGTGGGTTTCCTCCCACACTCCAAAGACGTGCAGTTTGTAGGTTAAGAAAATAACTGCAGATGCTGGTACAACTCGAAGGTATTTATTCACAAAATGCTGGAGTAACTCAGCAGGTCAGGCAGCATCTCGGGAGAGAAGGAATGGGTGACGTCTCTTCTACAGTTGTACAGGGCCCTAGTGAGACCGCACCTGGAGTACTGTGTGCAGTTTTGGTCTCCAAATTTGAGGAAGGATATTCTTGCTATTGAGGGCGTGCAGCGTAGGTTCACTAGGTTAATTCCCGGAATGGCGGGACTGTCGTATGTTGAAAGGCTGGAGCAATTAGGCTTGTATACACTGGAATTTAGAAGGATGAGGGGGGATCTTATTGAAACATATAAGATAATTAGGGGATTGGACACATTAGAGGCAGATAACATGTTCCCAATGTTGGGGGAGTCCAGAACAAGGGGCCACAGTTTAAGAATAAGGGGTAGGCCATTTAGAACGGAGATGAGGAAGAACTTTTTCAGTCAGAGAGTGGTGAAGGTCAAGTCAAGTCAATTTTATTTGTATAGCACATTTAAAAACAACCCACGTTGACCAAAGTGCTGCACATCTGATTAGGAAAAAAAAGATACAGTGGCAGGCAGCCAAACACAACGGCGCGGCCATCTTGAACAAAATGTTTAACTAAAGCAGAATGGTGTCCCGCGGCCGCGCCGGGCGATGGAATGTGGAATTCTCTGCCTCAGAGGACAGTGGAGGTCAATTCTCTGAATGCATTCAAGAGAGAGCTGGATAGAGCTCTTAAGGAAAGCGGAGTGACGGGGTACTGATTGAGAATGATCAGCCATGATCGCATTGAATGGCGGTGCTGGCTCGAAGGGCTGAATGGCCTCCTCCTGCACCTATTGTCTATTGACCTGCTGAGTTACTCCAGCATTTTGTGAATAAATACCTTCAGGTTTGTAGGTTAATTGACTTGGTAAATGTAAAAACTGTCCCTAGTGTGTGTAGGATAGTATTAGTGTGCGGGGATCGCTGGTCAGCGCGGACTCGGTGGGGAAGGGATTGTGTTTCCGCGCTGTATCTCTAAACTAAACTAGCGTGTGAACGAGCGATCGCTGGTCGGCACGGACTCGGTGGGCCGAAGGGCCTGTTTCCGCGCTGTATCTCCAAACTAAACAAAACTTTCACAGCCATCCCCGCTGTCTGCAAAACCACCTGCTTTTGCATCATGGGCAAACTTGGTAATCTCGCCCTGCATGTGGACGGTGTAGGCGATTGTACTTTGGGTGTGGGGGTATTAATATCTGCCCCTTTGCCCACAGGTAAACGTCCGAAGAAGGGTCTCGCGACGGCAAAACAGCGTCTGGGAAAGATCTTAAAGATACATCGAAACGGAAAGCTCTTGCTTTAAATATTTTGCTATTTTGTATAATTTTTGAACTCAACGTGTTTGTATATCTCTGTACAGTTGAATTTCCTCCAACACTTAATATTGAGCCCCCTCCCGCCGATCCCTTCTTTGCCCATTTCTTGCCAGCGCTAATATTTGGGGGTGATTGCGTGCAGGAGGGGGATAAATCGGGAGTGTGTGTGTGTGAGGGATCTGTGCATGTGAGGTGTGTGTGTGACAGATGTGTGTGTGAGGGGTGAGTGTGAGAGATTGTGTGTGTGTGAGATTTGTGTGAGAGGGGTGTGTGTGAGAGATTGTGTGAGGGGTGTGTGTGACAGATTTGTGTGTGAGAGGAGAGGTGTGTGGGAGATGTGTGTGAGAAAGATTAGAGAGAAAGGGGTGTGTGTAATGGGAGAGGAGTGTGTCAGGGGAGGAGAGGGGCTATGTGTGAGAGAGAGAGGGGTGTGTGTGAGACAAGAAAGTGTCAAGAGGTGTGAGAACAGGGATGTTGTGTGTCAGAGACGAGGAGAGGGTGTGTTAGCACGAGTGGTGTGTGTGTGAGAAGAGAGGGGGTGTGTATGAGAGGTGTGAGAGGAGTGAGGAGAGGGGTGTGTATGTGAGAGGAGAGGTATGTGCATGGGAGAAAGAGGAGAGAGGTGTGTGAAAGAGAAAGGAGAGGGGTGTGTGAGAAAGGGGAGAGGTGTGTGTGAAAGAGGAGGGGTGTGAGAGAAGGGAGAGGTGTGTGAAAGAAAGCGGGGTGTGAGAAAAGGAGAGGTGTGTGTGAGAAAGGAGAGGGGGTGTGTAGGAGTGAGAAGTTGTGAAAGGGGAGTGAGAAGAGAGGTGTGTGTGTCGGAGTGAGAAGTTGTGAGAAGAGGTGTGTGTGTGACAGAAAGGGGAGTGGTGTGTGAGAAGAAGGGGGGGGTGTAGGAGTGTGAGAAGTGAGAAAGGGGAGTGAGAAGAGAGAGGTAGGTGTGTGTTCCGATCCCATCAATGCAGTCCAGATCTGTGCTTTCCGCCTCTCTCCTCCCCATATTTCTCCTCGTCTCCATCGACTGCCCGCCAGGCCGAAGTTTCCTCGCCGAAGCTTCCGGGCGCTGAGGGGGTGAGGAACGTCGCCCCTCCTGCCGAATTTTCCGTTTTTACTTCTCGCCCTCTCTCCTGGCAACATCTTCCCATTAGACACCTTCCTCTCTCCCCCCCCCCCCCCCAAAAAAACCCCCAGCAGACCACACAAGCCGAACCCCCGGCCCACTTGCGGATATTTAGTTTAACCACTTTGGTTCCCAACTTCTCGTAGAAATGGCGTTTACAAGATATCTCCGCCCTCTCAATTCCTTAGCCCTCCCTTGCCTCCCCCTCCCTCTTTTGTAAAAAAAAGTACATAAAAGTCATTAGTTTGTAACAATTTTTTTGTAGTGCAGGTTTTTAAAATATCTGATTGTATTGCTACTCCGAGAGAGAGAAAAAGAAAATCTGCTTTTTTGAAACAAAATTCTTGGGTTTGAATGATGCTTTCCTTGGTTATCATAGAAAATAGGTGCAGGAGTAGGCCATTCGGCCCTTCGCGCCTGCACCACCATTCAATATGATCATGGCTGATCATCCAACTCAGTATCCCGTACCTGCCTTCTCTCCATACCCCCTGATCCCTTTAGCCACAAGGGCCACATCTAACTCCCTCTTAAATATAGCAAATGAACTGGCCTCAACTACCTTCTGTGGCAGAGAATTCCAAAGATTCAACACTCTCTGTGTGAAAAAAAACGTTCTCATCTCGGTCCCAAAAGACTTCCCCCTTATCCTTAAACTGTGACCCTTTGTTCTGGACTTCCCCAACATCGGGAACAATCTTCCTGCATCTAGCCTGTCCAACCCCTTAAGAATTTTGTAAGTTTCTATAAGATCCCCCCTCAATCTTCTGAATTCCAGCGAGTACAAGCCGAGTCTATCCAGTCTTTCTTCATATGAAAGTCCTGCCATCCCAGGAATCAATCTGGTGAACCTTCTCTGTACTCCCTCTATGGCAAGAATGTCTTTCCTCAGATTAGGAGACCAAAACTGCACACAATACTCCAGGTGTGGTCTCACCAATGCCCTGTACAACTGCAGCAGAACCTCCCTGCTCCTATACTCAAATCCCCTTGCTATGAATGCCAACATACCATTCGCTTTCTTCACTGCCTGCTGCACCTGCATGCCTACTTTCAATGACTGGTGTACCATGACACCCAGGTCTCGTTGCATCTCCCCTTCTCCTAATCGGCCACCATTCAGGCAATACTCTGCTTTCCTGTTCTTGCCACCAAAGTGGATCTCACATTTATCCACATTATACTGCATCTGCCATGCATTTGCCCACTCACCTAACCTATCCAAGTCACATTGCAGCCTCCTAGCATCCTCCTCACAGCTAACACTGCCCCCCAGCTTTGTGTCATCCGCAAACTTGGAGATGTTGCATTCAATCCCCTCGTCCAAATCATTAATATATATTGTAAATAGCTGGGGTCCCAACACTGAGCCTTGCGGTACCCCACTAGTCACTGCCTGCCATTCTGAAAAGGACCCGTTTATTCCTACTCTTTGCTTCCTGTCTGCCAGCCAGTTCTCTATCCATATCAATCCAAACGCAGCTGTGAAAAAAAGCCGGCGTCTCACAAGGTCGTAAGTGATAGGGACAGAATTAGGCCATTCGGCCCATCAAGTATACTCCGCCATTCAATCACGGCTGATCTATCTCTCCCTCCCCGCCCCATTCTCCTGCCTTCTCCCCGTAACCCCTGACACCCGTCCTAATCAACAATCTATCTCTGCCTTAAGAATATACATTGACTTGTGGCCTCCACAGCCTTCTGTGGCAAAGATTTCCACAGATTCACCACGAACGAAATTCCTCAAAGGTGTCACAAAATGCTGGAGCAACTCAGCGGGTCAGGCAGCATCTCTGGAGAGAAGGAATGGGTGACGTTTCGGATCGAGACCCTTCTGATGCCTGAAGGTTCTCAACCCGAAACGTCACCCATTCCTTCTCTCCAGAGATGCTGCCCGACCTGAGTTACTCCAGCATTTTGTGATACCTTCGATTTGTACCAGCATCTGCAGTTATTTTCCTAAAGGAATTGTAAGAAAATAACTGCAGATGCTGGTACAAATCAAAGGTATTTATTCACAAAATACTGGAGTAACTCAGCAGGTCGGGCAGCATCTCAGGAGAGAAGGAATGGGTGACGTTTCGGGTCGAGACCCTTCTTCAGACTGAGGGAATTCCTAAAGGAATTCCTCATCTCATTCCTAAAGGAACGTTCTTTAATTATGAGGCTGTGACCTCTAGTCCTCGAGTCTCCCACTAGTGCAAACATCCCTGCCACGCCGGAACTGATGTATATCTTCCATCTGAGTACACGTAAAGTGTTTACGGTACGGTCGCGCAGCGGTAGAGTTGCTGCCTTACAGCGAATGCAGCGCCAGACTCAGGTTCGATCCTGACCACGGGCGCCGTCTGTACGGAGTTTGTACGTTCTCCCCGTGACCTGCGTGGGTTTTCGCCGAGATCTTCAGTTTCCTCCCACACTCCAAAGACGTACAGGTATGTAGATTAATTGACTGGGTAAATGTAAAAAGAATTGTCCCTAGTGTGTGTAGGATAGTGTTAATGTGCGGGGATCGCTGGGCGGCGCAGACTCGGTGGGCCGAAGGGCCTGTTTCCGCGCTGTATCTCTAAATCTAAAAAATAAATAAATTTATAGTTGCTGCCTCACAGCACCAAAGAGCCAGGTTCGATCCTGACCTCGGGTGCTGACTGTACGTAGTTTGTACGTTCTCCCCGTGACCTGCGTGAGTTTTCTCCAAGATCTTCGGTTTCCTCCCACACTCAAAAGACGTGTAAGTCTGTAGGTTAATTGGCCTCTGTAAATTGTTCCTAGTTTGTGGGATAGATCCAGTGTACATGCAATTTTTTATTTCACAAAATGCTGGAGTAACTCAGCAGGTCAGGCAGCATCTCGGGAGAGGGAATGGGTGACGTTTTGGGTCGAGACTCTTCTTCAGACTTATGTCAGGGGGGCAGGACAAAGGAAGGATATAGGTGGAGACAGGAAGATAGAGGGAGATCATGGAAGGAGGAGGGGAAGAGAGGGTCAGAGGAACTATCTAAAGTTGGAGAAGTCAATGTTCATACCGCTGGGCTGCAAGCTGCCCAGGCGAAATATGAGGTGCTGTTCCTCCAATTTGCGGTGGGCCTCACTATGGCACTGGAGGATGCCCAGGACAGAAAGGTCAGACTGGGAAGGGGAGTTGAAGTGCTCAGCCACCGGGAGATCAGGTTGGTTAAGGCGGACTGAGCGAAGGTGTTGAGCGAAACGATCGCCGAGCCTGCGTTTGGTTTCGCCGATGTTAAGAAGTTGACATCTGGAGCAGCGGATGCAATAGATGAGGTTGGAGGAGGTGCAGGTGAACCTCTGTCTCACCTGGAAAGACTGTTTGGGTCCTTGGATGAAGTTGAGGGGGGAGGTAAAGGGACAGGTGTTGCATCTCGTGCGGTTGCAGGGGAAAGTGCCCAGGGATGGGGTAGTTTGGGTAGGAAGGGACGAGTGGACCAGGGAGTTACGGAGGGAACGGTCTCTGCGGAACGCAGAGAGGGGAGGGGATGGGAAGATATGGCCAGTGGTGGGGTCCCGTTGTAGGTGACGGAAATGTTGGAGGATGATTTGTTGGATCCGCTGGCTGGTGGGGTGGAAGGTGAGAACGAGGGGGATTCTGTACTTGTTGCGAGTGGGGGGAGGGGGAGCAAGAGCGGAGCTGCGGGATGTAGAAGAGACCCTAGTGAGAGCCTAATCTATAATGGAAGAGGGGAAGCCCCATTTCCTAAAGAATGAGGACTTCTCTGCTGCCCTAGTGTGAAACACCTCATCCCGGGCGCAGATGCGGCGTAGACGGAGGAATTGGGAGTAGGGGATAGACTTTTTGCAGGGGACCGGGTGGGAAGAAGTGTAGTCCAGATAGCTGTGCGAGTCAGTGGGTTTATAGTAGATGTCAATCACCAGTCTGTCTCCTGTGATGGAGATGGTGAGGTCCAGAAACGGGAGGGAGATGTCGGAGATGGTCCAGGTATATTTAAGGGCAGGATGGAAATTGGAAGTGAAGTGTATGAAGTCAGTGAGTTCTGCATGGGTACAAGAGGTAGCACCAATGCAGTCGTTGATGTAGCGGAGGTAGAGTTCGGGGATGGGGCCGGTGTACGTCTGGAACAGGGATTGTTCGACGTACCCGACAAAGACGTACAGGTATGTAGGTTAATTGGCTGGGTAAATGTAAAAATTGTCCCTAGTGGGTGTAGGATAGTGTTAATGTACGGGGATCACTGGGCGGCACGGACTTGGAGGGCCGAAAAGGCCTGTTTCCGGCTGTAGATATATGATATGATGATGATAAAGAGGCGGGTGTAGCTAGGCCCCATGCGAGTGCCCATAGCTACGCCTCTGGTTTGGAGGAAGTGGGAGGAGTCAAAGGAGAAGTTGTTGAGGTTAAGAACCAGCTCTGCTAGGCGGAGGAGAGTGTTGGTCGATGGGAGTTGGATGGTTCTACGGTCGAGGATGAAACGGAGGGCTTCGAGACCATCCTTGTGGGGGATGGAAGTGTAGAGTGACTGGACATCCATGGTAAAGATGAGAGAGGCCCATGACAGAGGTCAGTTGCGCCAATTGTTGGTTGGCGAAAACGCGTTAGGCCGAGGGGCCTGTTTCCACGATGTATCTCTAAACTAAACTAATCAATGCCTTATAATGCTGAGGCTTTGTAAGGCACGGGCCAGCCACATTTGGAGTATTGTGGGCGGTTTTGGTCCCCCATATCTGAGGAAGGATATGCTGCAGTAGGAGAGGCTCCAGAGGAGGTTTACCAGAATGTTCTCTGGGTGAGTGGGAGGAGTATTTGATGGCTCCGGGCCTGTAGTCGCTGGAGTTTAGAGGGATGAGGGGAGCAGGGGAAGGATATTTTATTAAAACCTACTAAAGATTTAGACAATAGACGCAGGAGGAGGCCATTCGGCCCTTCGAGCCAGCACCGCCATTCAATGTGATCATGGCTGATCATTCTCAATCAGTACCCCGTTCCTGCCTTCTCCCCATACCCCCTGACTCCGCTTTCCTTAAGAGCTCTATCCAGCTCTCTCTTGAATGCATTCAGAGAATTGGCCTCCACTGCCCTCTGAGGCAGAGAATTCCACAGATTCACAACTCTCTGACTGAAAGAGCTTTTCCTCATCTCAGTTCTAAATGGCCGACCCCTTATTCTTAAACTGTGGCCCCTTGTTCTGGACTCCCCCAACATTGGGAACATGTTTCCTGCCTCTAACGTGTCCAACCCCTTAATAATCTTATACGTTTCGATAAGATCTCCTCTCATCCTTCTAAATTCCAGTGTATACAAGCCTAATCGCTCCAGTCTTTCAACATATGATAGTCCCGCCATTCCGGGAATTAACCTAGTAAACCTACGCTGCACGCCCTCAATTTATGAGGTTGTTGCCAGGTCTAGTGGGCCTGAGCTTGATCGAAGGGTTGTGAGCAGGTTATGACTATTCCTTGGAGCGCAAGAGGATGAGGGGTGATCTAATAGAGGTGCATAAGATCATGGGAGGAATAGATCGGGTAGATAGATGCACACAGCCTGTGGGGTTAAATTGGAACCTGAGGGGCAACCTCTTCCACACAGAGGGTGGTGGGTGCATGGAACGAGCTGACGGAGGAGGAAGTCGAGCCAGGTACTATAACTTTTGAAAGACATCTGGATAGGAAAGGTTTTGGGGGATATGGGCCAAACGCAGGCAGGAGGGAATAGTGTAGATTGGTCACGTTGGTCAGCGTTGAAGAGTTGGACCGAAGGGCCTGTTTCCGTTCTGCGTGACTGTATGGTATTATTCCGGGAATGGGTTTGGGAGGCGGTATGGTCGGGTGTGGGACTGGTTGGGATGGGTAAGGCGTGGCTTGGCTTGGCGAGACTTTGGGTGCGTGGGTTTGAGGTGGTGAGAGATGGGCAGTGGGCATAAAGGGAAGACCTTGGTGGGTGCTGGACTATAGGCAACAGGAGTTTGGGGATGAGTTGACCACAGAGGTGTGGCATTGTTTGGGATTGGTGGACATTGGGGGTGATTGGACCACGGCTCGAGACGCCAAGGCTGCCGATTGGCCAACTCCGCGAGACGCCAAGTCTGCCGATTGGCCGACGGTGCGAGAGGCCAAGGCTGCCGATTGGCCGACGGCGAGACGCCAAGGCTGCCGATTGGTCGACGGCAAGACTCCAAGGCGGTCGATTGGCCGACGGCACAAGACGCCAAGTCTGTCGATTGGCCGACCACGCGAGAGGCCAAAGCTGCCGATTGGCTGACCGCGCGAGAGGCCACGTCTGCCAATTGGCCGACTGCGAGATGCCAAGGCTGCTGATTGGCCGACGGCGAGACTCCAAGGCTGTCGATTGGCCGACGGCACAAGATGCCAAGTCTGTCGATTGGCCGACCACGCGAGAGGCCAAGGCTGCCGATTGGCCAACCACTTGGTGGGGATTGGCTGACGGCGGAGGAGCACGTGATTGGCCGCCCGTGAGAGCTTGGTGGGTATTGGCTGAACGGCGTGAGGCGCCAAGGCCTCCCATTGTCGCCCGCGCCAGCCTGGCGGGGATTGGCCGGCACCGCGAGCAGGTGATTGGACGCCCGTGCGAGCCCGGGGATTGGTTGGCAGCAACCGTGAGGCGCCAAGGCTGGGGATTGGCCGAGGCGGTGGGAGGCGTGAAGGAGCTCGAGCGACGTTTGGCGGGTCACGTGTGGCGCGAGCGGTGGGTCACGTGTGGCGCGGTTGGCGGGTCACACGTCGGGCGGTTGACAATTTTAAACCAATGACTAAATATAATAAGTGAATAAATAAAACGAATTAATAGACAATACCTACAATATAAAATAAATGAAAAAGAGGAAATAAATAAAACGAATTAATAGACAATATAAAACTGATAAAATGAAACAAATAAATGAATATGACCAATTAATATATAAAACTAATTAATGGACAATATATACGATATCACATAAATTAATATAACAGATTAATATATAAGGTAGACACAAAATGCTGGAGTAACTCAGCGGGACAGGCAGCATCTCTGGAGAGAAGGAATGGGTGACATTTCAGGTCAAGACCCTTCTTCAGACAAGGGTCTTGTGGTGAAGGTGTGGAATTCTCTGCCTCAGAAGGCAGTGGAGGCCAGTTCGTTGGATGCTTTCAAGAGAGAGCTGGATAGAGCTCTTAAGGATAGCGGAGTGAGGGGGTATGGGGAGAAGGCAGGAACGGGGTACTGATTGAGAGTGATCAGCCATGATCGCATTGAATGGCAGTGCTGGCTCGAAGGGCTGAATGGCCTACTCCTGCACCTATTGTCTATTGTCAAAACATCACTCATTCCTTCTCTCCAGAGATGCTGCCTGTCCCGCTGAGTTACTCCAGCATTTTGTGTCTACCTTCAATTTGAACCAGCATCTGCAGTTATTTTCCTACACAGATTAATATATAAAACTACTTGAGGTAACATAAAATAAATGACAACAAATAAATGATAATTAATAGACAATATGCACATTATAGAAACATAGAAAATAGGTGCAGGAGTTGGCCATTCGGCCCTTCGAGCCTGCACAGCCATTCAATATGATCATGGCTGATCATCCAACTCAGTATCCCGTACCTGCCTTCTCTCTTAAAGGGCCCCCTGATCCCTTTAGCCACAAGGGCCACATCTAATTCCCTCTTAAATATAGCCAATGAACTGGCCTCAACTACCTTCTGTGGCAGAGAATTCCACAGATTCACCACTCTCTGTGTGAAAAAAAACGTTCTCATCTCGGCCCTAAAAGACTTCCCCCTTATCCTTAAACTGTGACCCCTTGTTCTGGACTTCCCCAACATCGGGAACAATCTTCCTGCATCTAGCCTGTCCAACCCCTTAAGAATTTTGTAGGTTTCGATAAGATCCCCCCTCAATCTTCTAAATTCCAGCGAGTACAAGCCGAGTCTATCCAGTCTTTCTTCATATGAAAGTCCTGCCATCCCAGGAATCAATCTGGTGAAGACTGAGGGGGGATCTTATTGAAACATATAAAATTCTTAAGGGGTTGGAGAGGCTAGATGCGGGAAGAATGTTCCCGATGTTGGGGAAGTCCAGAACCAGGGGTCACAGCTTAAGGATAAGGGGGAAGTCTTTTAGGACCGAGATGAGAAAACATTTCTTCACACAGAGAGTGGTGAGTCTGTGGAATTCTCTGCCACAGAAGGTAGTTGAGGCCAGTTCATTGGCTATATTTAAGAGGGAGTTAGATGTGGCCCTTGTGGCTAAAGGGATCAGGGGGTATGGAGAGAAGGCAGGTACAGGTTACTGAGCTGGACGATCAGCCATGATCATATTGAATGGCGGTGCAGGCTCGAAGGGCCGAATGGCCTACTCCTGCACCTATTTTCTATGTTTCTATGTACTCCCTCTATGGCAAGAATGTCTTTCCTCAGATTAGGAGACCAAAATTGTACGCAATACTCCAGGTGTGGTCTCACCAATGCCCTGTACAACTGCAGCATTATAAAACAAATAAGACAAATAAATGAATATAACAAGTGAATAAATAAAATAATAAGGTAATATATACAATATAAAATAAATGAATATAAGGAATAAATAAAATGATTGAATAGACAATATGCACTGTGTAAAATAAATGAATATAACAAATAAATAAAAATAATTAATAGGCAATTTCAAACAGATAAATGAAACAAATAAATGAAGATAAGAAATGAATAAATAAAACGAATGAAATGAACAAAAGAATAAATCAAAAGAATAGACAAAAAAAATGCACAATATAAAATAAATAAAAAATATAACAAATGCTTAAATAAAACGAATTCATAGACAATATATACAATATAAAATAAATAAAACAAATGAATCTAACAAAAGAATATCTTTTAAAAAAATAGACAATAAATATGCATAATATGAAACAAATAAATTAATATAACAAATGAATAAATAATGTAGGAAAATAACTGCAGATGCTGGTACAAATCGAAGGTATCACAAAATGCTGGAGTAACTCAGCAGGTCAGGCAGCATCTGAAGAAGGGTCTCGACCCGAAACGTCACCCATTCTCTCTCTCCTAGAGGCTGCCTGACCTGTTGAGTAAAGGGTCTATCCCACTTTAGGTGATTTTAAGGCGACTGTCAAAGTCATAGCAGATCGCCAAACTTTTCTTTTACCCGATGACAATGACGAGGCAGGTCGAGATTACAGCTTCTTCGGAAACATTGCGAAATTCCCACGCTGTCAATGCTTCTCCGGCGTCCAAATTTTCGCTGAAATCACTGACAAGTCGGTAAGTACTTGAGAGTTTTGAACTATGACATCTTGTATGGGTTACTTAAAAACCAAGCATCACAGTAACAAGGCATAAACTGGATTTACTTCCAGTTTACTAATAGCTGTATTAAAAACATTTTTTTTTAAAGTGGTTAAGTGGATTTTTGTGAAAAGTGTGTGGGCATTCTTTGAAAATGTACGGGAGATGCATATCTGGTTTCTGGGTTGCATATCTGGGTTGGGAGCCCACTTTAAATGTAATGGCTGATGGCCATAAACATCGCGAAAATTCCCACGCTTACCTGACCGTCAAACTGTCGCCTCCAATCTACCTGTCAAATGTCCTGATGGTAAATAAAATTGGTTGAACACAAGCATTTTATGGTATTTTTAAATGACTTTACTTATTTTAATATTATGTGCTTCTAAATGCATCTAAGAGAACCTAGCAAACCTGGGGACGGCAGGCGATAAGCAACGATACCTGGCGACAAGCCAGCTGTATCCACTACGATTCTTGGAAGACTCCTCACGATCATGCCCACGACACCCGGCGAACTGTCAGCGACAGCCTTAAAAGTCAGCCTTAAAGTCACCGGCAGTCGCCTTAAAATCGCCTAAAGTAAAAGTACAGGCCCCTTACTCCAGCATTTTGCGATACCTTCGAAATGAATAAATAAAATCACTTAAGGGGCAATATATACAATATAAAATATATGAGTATAACAAATATATAATAATTAATAGGCAATAAGCACAATATAAAATACATAAATGATTGCGGAGACTTTAAACTAGTACGGTTGGGGGGAGGGACTCAAACACAGATAGCTAATAGGCAGTGTGTGAGGCAGGAGGCAGAAAAGGGAAACACTCAGACCCAATATGTAGGAGAGAAAGAAGTGAAAAGAAATAAACTGAGAATAAGAAATGATGGGTCCCTTAAATGTGTATATTTTAATGCTAGGAGCATTGTAAGAAAGTTTGGATGAGCTTAGAGCCTGGATTGACATTTGGAAGTATGATGTTGTGGCGATCAGTGAAACATGGTTGCAGGAGGGTTGCGATTGGCAATTAAATATTCCAGGATTTCATTGTTTCAGATGTGATAGAATCGGTGGGGTAAGAGGTGGGGGTGTTGCATTGCTTGTCAGGGAGGATATCACAGCAGTGCTTTGGCAGGACAGACTAGAAGGCTCGATTAGGGAGGCTGTTTGGGTGGAACTCAGAAATGAGAAAGGCTTAGCAACACTTATAGGACCGCCAAATAGGGAACGAGAATTGGAAGAGCAAATATGTAAGGAGATAGCAGATATTAGTAGTAAGCAGAGTAGTGATTGTGGGTGATTTCAATTTTCCGTACATAGACTGGGAATCACATTCTGTTAAAGGGCTGGATGGTTTGGAGTTTGTAAAATGTGTGCAGGATAGTTTTTGCAGCAATACGTAGAGGTACCTACCAGAGAAGGGGCAGTGTTGGACCTCCTGTTAGGAAATGAGATGGGTCAGGTGACGGAGGTATGTGTTGAGGAGCACTTTGGGTCTAGTGATCACAATGCCATTAGTTTCAATATAATTATGGAGAGGGTCAAATCTGGACCAAGGGTTGAGATTTTGGATTGGAGAAAGGCTAATTTTGAGGAGATGAGAAAGGATTTAAAAGGAGTGAAATGGGACATTTTGTTTTATGAAAAGGATATAATAGAGAAATGGAGGATATTTAAAGGTGAAATTTTGAGAGTACAGAGTCTTTATGTCCCTGTTCGTTGGAAAGGAAAGAATAATAATTTGAAAGAGCCGTGGTTTTCCAGGGAAATTGGACACTTGGTTCGGAAAAACAGGGAGATATACAATAAATATAAGCGGCAGGGAGTAAATGAGGTTCTTGAGGAATATAAAGAATGTAAAAGGAATCTTAAGAAGGAAATTAGAAAAGCGAAAAAAAGATATGAGGTTGCTTTGGCAAGTAATGTAAAAGTAAACCCCAAGGGGTTCTACAGATATGTCAATAGCAAAAGGATAGCGAGGGATAAAATTGGTCCATTAGAGAGTCAGAGTGGACAGCTATGTGCTGAGCCGGAAGAAATGGGGGAGATATTAAACAATTTCTTTTCTTCGGTATTCACCGAGAAGGATATTGAATTATGTGAGGTAAGTGAAACAAGTAGAGTAGTGATGGAAATTATGAGTATTAAAGAAGAGGAAGTACGGACACTTTTGAAAAATATAAAAGTGGATAAGTCTCCAGGTCCTGATAGAATATTCCCTAGGACATTGAGGGAAGTTAGTGCAGAAATAGCAGGGGCTATGACGGAAATATTTCAAACGTCATTAGAAACGGGGATGGTGCCGGAAGATTGGCGCATTGCGCATGTTGTGCCTTTGTTTAAAAAAGGTTCTAAAAGTAAACCTAGCAATTATAGACCTGTTAGTTTGACGTCTGTGGTGGGAAAATTAATGGAAAAGATACTTAGGGACAATATATATAATTATATGGATAAACAAAGCCTGATTAGAAACAGTCAACATGGATTTGTGCCTGGAAGGTCATGTTTGACTAATCTTCTTGAATTTTTTGAAGAGGTTATCAGGGAAATTGATAAGGGCAAGGCTGTGGATGTTCTCTATATGGACTTCAGTAAGGCATTTGACAAGGTTCCACATGGAAGGTTGATTAAGAAGGTTAAATCGTTGGGTATTAATAGTGAGGTTGCAAGATGGATTCAACAATGGCTGAATGGGAGATACCAGAGGGTAATGGTTGACAACTGTATGTCAGGTTGGAGGCCAGTGTCTAGTGGAGTACCCCAAGGATCTGTGTTGGGTCCACTGTTGTTTGTCATTTACATTAATGATCTGGATGATGGT
Organism: Rhinoraja longicauda; assembly: GCF_053455715.1. NCBI lineage: Eukaryota > Metazoa > Chordata > Chondrichthyes > Rajiformes > Arhynchobatidae > Rhinoraja > Rhinoraja longicauda. The sequence continues at coordinate 8,477,581 of NC_135991.1, read as the reverse complement.
GTGGCAAATTGGATTCGTAAATATGCAGATGATACTAAGATAGTGGTGTAGTTAATAATGAAGTAGAGTTTCAAAGTCTATAGAGAGACTTGGACCTTTTGGAAGGGTGGGCTGAAAGATGGCAGATGGAGTTTAATGCTGATAAGTGTGAGGTGCTGCATTTTGGTAGGACAAATCAAAATAGGACGTACAGGGTAAATGGTAGGGAATTGAGGAATGCAGTGGAACAGAGGGATCTGGGAATAACTGTGCATTGTTCCCTGAAGGTGGAATCTCATGTGGATAGGGTGGTGAAGAAGGCGTTTGGTATGCTTGCCTTTATAAATCAGAGCATCGAATATAGAAGTTGGGATGTAATGTTAAAATTGTACAGGGCATTGGTGAGGCCGAATCTGGAGTATGGTGTGCAGTTCTGGTCGCCAAATTATAGGAAGGATGTCGACAAAATGGAAAGGGTACAGAGGAGATTTACTAGAATGTTACCTGGGTTTCAGCACTTAAGCTACAGAGAGAGGTTGAACAGGTTGGGTCTTTATTCTTTGGAGCGTAGAAGGTTGAGGGGGGACTTGATAGAGGTTTTAAAATTTTTAAGAGGGACGGACAGAGTTGACGTGGGTAGGCTTTTCCCCTTGAGAGTGGGGAAGATTCCAACAAGGGGACATAACTTCAGAATTGAGGGACAAAAGTTTAGGGGTAACATGAGGGGTAACTTCTTTACTCAGAGGGTGGTGGCTGTATGGAATGGGCTTCCGGTGGAAGTGGTGGAGGCAGGCTCGATTTTATTATTTAAGAGTAAATTGGATAGGTATATGGATGAGAGGGGATTGGAGGGTTATGGTCTGAGAGCAGGTAGATGAGACTAGGTCAGAGAGAGTGGTCGGCGTGGACTGGTAGGGCCGAACGGGCCTGTTTCCGTGCTGTAGTTGTTATATGGTTATATGGTTATATAATATAACAAATGAATAAATGAAATTACAATATATACATTATAAAATAAATGAGTAAAACGAATACATACAACAAATGGATACATAAAACAAATTAATAGGCAATAAGCACAATATAAAACAAATTAATGAGACAATTTATCTTTATTTATCTTCAAATAAATGAAGATAACAAATGAATAAATACAATGCTTGATGCGATGTGTACAATGTAAAATAAATGAACACGAGGAATAAATAAAATAAATTAAGAGACAATATAAAACAAAAATTAATAAAACAAATGGATACAACGAATAAATTTAGAAGGATGAGAGGGGATCTTATCGAAACGTATAAGATTATTAAGGGGTTGGACACGTTAGAGGCAGGAAACGTGTTCCCAATGATGGGGGAGTCCAGAACCAGGGGCCACAGTTTAAGAATAAGGGGTCGGCCATTTAGAATGGAGATGAGGAAAAACTTTTTCAGTCAGAGAGTTGTGAATCTGTGGAATTCTCTGCCTCAGAAGGCAGTGGAGGCCAATTCTCTGAATGCATTCAAGGGAGAGCTAGATAGAGCTCTTAAGGATAGCGGAGTCAGGGGGTATGGGGAGAAGGCAGGAACAGAGTACTGATTGAGAATGATCAGCCATGATCACATTGAATGGTGGTGCTGGCTCGAAGGGCCGAATGGCCTCCTCCTGCACCTATTGTCTATTGTTGATTAAATAATAATTAATAGGCAAAGTTCACAATATAAAACAAAAATGAATATCACAAATGCATAACTAAAATTACTTAAGAGGCAATATGCACAATATAAAATAAATGAATATAATGGATAAATAATAATTAATAGACAAAATGCACACTATAAAACAAATAAATGAAGATAACAAATGCATAAATAAACAATAACTTAAGAGGCAACATGCACAATATAAAATAAATGAATATAATGGATAAATACAATTACTTGAGGCAATAATAGACAATAGGTGCAGGAGTAGGCCATTCGGCCCTTCCAGCTAGCATGATCAATGGCTGATCATTCTCAATCAGTACCCCGTTCCTGCCTTCTCCCCATACCCCCTGACTCCGCTATCCTTAAGAGCTCTATCTAGCTCTCTCTTGAATGGCTCGAAGGGCCAAATGGCCTCCTCCAGCACCTATTGTCTAATAATATGCACATTATAAAACAAATAAATGAGACAAATAAATGAAGATAACAAGTGAATAAATAAACAATAACTAAAGAGGCAACATGCACAATATAAAATTAATGAATATAACGGATAAATATAATTACGAGGCAATATGCACAATGTAAAATAATTGGATATAACGGATAACTACAATAACTTGAGGTAATATGCACAATATAAAATAAATGAACCAAATACAACAAATGAATAAATAAAACGAATTAATAGGCAATATGCACAAAATAAAATGAAGTAATGAGACAAATAACAGGATAACAAATACAATAACTTAAGAGGCAATATGCACAATATAAAATAAATAAATATTAAGGGATGAATACAATAACTTGAGATGCAATATGCACAATATAAAATAAATGAATATAAGGGATAAATAATTATTAATAGACAATAAGCACAATATAAAAATAAATGAAACAAATAAATATAACAAATGAATAAATAAAACGAATTAATAGACAATATAAACAAAATTAATGAATATAACAAATGCAAAACTAAAATTAATTGAGGCAATATGCACAATATAAAATAAATGAATATAATGAATAAATAATTATTAATAGACAATAAACACAACATAAAAATAAATGAAACAAATAAATGCAACAAATGAATAAATAAAACAAATTAATAGACAATATGCACATTATAAAACAAATAAATGAGACAAATAAATGAAGATAAAAAATGCATAAACAATAACTTGAAAGGCAACCAGCACAATATAAAATAAATGAATATAACGGATAAATAATTAATAGACAATATGCACAATATAAAACAAATTAATGAGACAAATAAATACAACAAATGAATAAATAAAACGAATTAATTGGGAAGATGCACGATATAAAACAAATAAATGAGACAAATAAATGAAGATAACACATACAATAACTTGAGGCAACATGCACAATATAAAATTAATGAATATAACGGATAAATACAATAACTTGAGAGGCAATAACATTACTGGATGTAAGGGATAAATACAATAACTTAAGAGGCAATATGCACAATATAAAATAAATGAATAACGAATATATAATTATTAACAGACAATAAACACAATATAAAAATAAATGAAACAAATAAATAAATACAACAAATGAATAAATAAAACGAGTTAATAGGGAAGATGCACAATATAAAACAAATAAATGAGACAAATAAATGAAGATAACAAATACAATTACTTGAGGCAATATGCACAATAAAAAATAGGGAAGATGCACAATATAAAGCAGTATAATATAAATGAGACAAATAAATGAAACACAATATAAATGAGACAAATAAATGAAGATAGCAAATACAATTACTTAAGAGCCAATATGCACAATATAAAATAAATGAATATAAGGGATAAATACAATAACTTGAGGCAATATGCACATTATTAAAATAAATGAATATAAGGGATAAATACAATAAATTGAGAGGCAATAACATTAATGGATATAAGGGATAAATACAATAACTTAAGGCAATTTGCACAATATAACATAAATGAATAAATACAACAAATGAATAAATAAAATGAATTAATAGGCAATATGCACGATATAAAACAAAAGAAGATAAAAACTGCATAAATAAACAATATCTTAAGAGGCAATATGCACAATATAAAATAAATGAATAACCAATAACCTGAGAGGCAATAACATTACTGGATATAAGGGATAAATACAATAACTTAAGAGGGAATATGCACAATATAAAATAAATGAATATAAGGGATAAATATAATTACTTGAGGCAATAAGATTAATGGACGTAAGGGATAAATACAATAACTTAAGAGGTAATTTTTTTATTCACAAAATGCTGGAGTAACTCAGCAGGTCAGGCAGCATCTCGGGAGAGAAGGAATGGGTGACTTTTTGGGTCGAGACCCTTCTTCAGACTGAGGTAATATGCACAATATAAAATAAATTAATATAAGGGATAAATATAAATACAACAAATGAATAAATAAAACGAATTAATTGGGAAGATGCGCAATATAAAACAGTATAATATAAATGAGACAAATAAATGAAACACAATATAAATGAGACAAATAAATGAAACACAATATAAATGAGACAAATAAATGAAGATAGCAAATACAATTACCTGAGGCAATATGCACAATATAAAATAAATGAATAAAAGGGATAAATACATTAACTTAAGAGGCAATTTGCACAATATAAAATAAATGAATAACGAATAAATAATTATTTATAGACAATAAACACAATATAAAAATAATTTAAATAAATATATACAACAAATGAATAAATAAAACGAATTAATAGGGAAGATACACAATATAGAACAAATAAATGAGACAAATAAATGAAGATAAAAAATGCATAAATAGACAATAACTTGAGGCAATTTGCACAATATAAAATAAATTAATAACGAATAATTAATTATTAATAGACAACACAATATAAAATAAATTAATGAGGGATAAATACAATAACTTGAGAGGCAATTTGCACAACATAAAATAACTGAATAACAAATAAATAATTATTAATAGACAATAAACACAATATAAAAATAAATGAAACAAATAAATAAATACAACAAATGAATAAATAAAACGAATTAATTGGGAAGATGCACAATATAAAGCAGTATAATATAAATGAGACAAATAAATGAAACACAATATAAATGAGACAAATAAATGAAGATAACAAATACAATTACTTGAGCTTGAGGCAATGTGCACAATATAAAATAAATGGATATAAGGGATAAATAATTATCAATAGACAATAAACACAATATAAAAATAAATGAAACAAATAAATAAATACAACAAATGAATAAATAAAACGAAATAATAGGGAAGATGCACAATATAAAACAAATAAATGAAGATTAAAAAATGCATTAATAGACAATAACTTGAGGCAATTTGCACAACATAAAATAAATGAATAAAAGGGATAAATAATTATTAATAGACAATAAACACAATATAAAAATAAATGAAACAAATAAATAACTACAACAAATGAATAAATAAAACGAATTAATTGGGAAAATGCACAATATAAAACAAATAAATGAGACAAATAAATGAAGATAAAAAAAGCATAAATAGACAATAACTTGAGGCAATTTGCACAATATAAAATAAATGAATATAAGGGATAAATAATTATTAATAGACAATAAACACAATATAAAATTAATGAATATAAGGGATAAATACAATAACCTGAGGCAATTTGCACAATATAAAATAAATGAATATAAGGGATAAATAATTATTAATAGTCAATAAACACAATATAAAATAAATGAAGATAACAAATACAATCACTTGAGGCAATAAACACAATATAAAAATAAATGAAACAAATAAATAAATACAACAAATGAATAAATAAAAGGGATAAATGAGACAGAATAAATAAAAGGAATATAAGGGATAAATAATTATTAATAGACAATAAACACAATATAAAAATAAATGAAACAAATAAATAAATACAACAAATGAATAAATAAAACGAATTAATAGGGAAGATGCACAATATAAAACAAATAAATTAGACAAATAAATGAAGATAAAAAATGCATAAATAGACAAAAACCTGAGGCAATTTGCACAATATAAAATAAATGAATATAAGGGATAAATATAAATACAACAAATGAATAAATAAAACGAATTAATAGGGAAGATGCACAATATAAAACAAATAAATTAGACAAATAAATGAAGATAAAAAATGCATAAATAGACAAAAACCTGAGGCAATTTCCACAATATAAAATAAATGAATATAAGGGATAAATATAAATACAACAAATGAATAAATAAAACGAATTAATAGGGAAGATGCACAATATAAAACAAATAAATACAATAACTTGAGGCAATTTGCACAATATAAAATAAATGAATATAAAGGATAAATACAATAACTTGAGAGGCGATATGCACAATATAAAATAAATGGATAACGAATAAATAATTATTAATAGACAATAACACAATATAAAATAAATTAATATGAGGGATAAATACAAGAACTTGAGGCAATTTGCATGATATAAAATAAATGGATAACGAATAAGTAATTATTAATAGAAAATAATCACAATTTAAAAAAAAATGAATATGAGGGATAAATACAATAACTTGAGAGGCAATATGCACATTATTAAAATAAATGAATATAAGGGATAAATACAATAAATTGAGAGGCAATAACATTACTGGATGTAAGGGATATTTATATAAAACAATATAAAATAAATGAATAAATACAACAAATGAATAAATAAAACGAATTAATAGGCAATATGCACGATATAAAACAAATGAAGATAAAAACTGTATAAATAAACAATAACTTAAGAGGCAATTTGCACGATATAAAATAAATGGATAACGAATAAATAATTATTAATAGACAATAAACACAATATAAAATAAATTAATATGAGGGACAAATACAATAACTTGAGGCAATAAACACAATATAGAAATAAATGAAACAAATAAATAAATACAACAAATGAATAAATAAAACGAATTAATTGGGAAGATGCACAATATAAAGCAGTATAATATAAATGAGACAAATAAATGAAGATAAAAAATGCATAGACAAAAACCTGAGGCAATTTCCACAATATAAAATAAATGAATATAAGGGATAAATACAATAACTTGAGAGGCAATGTGCACAATATAGAATAAATGAATATAAGGGATAAATAATTATTAATAGACAATAAACACTATAAAATAAATTAATATGAGGGATAAATACAATAACTTGAGAGGCAATATGCACAATATAAAAATAAATGAAGATAACAAATAAATAAATACAACGAATTAATTGGGAAGATGCATGATATAAGGCAGTATAATATAAATGAGACAAATAAATGAAGATAACAAATATAATTACCTGAGGTAATATAAAATTAATGAATAAATTGAGAGGCAATTTGCACAATATAAAATAAATGGATAAATACAATAACTTAACTTAACTTAAGAGGCATTACTGTATGTGAGGGGTGAGGGGTGAATGAGTGGAGAGGGTAAGAGAGAGAGACACACACACAAGGCAGTGGGGCGTCGAGCACAGGCGCTTTATTGAGCGTGGAGGCGGCCAGTGGCGGGCGGAGGGGCGGAGAGGACGGAGCTCGCCGGCCGGTCGGTCCGGGTCCGGGGCCGCGGCCTACTTGGCTTTCTTCCTCAAGGGCCTGGGGCCCAGGGCGTCGGGCTGCAGCATCCAGCTGGCGCACTGCTGCCGGTAAGTGCGGACGCTGTGCAGGAGGCTCTGGCGGATGGCCGGGCCTCCCTTCGCCGTCGGTGTTGTCGTCGTCGTCGTCACCGCCGCCGCCGCCATCTTGACTCGCGCCTGTGGCGTCCCCCTCCTCGACGGCTGCCTGGGAGGGGGAGCAGGAGGAGGTTGGGGAGGCTGCCTGGGCCCCCGGCTCTCCTCCGCCGTCCCCCTGGGCCGGGGTCGGGCCCGGCCGCCGCTCCCCACCGCCGACCTCGGCCTCCTGGGCCCCTCGCCCGCCGCCCCCGGCACCGCCACCGCCACCACCTTGGCGGCCATTTTGTGCTTGGCGCCTTTCTTGGGTGGCGGGGGGACGCCGGGCCGGTCGCCGGCCTGGGGCGCCAGCCGGCCCTTCACCCTCTCGAACTTGCCCCGGTAGTAGTCCACCAGCGCCTGGCGGGTGTCCGGCCGCACGGCCACCGTCTCCAGGTTGTCCAGCAGCAGGCCGAAGGCCACCAGCTCGGGGGCCAGCGGCAGGCCGCAGTCGGGCGAGACGGGCAGGAGGAAGCCGGCGAAGGTGCCCGTGTGGCTCAGGATCCTCAGGAAGTCGCCCAGCCTCACCCCCTTGCCCCGGTTGACCGCCGCCAGCTTCGCCTCGTCCGGGATGAAGGGGTTCCTCGCCTTGATGAGCAAGCGCCGCATCATCTCCAGGATGCCGGCCGGCTCGATGGCGTTGCCGTCTTCGCCGCCCTTCTGGAAGAGCTGGAAGACCTCGATGAACGCTTGCTCCTGGCCCGGGGTCAGCGCGCTCTCCCGGTAGATGTCGTCGGGCGCCAACACGTCCAGGTACTGGATCAGGCTGAAGACGGAGATGCCCATGAACGTCCGGTCCTTCAAAGCCTCGTTCTCCACCTTGGCCGACCTCAGCCTGGCCCCCTTCATCTTCTTGTAGTAGTACTCGATGAGGGTGACCCTGGTGGCCTGGGAGAGGGCCTGCTCCCTCAGCAGCACGGTCAGGATCTCGAAGAAGATGCGGTCGTCCAGGAAGCCCTTCTGGCGGGTGGCGTCGGCGCAGGTGTCGGGCAGCGCCACGATGAAGCGGGTGAAGAGCCTGTCGTCGGTCATGGTGCCGACAAAGTCCTCGGCGCTCACCACGCCGTCCCTGTCCAGGTCCAGGCCGGCGAAGGACAGCTGCAGGTCGGCGTCTGGCACCTCGTACTGCAGCGACCTGAGGATGGCCTTGAACTGGGTGAAGTCGACGGGTCCCGAGACCATCTCCGCCAGGGTGTTGTAGATCTGCCGCAGGGCCTCGTACACTATGGTCATGTCCTCGCTCACCCCGGGGCTGGTCGGGGCCAGCAAAGATGTGTCGCCCCTCGCTGCCTCATCAGGCCCTGGCACTTGCACTAATGGTGCCTCCTCTTCTGCGGGTCCCTCCTCCACCGCCGCCTCTGACAGCCCTTCCTCTGCAGGCACTGGCCCCTCTTCCACCTCTGTGGGCGCCGCTTCCATCTCCTGTGTTGGCACGTCTCCTGCCTCTGCTGGCATCTCCCCTGCTGGTGCCTCCTCCACCAGCGCCACCTCTCCCGCCGCCTCACCTGTGGCATCCTCTGCCTGCACCTCGGCTTCCGGCGTTTCCTCTGCTGGCTTTTCTTCTGCCGCCGTCTCTTGTGCCGCCTCCTCTGGCATCTCCTCTCCCGGCGTCGTCTCCACCTCTTCGGCCTCCGTTGGCGCCCCTTCCACCGGCAGGTCCTCCTCGCCCGGCAGCACATCTTCTGCCACCACCTCCTCCCCCGGCGTCTCGCCCACCGGCAGTTCTTCTGGCAGCACCTCTGCCGCTGGCATCTCCTCCAGCGCCACCTCGTCCGGCATCTCCGTGGGCGCCTGCTCTGCGGGCATCTCCGCCGGCACTTCTTCCGTCAGCATCTCCTCTGTGGGTGCCTGCTCTGTTGGCATCTCCCCCGGCACTTCCTCAGTCGCCATCTCCCCTTCTCCGGGCGCCTCGGCGGACTCCCCTTCTGCAGGTGGTGGTGCCTCTTCTGCCGGTGCCTCTTCCGCTGGTGGTGCCTCTTCTGCCGGTGCCTCTTCGGCGGGAGCCTCTGCCGGTGCCTCTTCGGCGGGCGTCTCTGCCGGTGCCTCTCCCGCGGGCGTCTCTGCCGGTGCCTCTTCTGCGGGCGTCTCTGCCGGGGCCTCTTCTGCGGGCGTCTCTACCGGGGCCTCTTCTGCGGGCGTATCTGCCGGGGCTTCTTCTGCGGGTGTCACTGCCGGTGCCTCTTCTGCGGGCGTCTCTGCCGGTGCCTCTTCTGCGGGCGGTGCCTCTGGCGGTGCCTCTTCTGCGGGCGTCTCTGCCGGTGCCTCTTCTGCCGGCGCCGCCTCTCCAACCGGCGTCTCGGTTGGCGCGGCCTCCTTCCCTGCTTCCTCCGCCGGTGCCGCCTCCACCGGTTCCTCCTCCCCACTCACCTCCGGCGCCGTCGGCTCTACTTCCCCTCCCGCCGGTGGCGTCACGGCGGGCGCTTCGTCCTCTGCTGGTTTTGCCTTTTCCGGCACCTCTTCCTCCACTGGAGCCTCCCCGCTCGGTGCCTGCTCTGGCGCTGCCTCTTCCATCCTCTTCTCCAGTTTCTCCTCTCCCGGGGTCACCTCTGGAGGAGCTGGCACCTTCACCGGCTCTTCGTGCGCCAGCGCTGGGCCCTCCATCCCCTCCGCGGGTGGCGGCGGCGGTGGCCTCATCGTTGGCCGCATTTTGTCCCCCTTTATCATCAGCGCCAGCTTGTCCACCACCTCCCCGAGGACGTTGTCCCCCTGGATCATCATCTTCTCGTCCTCCACCATCTTCCCGATCACGTTGTCCATCACCTCGTCCACCACCCTCTCCACCGCCTCCAGCACGACCATTACCACCCTCTCCACCTCCTCTGCCGACGCCTCTTCCAGCTTCTCGGCATTCAGGTTGGGCACGGCCGCGTCGTGGGCCTCCAGGATCGACCTGGTACTCTGCTCCTCCTCCTCTTCCTCCTCCTCCACCTCCTGCCTCGCCTTGTGCTCCCTCTCTATCTCCTCCACGCTGCGAACCATCTTCTCCAGCTCACGGTCCATCTTCTCCATGTCCTCCAAGATCTTCATCACCGTCTCGATCATCTGCTTGGCATTGCCGGACTGCTTCACCCTCAGCAGCTGCTCAATCATCTGCTTAACCCCCTCCACCCTCTTCACCTCCTCCATGGCTCTAGCTATGTCCCCTCGCCACCCCCTTTGCCCGACTTACACCCTTGCCTGCCCCTGCATCTAAACCCCACGCATTGACTCTCCGCCTGCAAGGATGGCTCAAAGCCTTTTCATCGCCTGGTCCTGTGCAGTTTTGCGTTGCCCAACCTCGGTCTGTGTCTCACGCCCCCTCCCACCCAACCCCCGACTCCTGTATCCCTGCCCGCTGATGTCATCCATCAATTGTCCCTCATTATCGACCTGCACCAGGTCTCGGCTGCCTGGCTGGCTGATCAGAGGGCAAGCAGATGGTGGAAGTCCTGAACAGCCTTTGGCATCTGCACCTCACCGGGCCCTGTCTCCGAAACATTTGCCAGCGGACGAGCGTGATGTGGAATTCGAGGAGCACGCCGGACAGGAACGACGGTTCAGGGAGAGAACCCCCCTTGAGAAGCTCAAGGCCAGGCCACCAGCAGAAGATGCCTGGCGATCAAAAGTGGCAATTGGAAAACCGACTTTTTCCACCCAGAGAGTTGTGTGAATCTGCGGAGTTCTCTGCCACAGAAGGCCAATTCACTGGATGTTTTCATAGAAACATAGAAAATAGGTGCAGGAGGAGGCCATTCGGCCCTTCAAGCCAGCACCGCCATTCACTGTGATCATGGCAGATCATCTGCAATCAGTAACCCGTGCCCGCCTTCTCCCCATATCCCTTGATTCCGCTCAAAGATACTAGAGGGACAAGATGGACCTATACTGAAGTGTAGTACGCAAAGGAGCGTAACGTCCGCCATTTTAGTAGGCAAAACCCACCGTTCGCTATGCCTCTCCTAGTGTAATCAGTGTTTTGGGGAAACAGTATGTGTGATGATACCATTAAAATGCAGAATATATCTCGTCTATCAATTCACAGACTTTTAAAATGTTTCTGCAAGTTTCTGCCTACTAAAATGGCGCCATGCCATACTACGGTTTTTAGGGTCGAGTGGTCTATCTTGCTCTGCTCTATTATCTTTGATTCCGCTAGCCCCTAAAGCTCCATCTAACTCTCTTTTAAATTCATCCAATGAATTTGAGAAATGATATTCTTGCTATTGAGGGCATGCAGCGTAGGTTTACTAGGTTAATTCCCGGAATGGCGGGACTGTCATATGTTGAAAGACTGGAGCGGCTAGGCTTGTATTCACTTGAATTTAGAAGGATGAGAGGGGATCCTATCGAAACATATAAGATTATTAAGGGGTTAGAGGCAGGAAACATGTTCCCAATGTTGGGGGAGTCCAGAACCAGGGGCCACAGTTTAAGAATAAGGGATAGGCCATTTAGAACGGAGATGAGGAAAAACCTTTTCAGTCAGAGAGTTGTAAATCTGTGGAATTCACTGCCTCAGAAGGCAGTGGAGGCCAATTCTTTGAATGCATTCAAGAGAGAGCTAGATAGAGCTCTTAAGGATAGCGGAGTCAGGGGGTATGGGGAGAAGGCAGGAACTGGGTACTGATTGAGAATGATCAGCCATGATCATATTGAATAGTGGTGCTGGATCGAAGGGCCGAATGGCCTACTCCTGGACCTATTTTCTGTGTTTCTATCCCATGGGGTTCCAAGGGTTTAAGGAACATGTGAGACCATTGAGGGATTTAACAGGAGGAGAGAGTTTTTGTTTACAACTAAGGCATTCCCTGAACAGTAGATAGACAGACACAAAAAGCTGGAGTAACTCAGTCGGGGCAGGCAGCATTCTCTGGAGAGAAGGAATGGGTGATGTTTCGGGTCGAGACCCTTCTTCAGTAGCCTGTGTAGGACTTGGTTAATTGAAACTTTATGCTGTTTTGGGACATGGATCACAGAGATCTTTGTTGGTATCAAGTGTGTTGGAAAATAACTGCAGATGCTGGTACAAATCGGAATGCTGGAGTAACTCAGTGGCTCAGGCAGCATCTCTGGAGAGAAGGAATGGGTGACGTTTCGGGTCGAGATCTGAAGAAGGCCTGAAGAAGCGTCTCGACCCAAAACGTCACCCATTCCTTCTCTCCTGAGATGCTGCCTGTCCCACTGAGGTACTCCAGCATTTTGTGTCTACGTTATATATTAATCTGTTATATTAATTTATGATTAGGAACAGACCCTTCTTCAGACATCAATTTGTTGGCATCAATGTTACCTTGGTTGTAACAGGCACGGGTTACTGATTGTGGATGATCACAATGAATGGCAGTGCTGGCTCGAAGGGCCAAATGGCCTCCTGCACCTATTTTCTATGTTTCTATGTTATCACTTAGGCCAACACACCTTGGGCTTTGAAACGAGGGTGCTTTGAACAGAGAACTGCACAGGACATGGCCCTTCGGCCCACTTTGTCTGTGCTAAGATAAGCTCATGTGATTGCAGGAAGTGTCATAAGTTAGTGCAGATGGCGTGAAAGTTGGTGATGATGCACATTGTTTAGAGAAAAATACTGCACAGCAACAGGCTGTTCAGCCCACAATGTCCGTGCTGAACATGACGGTAGGATAAATGAATCTCATCAGCCTGTGTGTGATCCGTCCATTCCCTGCATATCCATGTGCCTATCTAAAGGCCTCTTAAACACCACGATTGTATCTGCCTCCACCACCACCCCTGGCAGCGCGTTCCAGGCACCCACCACCCTCTGTGTAAATAGAAAACTAGCCCCTGCACATTTCCTTTATTTAAAAAAAAAATTAGATTAGGAACAGGCCCTTCTTCGGTCCATTGAGTGCGCGCCAACCAGCGATCCCCGCACACTAACACTATCCTGCACACACTAGGGACAATTTACACTTACACCAAGCCCACGAGCCTACAAACTTGCACGTCTTTGGAGTGCGGGAGGAAACCGGAGCACCCGGAGAAAACCCACGCAGGTCACGGGGAGAACGTACAAACTCCGTACAGACAGCACCCGTAGTCAGGATCGAACCCTGGTCTCTGGCGCTGTGAGGCAGCAAATCTACCCCTGCCCACCGTGCTGCTCTTTGCCTCTCTCACCTTAAAGCTACGGGTGGCACAGCGGTAGAGTTGCTGCCTTACAGCGAATGCAGCGCCGGAGACTCAGGTTCGATCCTGACTACGGGCGCCGTCTGTACGGAGTTTGTACGTTCTCCCCGTGACCTGCGTGGGCTTTCTCCGAGATCTTTTTCGGTTTCCTCCCACACTCCAAAGACGGACAGGTATGTAGGTTAATTGGCTGGGCAAATGTAAAACTTGTCCCTCGTGGGTGTAGGATAGTGTTAGTGTGTGGGGATCGCTGGGCGCGCACGGACCCGGTGGGCCGAAGGGCCTGTTTCTGCGCTGTATCTCTAAATCTAAAATCTATGCCTTCTAGTCTTTGACATTTTACTATGGTTCACTAAAGCTATGAAAGAACATGGGTTTATCTTTAAAATGAAAGAGAATTGGTTAGAATACCAGAATTAGACCAGACTGTAAAACATTAAAAAAAGACGTATACAATTATAAAAGGACTGGACAAGCTAGATGCAGGAAAAATGTTCCCAATGTTGGGGGAGTCCAGAACCAAGGACCACACAGTCTAAGAATAAAGGGGAGGCCATTTAAAACTGAGGTGAGAAGAAACCTTTTCACCCAGAGAGTTGTGAATCTGTGGAATTCTCTGCCACAGAAGGCAGTGGAGGCCGATTCACTGGATGAATTTAAGTCAAGTCAAGTCAAGTCAATTTTATTTGTATAGCACATTTGCCAAAGTGCTGTACATCAGTTCAGGTACTAAGAACGAACATATAATGGCACACAAACATAACAGCACATACATAAACAGTTCACAGCGCCCTCTCAGAGGGCCTCAATCGCTAGGGAGTAGAAATAGGTTTTGAGCCTGGACTTAAAGGAGTCGATGGAGGGAGCAGTTCTGATGGGGAGAGGGATGCTGTTCCACAGTCTGGGAGCTGCAACCGCAAAAGCGCGGTCACCTCTGAGCTTAAGCCTAGACCGCGGGATAGTCAGTAGCCCCAAGTCGGCCGACCTGAGGGACCTGGAGATAGAGTGGTGGGTTGGAAGATTTTTGATATGGGGTGGGGGGGGGGGGGGGGGGGCAAGCCTGTTTAGGGCTTTGTATGTGTAAAAGAGAGTTAGATAGAGCTCTCGGGGCTAGTGGAATCAAGGGATATGGGGAGAAGGCAGGAACGCGGTACTGATTGTGGATGATCAGCCATGATCGCGGTGAATGGCGGTGCTGGCTCGAAGGGCCGAATGGCCTACTCCTGCACCTATTGTCTATTAGACCAGAGTGTAGCTTTGTACACAATCCTGCTCTCTGTATCCCTGTGTTACACCATGCTGGGAGCATTAGGCATAGTCTCAGTCCATACATCCTTTCACACATACAGTCCATACATCCTTTGGTTAGAGTTGCTGCCTCACAGCGCCAGAGACCCGGGTTCGATCCCGACCACGGGTGCTGTCTGTGCGGAGTTTGTACGTTCTCCCCGTGACCTGCGTGGTTTTTCTCCGGATGCCTTCCACACTCCACAGACGTACAGATTTGCCGGCTAATTGGCCGGGTATCAGTGTAAATTGTAATTAAATACGTGTGTAGGATTGCGTTAATGCTTGGGGATCGGATCGCTGGTCGGTGGTGTCGAAGGAAAAAAAACTGCAGATGCTTGTTTAAATGGAAGGTCAACACTAAATGTTGGAGTAACTCAGCGGGTCAGGCAGCATCTCGGTGGAGAAGGAATGGGTGATGTTTTGGGTCGAGGCCCTACTTCAGACTGAAACGTCACCCATTCCTTCGCTCCAGAGATGCTGCCTGACCCGCTGAGTTACTCTTGGATTTTGTGTCTACCTTTGGCATGCCGAAGGGCCTGTTTCTGCGCTGTATCTCTAAATTAAACTAAAAGTTCTGATTTATTGTACTCTTAGAGACAATAGACAATAGGTGCAGGAGGAGGCCATTCGGCCCTTCGTGCCAGCACCGCCATTCAATGTGATCATGGCTGATCATCCACAATCAGTACCCAGTTCCTGCCTTCTCCCCATACCCCCTGATTCCGCTATCATTAAGACGTCTATCTAACTCTTGAAAGCATCCAGAGATTTGGCCTTCACTGCCTTCTGATTACACAGATTTACAACTCTCTGAGTAAAGGTTTTTTTCCTCATCCCCGTTCTAAATGGCCTACCCCTTATTCTTAAACTGGCCCTTGGTTCCGGACTCTCCCAACATCGGGAACATGTTTCCTGCATCTAGCGTGTCCAATCCCTTAAATAATCTTATATGTTTCAATAAGATCCCCTCTCATCCTTCTAAATTCCAGTGTATACAAGCCCAGTCGCTCCAGTCTTTCAACATATGACAGTCCCGCCGTTGCGGGAATTAACCTAATGAACCAACTCTGCATTCCCTCAATAGCAAGAATGTCCTTCCTCAACTTTGGAGACCAAAACTGCACACAGTACTCTAGACGTGATCTCACTAGGGCCCTGTACAACTGCAGAAGGACCTCTTTGCTCCTATACTCCTCTTGTTATGAAGGCTAACATGCCATTAACTTTCTTCACTGCCTGCTGTACCTGCATGCTTACTTTAAGTGACTGATGAACAAGGACACCCAGATCTCGTTGTACGTCCCCTTTTCCTAACTTGACACCATTCAGATAATAATCTGCCTTCCTGTTCTTCCCACCAAAGTGGATAACCTCACATTTATCCACATTAAACTGCATCTGCCATGCATCTGCCCACTCACCCAACCTGTCCAAGTCACCCTGCATCCTCATAGCATCTTCCTCACAGTTCACACTGCCACCCAGCTTTGTGTCATCTGCAAATTTGCTAATGTTACTTTTAATCCCTTCATCTAAGTCATTAATGTATATTGTAAATAGCTGCGGTCCCAGCACCGAGACTTGCGGCACCCCACTAGTCACTGCCTGCCATTCTGAAAGGGACCCGTTAATCCCTACTCTTTGTTTCCTGTCTGCCAACCAATTTTCTATCCATGTCAGTACCCTACCCCCAATACAATGTGCTCTAATTTTGCCCACTAATCTTGTTTGGTGTGTTTTGACTGGGTGGCACACAGGACCGGCTTATCGCTGTATCTTGCACACGTGACAATAAATAAATGAACAAACCAACCAAACAGTAGTGTGGGAGAGAAACAGTTGTGGCTGGCACAGAAAAATGACAAGGAAAAAAAACTGCAGATGCTGGTTAAAATCGAAGGTAGACACCTGTGTGCAGTTTTGGTCTCCAAATTTGAGGAAGGATATTCTTGCTATTGAGGGCGTGCAGCGTAGGTTTACTAGGTTAATTCCCGGAATGGCGGGACTGTCATATGTTGAAAGACTGGAGCGACTAGGCTTGTGTCACTGGAATTTAGAAGGATGAGAGGAGATCTTATCGAAACGTATAAGATTATTAAGGGGTTGGACACGTTAGAGGCAGGAAACATGTTCCCAATGTTGGGGGAGTCCAGAACAAGGGGCCACAGTTTACGAATAAGGGGTAGGCCATTTAGAACGGAGATGAGGAAAAACTTTTTCAGTCAGAGAGTTGTGAATCTGTGGAATTCTCTGCCTCAGAAGGCAGTGGAGGCCAATTCTCTGAATGCATTCAAGAGAGAGCTGGATAGAGCTCTTAAGGATAGCGGAGTCGGGGTATGGGGAGAAGGCAGGAACGGGGTACTGATTGAGAATGATCAGCCGTGATCACATTGAATGGTGGTGCTGGCTCGAAGGGCCGAATGGCCTCCTCCTGCACCTATTGTCTATTGACACAAAATGCTGGAGTAACTCAGCGGGTCAGGCAGCATCTCTGGAGAGAAGGAATGGGTGACGTTTCAGGTCGAGACCCTTCTTCAGACTGAGGACCTCGATCCGAAATGCCACCCATTCCTTCTCTCAAGAGATGCTGCCTGACCCGCTGAGTTGCTCCAGCATTGAGCAAAATGGCTGTCAGTCATTGTGTGAAAGCCCAGACTTGCTTGGTTTTCGGACATTGCGACGCGATTGTAAAAAAAGCGAGTCGTTGTGGGTACATCTGTTTATTTCTTTCAAAACACGCTCTATAGCCAAACTTAAAATGGAACCGTCACCAGCTGTTTTTGGCACAAGAACTACCTGCATCTGGTTAGTGTCTGCCATCACCGATTTAGGTGTGGGGGTCTGACGTTGGCCGTCTCGTGCTCCTGGGAAGGCCGCGGGTAGTACTGCTGACCGGCGGACCTGCCGAGCCTCTTGGCGCGGCCCTGGTGTCTGACCAGCCGCCCTGTCTCGCCCGCGCCACTGTGCCGCCTCGGAGCGCCGGAGGACGTGGACGAAGGGCCGTCGGAAGGCGTGACCGGGCGGCCGCGGCCCCTGCCTCTGCACGGCGGCCCGATCGCCCGGAACCTCTCCTGGAAGTAGCCCGCCACCATCGCCCTGCTCTGGGCCTCTACGGAGCCGGACTGCAGCGTCCTGAGGAGCAGCCGGAAGAGCAGCAGGTCTGGAGACCACCCGGCCTTGCACCCCGAGCAGCGGGGGTCCAGGTACCGCGTGACGGTGACTATGTCCGTCACGGTGGACATGAACCCTGGGAAGTCCATCTCCTTGAAGCCCACGAACTTCAAGTCGTCGGGAATCAAGGGGTTCTTCAGTGGGATTCCCATCTGGTACATAATGCCCAGCACGTCAGGCGAGAGGATGTGATCCTTGCGGTCGCCCACTAGCATCTGGAAAGCCTCGTAGAAGCCCACCAGGTGCTTGGTGCTCAGATCCCCCTTCTCCCCCGCTTGCTCAGCCCCCGCTTGCTCAGCCCCCACCAGTTCCAGCGAGGCCCTGGGGAAGGCATCTCCGGCCTTGAGGCAGAAGCTCTCCCGGGCTTTCACCTCCAGCTTGTGCATCCTCCGGTAATAGTAGTGGACCAGGCTCCTGCTGGACTCCTCCGAGATCACCCTCTTGGTCAGCAACTTGAGGAGTATCTCGAAGAGCACGCCGTTCCCCACGTAGCCTTTCTGCAGCTCGCAGGTCGGGCAGGCGTCGGGCAGCTCCTCCAAGAAGCGCCGGAAGAGGCCGGTGTCGGTCATGGCGCGCCAGAAGTCGCCGAAGCCCACCTTGCCGTCCCTGTTTGCGTCCAGTTGCCCGAAGGCTTTCCGGCCCTCGGCCTCGTTGCCCTTAAAGCCCTCTGCCTTCAGTAGGGCCTGGAAGCGCCGGTGGTCCAGCGGGCTCCCGGGTCCCTTGGAAAGGAGCTGGAAGACCTCGCGGAAAGCTTGCTGCAGGTCTTGCGTCGACGGGGATAGGATGGGCCTGGCGCCCTCCGGGTGCCCGCCTTGTATCGTGCCCGCCTGGGCCGCCTTGGAACCCTCCTCCAGCACCCCCTCGCCCCAGCCCTCCAGCTTGGTCCTCATCCTCATCACGTCCTGCCACACCACCTCCAGCCTCTCCAGCACCTTCTTTGCCTCCATCTTCTCCACCATCTCGTCTACCATCTTCTCCACTGCCTCGAGTACCACCTTCACCACTTTCTCCACCTTCAGCTCTTCTGCCCCCTGCTGGCCTTCTGGCTTCGGCTCACCCAGGGTTTCCCTGCCCTTCCCGCCGTCCTCCCCCCTCCCTCTGCCTCCCTCTGCCTCCAGGCCGCTCCTCGACGTGCCCTCTCCCTCTCCCCTTCTGCCCTCTGCCTGCAGGGGGCGCCTTTCGTCTCCTGAGCCTTGCATTCGCTGCATCGTGGAGCTGGCCGCCTTCACCGGCCCTCCCCGTCTCGCCTCGACACGCGTGTGAAGTGAGAAATTCCTGTGTGGCTTGACGACTGCAGCAGAGTGGGCAAACTTTCTCCTGGCCGTGTGCCCGCTGATGTCACATAAGCATTGTCCTTCATGACTGACCTTGTATCCAGCCATCCCCGACACACATCCAAGTGTTTGGCAGGGTCGGGTCTGGGCTTTGAG
This sequence comes from Rhinoraja longicauda, assembly GCF_053455715.1. Taxonomy (NCBI): domain Eukaryota; kingdom Metazoa; phylum Chordata; class Chondrichthyes; order Rajiformes; family Arhynchobatidae; genus Rhinoraja; species Rhinoraja longicauda. Next base: position 8,458,053 of record NC_135991.1, on the reverse strand, counting down.
GCCCTTGCAGCAGCGAGCAGTGCCAAAGTAGTCAAAACGACGCTCAGACCCTGCTGAGCTATCTCACAAAGAGCAAGCACAAAACCTGGAGGGAAAAAAGAAGCAAGCATCAAATATGTTGAAAGACTGGAGCGACTGGGCTTGTATACACACTGGAATAGACAACAGACAATGGGTGCAGGAGTAGGCCATTCGGCCCTTCGAGCCAGCACCGCCAATCACCGTGATCATGGCTGATCATTCTCAATCAGTACCCCGTTCCTGCCTTCTCCCCATACCCCCTGCTATCCTTAAGAGCTCTATCTAGCTCTCTCTTGAATGCATTTAGAAGGATGAGAGGGGATCTTATAGAAACATATAAGATTATTAAGGGGTTGGACACGCTAGAGGCAGGAAACATGCTCCCAATGTTGTGGGAGTCCAGAACCAGGGGCCACACGCAGTTTAAGAATAAGGGGTAGGCCATTTAGAACGGAGGTGAGGAAAAACTTTTTCACTCAGAGAGTTGTGAATCTGTGGGATTCTCTACCTCAGAAGGCAGTGGAGGCCAATTCTCTGAATGCATTCAGGAGAGAGCTAGACAGAGTTCTTAAGGATAGCGGAGTCAGGGGGTATGGGGAGAAGGCAGGAACGGGGTACTGATTGTGGATGATCAGCCATGATCACATTGAATGGTGGTGCTGGCTCGAAGGGCCGAATGGCCTCCTCGTGCACCTATTGTCTATTGAGATGGGAGCAGAACAAAGTCTGGCAAGTTATCAATGGATGCAGAATTCAAGGTTGGCACGGTGACGCAGCGGTAGAGTTGCTGCCTCACAGCTCCAGAGACCCTGGTTCCATCCCGACTACGGATGCTGTCTCTACGGAGTTTGTACGTTCTCCCCGTGACCTCCGGGATTTCCGCTTCCCTCCTGCACTCCCAAATGTTTAGTTAGTTTGTTCAAAACTCCAAATACTGGAGGAGCTCAGCAGGTCAGGCAGCATCTTTTTGTACTTCAGAGATACAGCATGGAAACGGGCCCTTTGGCCCACTGAGTCTGCAGACTAGTGATCACCTTACACTGGTGTGTAGGAAAATAACTGCAGATGCTGGTTCAAATTGAAGGTAGACACAGAATTGCCGCACTGGTGAGTAAGGCAAGGCAGCGCCTTTACCACCTCAGACAGTTGAGGAAATTCAGAGTCTCTCTGAGGATCCTTCAGTGCTTCTACTCTGGGGCTGTAGAAAGCATCTTGTCCGGAAACATCACAATCTGGTTTGGGAACAGCTCTGCCCAGGACAGGAAGGCTCTGCGGAGAGTAGTGCGTTCGGCTGAACGCACTGTGGGAACTACACTCGCCCCCCCCCCTGCAGGACCTATACATCAGGAGGTGCAGATCCAGAGCCAGCAGCATTATGGGGGACCCCTACCACCCCAACAATGGACTGTTCCAGCCGCTACGGTCAGGCAAACGCCTCCGATGTCACGCTGTGAAAACAGAGAGAATGAGACGGAGTTTCTTCCCACAGGCCATCAGGACTGTTAACTCTCATATCACCAGGGACTCATTTAATTTACTGTATTCATTTATTTTTTGTGTTAAATTTTTTTTTCTATTCTGTTTTGTAGTTCTAGCACAATCAGCAGGCGTTGCCACTTACATTTCACTGCACATCTTGTATATGTATGTGACAAATAAACTTGACTTGAAATGCTGGAGTAACTCAGCGGGTCAGGCAGCATCTCAGGAGAGAAGGAATGGGTGACGTTTTGGGTCGAGACCCTTCTTCAGACTGGCGTCAGGGGGGGTCGAGACCCTTCTTCAGCCCTGACATCAGTCCGAAGAAGGGTCTCGACCCAAAACGTCACCCATTCCTTCTCTCCTGAGATGCTGCCTGACCCGCTGAGTTACTCCAGCGTTTTGTGTCTATCCATACACTGGTTCTCTCACACTCACTAGGTACAGCTTACAGAAGCCAATTAACCTGCACGTCTTTGGAGTGTGGGAGGAAACCAGAGCACCCAGCGAAAATGGACACAAAATGCTGGAGTAACTCAGCGGGTCAGGCAGCATCTCGAGAGAGAGAGAGAGAAGGAATGGGTGACGTTTCAAGTCAAGCACCCGGAGAAAACCCACGCAGGTCACGGGGAGAACGTACAAACTCCACACAGACAGCAGCTGTAGTCAGGGTTGAACCCAGGTCTCTGGTGCTGTGAGGCAGTAACACCACCTCTATGCCACTGATGGCTTAAAAGATTGGTTGATTATTATTCTCACATACACTGACATGCAGTCACAAGACGTTCTTTTGCATGTTGTCCAGGTAGATTATATCACACATGAGTATATCAGGTGAGCAAAAGGGAAAAGAAACAGTGCAGAATATACACCGATGAGCCAAAACATTATGACCTGATGAGCCAAGACATTACGTCCACCTGCCTAATATGCTGTTGGTCCTCCGTGTGCAGCCCCATACGCAGCAGGGTGCGATGCACTGTGTATTGTGACACATTCCTCCCGTGACCACCATTAACATTTTCTGTGACTTGTGCCACAGTCGACCTTCTGTCGGCTCGGACCAGACAGGATAGCCTCCGTTGCCCTCGCGCATCAATGAGCCTTGGGCGCCCAACATCCTGTCTGTCGCCGGTTTGTGGTTTGTCCCCTCCTCGGACCACTGTCGGTCGGTACTCACCACTGCTGACCGGGAGCACCCCACAAGCCTTGCCGTTTCAGAGATGCTCTGACCCAGTCGTCTGGCCAGAACAATTTGGCCCTTGTCAAACTCGCTCAAGTCTTTACTCCCGCCCATTTCTCCTGCATCCAACACGTCAACTTCAAGAACTGACTGTTCACTTGCTGCCTAATGTATCCCGCCCCTTGACAGGTGCCATTGTAACAAGATAACCAATGTTATTCACTTCGCCTGTCAGTGGTCATCATGTTTTGGCTCATCGGTGTAGTTTTACAGTTACAGGGGCCGCAGTGAGGTATTATATGATACGGTAGAACTTTATTTATCCAAAGGAGGCAAATTGATCTGCCAACAGTCGTAAAACACAAGATGCATGAAACGTGAAATTAAAGTGATGACTGGAAAGTCATACACATACAAGATGTGCAGTGAAATGAAAGTGGCAACGCCTGCGGATTGTGCTAAACTACAAAACAGAATAGAAAAATAATTTGAACACAAAAAATAAATTAATACAGTAAATGAAATTAGTCCCTGGTGATATGAGAGTTAACAGTCCTGATGGCCTGTGGGAAGAAACTCCGTCTTATCCTCTCTGTTTTCACAGCGTGACAGCGGAGGCGTTTGCCTGACCGTGGCAGCTGGAACAGTCCGTTGCTGGGGTGGTAGGGGTACCCCATAATGTTGCTGGCTCTGGATCTGCACCTCCTGATGTATAGGTCCTGCAGGGGGGGGGGCGAGTGTAGTTCCCACAGTGCGTTTAGCTGAACGCACTACTCTCCGCAGAGCCTTCCTGTCCTGGGCAGAGCTGTTCCCAAACCAGATTATGATGTTCCCGGACAAGATGCTTTCTACAGCCCCAGAGTAGAAGCACTGAAGGATCCTCAGAGAGACTCTGAATTTCCTCAACTGTATGAGGTAGTAAAGGCGCTGCCTTGCCTTACTCACCAGTGCGGCAATGTGTGTTGCCCATGTCAGATCCTCTGTGATGTGGACTCCCAGGTGTTTAAAGCTGCTCACCCTATCCACAGTAGACCCATTTAACTCCAGTGGTGTGTACTGGATCAGGGGGTATGGAGGGAAGGCAGTTACAGGTTACTGAGCTGGATGATCAGCCATGATTATATTGGATGGCGGTGCAGGCTCAAAGGGCCGAATGGCCTACTCCTGCACCTATTTTCTATGTTTCTATGTACGTCCTCAGATGTTGAGCCCTTCTAAAGTCCACAATCAGCTCCTTAGTTTTAATGACATTCAAGAGGAGGCTGTTGTCCTGACACCAGAGTGCCAGATCAGCCACCTCCTCCCGGTAGGCCTTCTCATCGTTATCGGAGATCAGGCCCACCACCACAGTGTCATCAGCAAACTTGATGATGGAGTTGGAGCTGAACCTGGCCCCACAGTCGTGTGTACAGGGAGTACAGTAGGGGGCTAAGGACGCAACCCTGGGGGGATCCTGTGTTCAGGGTGAGGGGGTCTGTTGTTGAAGGTGCTCCTCAGGTTGACCAGTGGGTCACGGAGGGGGTGAGCTGTATTGTCCAGGATGCTCCGCAGTTTGAGAAGCACCTTCCCCTCCAAGACCACCTCCAATGAATCTCAGGTACATGAGAAGATGGAGAATTCATCCCCTGACTTATCAAGAGTTTTTAGAAGAATGAGGGGGGACCTCATTGAGTGGGTTAACGTACGATGAGCATTTGTCGGCACTGGGCCTGTACTCGTTGGAGTTTAGAAGGATGAGGGGAGACCTCATTGAAACGTACCGAATAGTGAAAGACTCGGATAGAGTGGATGTGGAGAGGATGATTCCACTGGTGGGAGAGTCTCGGACCAGAGGGCACAGCCTCAGAATTAAAGGACATTCCTTGAGGAAGGAGATGAGGAGGAATTTCTTTAGTCAGAGGGTGGTCAATCTGTGGGATTCTTTGCCACAGACGGCCGTGGAGGCCACAAGTCAGTGGATATGTTTAAGGCAGAGATAGATAGATTGTTGATCAGTGCGGGTGTCAGGGGTTTGGGAGAGAAAGCAGGAGAATGCGGTTGGGAGGGAGAGATAGATCAGCCGTGATTGAATGGCGGAGTAGACTTAATGGGCTGGATAGCCTAATTCTGCTTCTATCACCTATGATTTTATGAGTTGTGTTCGAATTGTATTCATGCAGCGACACCATCTGACTCCACCACCTCCTGTGGCAGAGAATGCAAGATATTAGCCACACTTAATATGGGGGGGGGGGAAACTTGCCTCTCAGTTTGTGTAAGGAGGAACTGCAGATGCTGGTTTAGTTTAGAGACAGCGAAGAAACAGGCCCTTTGGCCCACCGAGTCCGCACCGACCAGCGATCCCTGCACACTCCAAAGACGTACAGGTATGTAGGTTAATCGACTGGGTAAATGTAAAAATTGTCCCTAGTGTGTGTAGGATAGTGTTAATGTGCGGGGATCGCTGGGCGGCGCGGACTCGGTGGGCCGAAGGGCCTGTTCCGCGCTGTATCTCTAAATCTCTAAATTAACACAAGCCGACACACACTCGGGACAATTTTACATTTATAACAAGTATACAAACCCAAGACAATTAACCCACCCCCATGTACGTCTTTGGAGTGTGGGAGGAAACCGAAGATCTCGGGGAAAACCAGTGCGGTCACGGGGGGAACGTGCAAACTCCGTGCAGACAGCAGCTGCAGTCGGGATCGAAGCCGGCTCTCCGGCACTGTAAGGCAGCAACTCTACCGCTGCGCCACCATGCCACCCATTTTTTCTGCCCCTGTGGAAATTGGTTTAAACCGAAGATTGACTCAAAAATAATTATACCTCCAGCAATCAATCACATCAGAGTCTTTAATGGAAAGTTGGGGCTGTTTGGGTAATTTGTAGAATTCTTAAAATGTGAGAAAAGAAGAAAATATTGCTCCACTCAACTGATTTACAGACAATAGGTGCAGGAGGAGGCCATTCGGCCCTTCGAACCAGTCACCGCCATTCAATGTGATCATGGCTGATCGTCCACAATCAGTAACCCGTGCCTGCTTTCTCCCCATATCCCTTGATTCCACTAGCCCCTTGTGCTCTATCTAACTCTCTTAAATCACAGTGAGGAGGTGACTGGAGGAGACTCACTGTGATGGATGTTTCTTTTTGTTTGATTGTGTGTGTTATTGCTTATTTTTATTGCTCTTGTTGTTGGACTGTGGGTAATTTCATTTCACTGCACATTTATGTGTACGTGACAAATAAACTTGACTCGACTTGACTTGATCCAGTGAATTGGCCTCCACTGCCCTCTGTGGCAGAGAATTCCACAAATTCACAACTCTCTGGGTGAAAAAGTTTCTTCTCACCTCAGTTTTAAATGGCCTCCCCTTTATTCTTAGACTGTGTGGCCCCTGGCTCTGGACTCCCCCAACATCGGGAACATTTTTCCTGCATTTAGCTTGTCCGGTCCTTTTATAATTTTACACGTCTCTATAAGATCCCCTCTCATCCTTCTAAACTCCAGTGAATACAAGCCCCAGTCTTTCCAATCTTTCCTCACATGACAGTCCCGCCATCCCGGGGATTAACCCGGTGAACCTACGCTGCACTGCCTCAATAGCAATAGTAATAATAATAAGTATTTTATTCGTCCCACAACGGGGAAATTTGCAGGGTTACAGCAGCAAAGTGGATAGCAAAAATAAATAAGCATTCATTAAAAAATTAAAATAGCGGTAATTATCTTTATTTACTGGACTGCTGGGAGTAGTACTGATTGTGCAGTCTCACAGCAGCAGGAAGGAAGAACCTTCGATATCTCTCCTTCACACACTTGGGATGAAGGAGTCTGGAAGGATGTCCTTCCTCAAATTTGAAGACCAAAACTGCACACAATACTCCAGGTGTGGTCTCACCAGGGCCCTGTCCGATTAGGAAAAGGGGAGATGCAACGAGACCAGGGTGTCGTGGTACACCAGTCATTGAAAGTAGGCATGCAGGTGCAGCAGGCAGTGAAGAAAGCGAATGGTATGTTGGCATTCATAGCAAGGGGATTTGAGTACAGGAGCAGGGAGGTTCTGCTGCAGTTGTACAGGGCATTGGTGAGACCACACCTGGAGTATTGCGTACAGTTTTGGTCTCCTAATCTGAGGAAAGACATTCTTGCCATAGAGGGTGTACAGAGAAGGTTCACCAGATTGATCCCTGGGATGGCAGGACTTTCATATGAAGAAAGACTGGATAGACTCGGCTTGTACTCGCTGGAATTTAGAAAATTGAGGGGGGATCTTATAGAAACTTACAAAATTCTTAATGGGTTGGACAGGCTAGATGCAGGAAGATTGTTCCCGATGTTGGGGAAGTCCAGAACAAGGGGTCGCAGTTTAAGGATAAGGGGGAAGTCTTTTAGGACCGAGATGAGAAAGTTTTTTTTCACACAGAAAGTGGTGAATCTGTGGAATTCTCTGCCACAGAAGGAGGTTGAGGCCAGTTCATTGGCTATATTTAAGAGGGAGTTAGATGTGGCCCTTGTGGTTAAAGGGATCAGGGAGTATGGAGAGAAGGCAGGTACGGGATACTGAGTTGGATGATCAGCCATGATCATATTGAATGGCGGTGCAGGCTCGAAGGGCCGAATGGCCTACTCCTGCACCTATTGTCTATGTTTCTATGCACGCGGAGAACGTACAAACCCTTGGAAACATTGGGTCTCCGGCGCTGTAAGGCAGCAACTCTACGCTGTGCCGCCGTGCCGCACTTATTTAGCAAACAGAAATTAAAACACAGCAGTTAAGAAGGCAGATTATGATCCGAATGGTGTCAAGTTAGGAAAAGGGGACGTACAATGAGATCTGGGTGTCCTAGTGCATCGGTCACTGAAAAGAAGCATGCAGGTACAGCAGGCAGTGAAGAAAGCCAATGGCATGTTGGCCTTCATAACAAGAGGAGTTGAGTATAGGAGCAAAGAGGTCCTTCTGCAGTTGTACAGGGCCCTAGTGAGACCGCACCTGCAGTACTGTGCGCAGTTTTGGTCTCCAAATTTGAGGAAGGATATTTTTGCTATTGTGAGCGTGCAGCGTAGGTTTACTAGGTTAATTCCCGGAATGGCGGGACTGACATATGTTGAAAGACTGGAGCGGCTAGGCTTGTATACGCTGGAATTTAGAAGGATGAGAGGGGATCTTATCGAAACATATAAGATTATTTAGGGATTGGACACGTTAGAGGCAGGAAACATGTTCCCAATGTTGGGGGAGTCCAGAACCAGGGGCCACAGTTTAAGAATAAGGGGTAGGCCATTTAGAACGGAGATGAGGAAAAACATTTTCAGTCAGAGAGTTGTGAATCTGTGGAATTCTCTGCCTCAGAAGGCAGTGGAGGCCAATTCTCTGAATGCTTTCAAGAGAGAGCTAGATAGAGCTCTTAAGGATAGCGTAGTCAGAGGTTATGGGGAGAGGTCAGGAACCGGGTACTGATTGAGAATGATCGGCCATGAGCACGTTGAATGGTGGTGCTGGCTCGAAGTGCCTAATGGCCTCCTCCTGCACCTATTGTCTATTGTGTATAATAACACTTGATGTTTCAAGTCCAAGGTCCTTTGGTGGATCTGAGACATTGACTTTTGTTTCTCCCTCCACAGGCGCTGCCTGCCCTGCTAAGCATTTCCAACGAGATTCAGTCTCAAATGGAGTCAGTTAAGCAGAAGAGATTCTACAGGATGAGGAGAGACTGGGTCTGTTCACACAAAGGGTGGTGGGTGTATGGAACGAGCTGCCGGAGAAGGCAGTTGAAGCAGGAACCATCGCAACGTTTAAGAAACAGCTTGACAGGTACGTGGATAGGACGTTAGGGGGGATATGGGCCAAACGCGGGCAGGTGGGACTAATGTGAGACACAAAATGCTGGAGTAACTCAGCGGGACAGGCAGCATCTCTGGAGAGAAGGAATGGGTGACGTTTCAAGTCGAGACCCTTCTCCAGATCCCGAAACGTCACCCATTCCTTCCCTCCAGATATGCTGCCTGTCCTGCTGAGTTACTCCACCATTTTAGACAATAGACAATAGGTGCAGGAGTAGGCCATTCGGCCCTTCGAGCCCGCACCGCCATTCAATGTGATCATGGCTGATCATCCACAATCAGTACCCCGTTCCTGGCCTCTCTCCATACCCCCGACTCCGCTATCATTAAGAGATCTATCTAACGCTCTCTTGAAAGCATCCAGAGAATTGGCTTCTGAGGCAGAGAATTCCACAGATTTACAACTCTCTGAGTGAAAAGGTTTTTCCTCATCTCCGTTCTAAATGACCTACCCCTTATTCTTAAACTGTGGTCCCTGGTTCTGGACTCCCCCAACATTGGGAACATGTTTCCTGCCTCTAGCGTGTCCAATCCCTTAATAATCTTATGTTTCAATAAGATCCCCTCTCATCCTTCTGAATTCCAGTGTATACAAGCCCAGTCGCTCCAGTCTTTCAATATATGACAGTCCCACCATTCCGGGAATTAACCTAGTGAACCTACGCTGCACGCCCTCAATAGCAAGAATATCCTTCCTCACATTTGGAGACCAAAACTGCTGAAGAAGGATCTCGACCCCCCTGACGTCAGTCTGAAGAAGGGTCTCGACCCAAAACGTCACCCATTCCTTCTCTCCTGAGATGCTGCCTGACCTGCTGAGTTACTCCAGCATTTTGTGTCTACCTACGTGTGTGGCTGTGGATACAGCGTGGCAACAGACCCTTCAGCCCACCGAGTCCGCGCCGACCAGCGATCCCCGCACACACACTATCCTACACACACTATCCTACAACACACACTTACACTGTCCCTACACACACTAGTGACAGTATGCAATCATATCAAGCGAATTAACCAACAAACCTTGTCTTTGGAGTGTGGGAGGAATCCGGAGCACCCGGAGAAAACCCACACAGATCACGGGGAGAACATACAAACTCCGTACAGACAGCACCCGTGGTCAGGATCGAACCCGGGTCTCTGGCGCTGTAAGGCAGCAACTCTACCACTGCGCCACCTTGCGTATGTGACTCAGTATGTGTGTGTGTGTGAGTGTGGATAAGATGTATTAAAGAGAGGGCCGGATATACCTCTTAGGGCTAACGGAATCAAGGGATATGGGGAGAGGGCAGGAACGGGGTACTGATTGTGGATGATCAGCCATGATCATATTGAATGGCGGTGCTGGCTCGAAGGGCACCTATTTTCTGTTTATGTTTTAATAGGTGTGTCTGAGTGTATATGTGTATATCTGAGGTAGACACACAATGCTGGTGTAACTCAGCGGGTCAGGCAGCATCTCGGGAGAGAAGGAATGGGTGGCGTTTTGGGTCGAGACCCTTCTTCAGACTGATGTCAGGGGAGGGGGCGGGACAAAGATAGGATGTAGTCAGAGACAGAGAGACTAGTGGGAGAACTGGGAAGGGGGAGAGGATAGAGAGGGAAAGCAGGGACTCTCTGAAATTAGGGAAGTCAATGTTCATACAGTATAACAAAATAACTGCAGATGCTGGTACAAATCGATTTATTCACAAAATGCTGTAACTCAGCAGGTCAGGCAGCATCTAGGGAGAGAAGGAATGGGTGACGTTTCGGGTCGAGACCCTTCTTCAGATCCCGAAACGTCACCCATTCCTTCCCTCCAGATATGCTGCCTGTCCTGCTGAGTTACTCCACCATTTTAGACAATAGACAATAGGTGCAGGAGTAGGCCATTCGGCCCTTCGAGCCCGCACCGCCATTCAATGTGATCATGGCTGATCATCCACAATCAGTACCCCGTTCCTGGCCTCTCTCCATACCCCCGACTCCGCTATCATTAAGAGATCTATCTAACGCTCTCTTGAAAGCATCCAGAGAATTGGCTTCTGAGGCAGAGAATTCCACAGATTTACAACTCTCTGAGTGAAAAGGTTTTTCCTCATCTCCGTTCTAAATGACCTACCCCTTATTCTTAAACTGTGGTCCCTGGTTCTGGACTCCCCCAACATTGGGAACATGTTTCCTGCCTCTAGCGTGTCCAATCCCTTAATAATCTTATGTTTCAATAAGATCCCCTCTCATCCTTCTGAATTCCAGTGTATACAAGCCCAGTCGCTCCAGTCTTTCAATATATGACAGTCCCACCATTCCGGGAATTAACCTAGTGAACCTACGCTGCACGCCCTCAATAGCAAGAATATCCTTCCTCACATTTGGAGACCAAAACTGCTGAAGAAGGATCTCGACCCCCCTGACGTCAGTCTGAAGAAGGGTCTCGACCCAAAACGTCACCCATTCCTTCTCTCCTGAGATGCTGCCTGACCTGCTGAGTTACTCCAGCATTTTGTGTCTACCTACGTGTGTGGCTGTGGATACAGCGTGGCAACAGACCCTTCAGCCCACCGAGTCCGCGCCGACCAGCGATCCCCGCACACACACTATCCTACACACACTATCCTACAACACACACTTACACTGTCCCTACACACACTAGTGACAGTATGCAATCATATCAAGCGAATTAACCAACAAACCTTGTCTTTGGAGTGTGGGAGGAATCCGGAGCACCCGGAGAAAACCCACACAGATCACGGGGAGAACATACAAACTCCGTACAGACAGCACCCGTGGTCAGGATCGAACCCGGGTCTCTGGCGCTGTAAGGCAGCAACTCTACCACTGCGCCACCTTGCGTATGTGACTCAGTATGTGTGTGTGTGTGAGTGTGGATAAGATGTATTAAAGAGAGGGCCGGATATACCTCTTAGGGCTAACGGAATCAAGGGATATGGGGAGAGGGCAGGAGCGGGGTACTGATTGTGGATGATCAGCCATGATCATATTGAATGGCGGTGCTGGCTCGAAGGGCACCTATTTTCTGTTTATGTTTTAATAGGTGTGTCTGAGTGTATATGTGTATATCTGAGGTAGACACACAATGCTGGTGTAACTCAGCGGGTCAGGCAGCATCTCGGGAGAGAAGGAATGGGTGGCGTTTTGGGTCGAGACCCTTCTTCAGACTGATGTCAGGGGAGGGGGCGGGACAAAGATAGGATGTAGTCAGAGACAGAGAGACTAGTGGGAGAACTGGGAAGGGGGAGAGGATAGAGAGGGAAAGCAGGGACTCTCTGAAATTAGGGAAGTCAATGTTCATACAGTATAACAAAATAACTGCAGATGCTGGTACAAATCGATTTATTCACAAAATGCTGTAACTCAGCAGGTCAGGCAGCATCTAGGGAGAGAAGGAATGGGTGACGTTTCGGGTGAAGAAGGGTCTCGACCCGAAACGTCACCGATTCCTTCTCTCCCTAGATGCTGCCTGACCTGCTGAGTTACTCCAGCATTTTGTGAATAAATCAATGTTCATACAGCTGGGGTGTAAACTACCCAAACGAAATATGAATACGAACATAAGATAAGTTAGCGCGTTTTTATGGTGATATAAATCCTACTTGTGATAGATGTAAGTCTGAGGTGGCTTCACTAACTCATATGTTTTGGTCTTGCCTACTGTTGGAAAAGTATTGGAAATAAATTGTTGATACTATTTCTGTAGTTTTAGGTATTGATTTACAACCTCATCCTATATCACTGCAATTTTTGGGCTACCAATGATAGATTCTATTCACCTGTCCCTTTCAGCCTGTCGGTTGATTGCTTTTACTACATTAATTGCCAGAAGACCTATTTTATTTAAATGGAAAGACTCTAATCCTCCCACCACACTTCCATTGGTATTCTGAAACGATATCATGTTTTAAATTTAGAAAAAAATTAGGAGTGATATTGTTGAACCCTCGATTAAATTTGATCAGACTTGGGGAAGCTTTATTCAATATTTTCACACAATATAAGTTGTTCCCTCTCCAGCCGTTATAATAATTTTTTACCTTTATTTGGTGGAACAGATTTAACGACAAACAGGGGTCTAAACTGTTGACTTTTTTTAAAATTTGCAGCCCAGATTCTGTTTTTTTTGTTTTTGTTTTGTTTCTTTGCTTATTTTAGTTTAGGGGGAGTACATTTTTTTTTTGTTTAAAAAAAAAAAAATATATATAAGTTCTCTTTTAACCTTTTATCTATAATTACATAGAGACTGGGAGGTCTATACCCTATACCCTAGGAGCAAAGAGGTAATTCTGCAGTTGTACAGGGCCCTAGTGAGACCGCACCTGGAGTACCGTGTGCAGTTTTGGTCTCCAAATTTGAGGAAGGATATTCTTGCTATTGAGGGCGTGCAGCGTAGGTTTACTAGGTTAATTCCCGGAATGGCGGGACTGTCATATGTTGAAAGACTGGAGCGACTAGGTTTGTATACACTGGAATTTAGAAGGATGAGAGGGGATCTTATCGAAACGTATAAAATTATTAAGGGGTTGGACACGTTAGAGGCAGGAAACATGTTCCCAATGTTGGGGGAGTCCAGAACCAGGGGCCACAGTTTAAGAATAAGGGGTAGGACATTTAGAACGGAGATGAGGAAAAACGTTTTTAGTCAGAGAGTTGTGAATCTGTGGAATTCTCAGCCTCAGAGGGCAGTGGAGGCCAATTCTCTGAATACATTCAAGAGAGAGCTAGATAGAGCTCTTAAGGATAGCGGAGTCAGGTGTATGGGGAGAAGGCAGGAACAGGGTACTGATTGAGAATGATCAGCCATGATCACATTGAATGGCGGTGCTGGCTCGAAGGGCCAAATGGCCTTCTCCTGCACCTATTTTCTATTGCCTATTGTCTATATATGTATTTTGAAACTGGATTTATATTAAAGCTACATTTGTTGTTAATGTAATCCTGATCCCTATGTATCAATATCACTATTATGTTTATTATTTTTTGAAATTTAATAAAAAAGATTTGAAAAGAAAGGAACATACCTGCAGATCGATTTATTCACAAATTGCTGACTGAAGAAGGGTCTCGACCCGAAACGTCACCCATTCCTTCTCTCCCGAGATGCTGCCTGACCTGCTGTTACTCCAGCATTTTGTGAATAAATCGATTTGTACCAGCATCTGCAGTTATTTTCTTATACATAACTGCAGATGCTGGTTTAAATCGAAGGTAGACACAAAATGCTGGAGTAACTCAGCGGGTCAGGCAGCATCTCGGGAGCAAAGGAATGGGTGACGTTTCGGGTCGAGATCGAAGGATCTCGACCCGAAACGTCACCCATTCCTTTGCTACCGAGATGCTGCCTGACCCGCTGAGTTACTCCCGCATTTTGTGTCGACCAAGCTAAATATGAGGCGCTGTTCCTCCTATTTGCGCTGGGCCTCACTCTGACAACGGAGGAGGCCCGGGACTGAAAGGTCAGATTGGGAATGGGAGGGAGAAGTTGAAGTGCTGGAGATCGGGTAGCTTAAGGCGGACTGTCCAGCGAGACGATCGCCCGGGCCTGTGCCTCTGGTCTCGCCGATGTATCCGAGGCTCTTCCTTGCTCTCCCTTTCCCCGCCACCCCCCTTCTCCTCGGGTATGAAAGGATGGCACTGGAGTCTGTAGAGAGGTTGCTTTTATTATTTCACATTAAGGCCGCGAAGCCATCCTTTACACTACCGAATTAAGGCGTTCACCCCTCCCATTCGGGGCTAGGCTCGGAGGAGGCTCAGACATTTTCTCTTTCCCCCCAGGAGTGTGCTCGCCACTAATAGTTACGCCTACTTCTCCTTTCTCCCTTTCTCTTCCCTCTTCTTCTTGGAGGCCGTCGAGCGGCTCCGGTCCAGCGACGGAGCCCTCCACGTCCAGGTGTATTCCCGGAAGGCGTTGTGGAAGGCGGGGTTCCTCATCACGGGCTTGAATTTCTTCTCGTAGTACTGCCGGTTGGCCAGGACGTTGCGGGTGTACTCGTCGGTCTTCTCCTTGGCCTTCTGCCGCAGGGCCTGGCTGCCGGTGGTGCCCGGCCGGGGCGCCTTGGCGGGCGACACCGACCTCTTGGCCCGCGGCGACTTGGGCGCCAGCCTCTGGGGCCGGGGGGCCGGTGGGGTGCGTCTGGGAGCTGGGGCCGGAGGGGGAGGCAGGGTCGGAGCGGGGGCGGGGACGTGGGCGGGAGCAGGGGGCGGAGGTGGGCGGCTCGGAGCGGCGGAAGGGACAGCGGTGGACGGGGCTGCGGCAGCTGCGGCTGCGGCTGCGGCTGCGGCTGCTGCGGCGGCTTTCGGAGCAGACTTGGGCCTGATCTGTTTCTTGGGCTTCGGGATCTCCAGCCTGGGCTGATAGTAGGTGGCCATGGCTTGCTTGGTCTCGTCCCCGATGTGTCCCGACTCCACTGACTTCAGCAGCGCCACGAAGGGGAACACCTCGGGAGACAGGGAATGGGCGGCCTCCGGGTAGGGGGGGTCCAGGAAGTGGCCGAAGACGGCCGTGTCCGACATGATGGTGAGGAAGTCGCGGAAGTCGACCGGGCGGCCGCCGTTGACGCCGGCGAACTTCACCTCGTCCGCGATCAGGGCGTTGCGCAGCGGGATCTGGAGCTGGCGCATCATGGCGCTCAGGCACGGCACGTCAATCCGCTCCTCGCCGTCCGTGGGGAAGATCTGGAAAACCTCCCGGAAGGCGGTGACCTGCTCGGGCTTCAGCGCGACCTCCCGGTACTGCTCGTCGGGCCCCAGGATGTCCAGGTACTGCAGCAGGCTGTAGACGGACACCCCAAGGAAGGTCCCCTCCACCATGCTGGTGCAGGCCCCTTTGCTCTCCTTCCTGGTCTTCAGCTTGGCGCCTTTCTTCTTCTTGTAGAAGTACTCGATGATGCGGCCGGTGGAGTCCTCCGTGATGATACGGGAGGCCAGCAGCCTGGCGAGGATCTCGAAGTAGACCGTGTTGTCCACCAGGCCCTTCTGCAGGCCCGCGTCCTCCCGGGTGTTGGGCAGCTCGGAGTAGAACTGGCTGTAGAGGCGGGCATCAGTGGCAGCGACCAGGAAGTCCTGGAAGCCCACCGTCCCGTCACCGTCGGCGTCTAGCCGCCGGAAGGCCTCGGCGGCCCTGGCCTCGCCCGTCGGGAACTCCTCCTGCTCCAAGAGGAGCCGGTAGCCGGGCAGGTCCAGCTGGCCGCCCGCACGCTCTAGCAACTGGCTGTAGAGCCGCTCAAACTCGTCCTCCATCACCGCGGGGACCAGCACCTTCTCCTTGCTCGCCTTCTTCTTCACCACCGGCTCCTCCTCCTTCGCCTCCTTTGCCGCCGCCTTCTTGGACTTGGCCCCCGCCGATTTCTTCGGCTTGGCCGCCGCCACGGACCCTTCCGCCTCCGAGCTCTCCGACTTCGCCATGGAGCTCTCCTCGCTGTCGGTGTCCAGCGCCCGCGTCTTCCTCCGCCGGACCTTGCCGGACGGCTCGGCGTCCTTCGACTTCGCTTTCCCCGACGCCTTCTTCTTCGCCGGCTGCTCCTCCCTCGCCGCGGCCTCCTCCCGCCTCTGCCGCTTGACCTTATCCACCTCCTTCCGTGACTCCTTCAGTTGCTGCTCGCAGCTCTCCGGTGCCGCGGCCGCCTCGCGGGCCTCCTCCTCCACCATCCGCCCCATCTTCTCCATCATCTTCTCGAACAGCTTCTGCCCCTCCTCCACCACCATGTCCACCATCCGCTCGATCTTCTTCTCCGGCACGTCCTCCATCATGGCCAGGTCCTCCATGATCTTCTCCACCTTCTCCACCACGTTCTCCACCACCTTCTCAACCACCTTCACCATCTTCTCCCGCTCCCCCATTTTGGTCTTGCCCGCTTCCACCATCCGTTCAATCGCCTTCTCCATGACCCGGTCCACCACCCCCTCCACCACCTTCACCACCGTCTTCACCACGCTGTCCATCCTCCGCTTATCCTCCGGTTCTGCTCCCTTCATCCTCTCGGCCCGCTCCATCACCACTCTCTCCGCCATCCCTGCCTTCTCAGCTTCACTCACTGCCATTTCCTCTTCCTTTGCAGGGATCTCAGCTTTCTCTTCCTCGGCCGCCTTCTCCTCCTCTGCCGCCCCTTCGACCTCCACCGTTGGCAATCCTTCTTCGGCCGGCTTCTCTGCCTCTGCCGCCATCTCTTCCTCAGCCGCCTTCTCTTCCCCTGCCGGCTCCTCTTCTCCGACCTCCACCGTTGGCACCCCTTCTTCGGTCGGTATCACTTCCTCTGCCGGTTTCTCTTCCTCTGCCTCCTTCCCTTCCTCTGCCGGCTCCTCTTCTCCGACCTCCACCGTTGGCACCCCTTCTTCGCTTGGCATCTCTTCCCCTGCCGGCTCCTCTTCACCGACCTCCACTGTTGGGACCCCTTCAACTGGTCTCTCTTCCTCTGCCGCCATCTCTTCCCCTGCCGCCTCCTCTTCCTCTGCCGGTTTCCCTTCCTCTGCCGGCTCCTCTTCTCCGACCTCCACCGTTGGCACCCCTTCTTCGCTTGGCATCTCTTCCTCTGCCGGTTTCTCTTCCCCTGCCGCCACCTCTTCCTCTGCCGGTTTCTCTTCCTCTGCCGGTTTCTCTTCCTCTGCCGGCTCCTCTTCTCCCACCTCCACTGTTGGGACCCCTTCAACTGGTTTCTCTTCCTCTGCCGCCATCTCTTCCTCTGCCGCCATCTCTTCCTCTGCCGGTTTCTCTTCCTCTGCCGCCATCTCTTCCTCTGCCGGTTTCTCTTCCTCTGCCGCCATCTCTTCCTCTGCCGGTTTCTCTTCCCCTGCCGCCATCTCTTCCTCTGCCGGTTTCTCTTCCCCTGCCGCCTTCTCTTCCTCTGCCGCCCCTCTCTCTGTTGGCCTCTCTTCTTCTTCTGCTTTCTCCTCCTCTGCCGCCTTCTCTATTACTTCCCCTCCCTCGGGCTCTGCTTCCCCCACCACTTTCTCCTTCTCCGGCAACTCGCATTCTTCTTCAGACGATACAGTTGACACCGTTGCTGCATCAAATACTTGCTTCTCTTCCTTCCATTCTTCTTCCGGCAACTCGCAAACCGATTCTTCGGATTCCAGCTCCTCTTCTTCAACTGCTGCCTCTTCTTCAACTGCTGCCTTTTCTTCTGCCGCCTCACCCTCTATTATCAAAATGGGCACCGCCTCTTCAACTGCCTCTGCTGGTTTCTCTTCCTCTACCGGTATCTCTTCCTCTTCCGCCGCCTTTTCCTCCCCAACTTCCTCTGCACCCTTCTCTTCTTCCCCAACCTCTTCCGCCCTCTCTTCCTCTCCAGCTTCCTCTGCTGGCTTCTCTTCCTCTGCAACTTCCTCCTCCGGCTTCTCTTCCTCTGCAACTTCCTCTGCCGGCTTCTCTTCCTCTGCAACTTCCTCTCCAGGCTTCTCTTCCCCTTCCTCTGCCGGCTTCTCTTCCTCTCCAACTTCCTCTGCTTCTTTCTCTTCAACTTCCTCTGCCAGCTTCTCTTCCTCTCCTTCTGCTGGCTTCTCTTCCTCTGTAACTTCCTCCTCCGGCTTCCCTTCCTCTGCAACTTCCTCCGCCGGCTTCTCTTCCTCTGCAGCTTCTTCCTCCGGCTTCTCTTCCTCTGCAACTTCCTCCGCCGGCTTCTCTTCCTCTGCAACTTCCTCCTCCGGCTTCTCTTCCTCTGAAACTTCCTCTGCCGGCGCTCCTTCCCCTCCAACTTCCTCTGCCGGCGTTCCTTCCTCTGCCGGCGTTCCTTCCTCTGCCGGCGTTCCTTCCTTTGCCGGCGTTCCTTCCTCTCCAACTTCCTCTGCCGGCGTCCCTTCCCCTGCCGGCGTCCCTTCCTTTGCCGGCGTTCCTTCCTCTCCAACTTCCTCTGCCGGCGTCCCTTCCCCTGCCGGCGTTCCTTCCTTTGCCGGGGTTCCTTCCTCTCCAACTTCCTCTGCCGCTTCAACTTCCTCCGCCGGCTTCTCTTCCTCTCCCTCCGCCGGCGCTCCTTCCTCTCCAATTTCCTCCGCCGCTTCGACTTCCTCCGCCGGCCTCTCTTCCTCTCCCTCCGCCGGCTTCTCTTCCTCCCCAACCTCCTCCGCCGGCCTCTCTTCCTCTGCAACTTCCTTCTCTCCAACCTCCTCCGCCGCCCCCTCCTCTCCTACCTTTTCCTCCTCTGCCTCGGCCGGCCCACCTTCTTCGGCTGCGGCCTCCTCTTCCGGAGGTTTAGCTCCCTCCTCCGCCTCCACTGCCTTCTCCTCCTCTCCGGGCTCTTCCATCTTTTCCGCTTTTCCTAGATCCTCTGCTTCTACCGTTTCATGTTCCTCTGCTGCCTCTTTCCCTGCCTCCCTTTCCTTCTTCTCCACCAATGGCTGCTCACACACCTCGTCAATTGTTGATGATGCGGCCGTTACTATAACTGATTGTGACTCGCCACTCTCCTCACCCAAGTCATCTGGCCACTCACAGGTAGCTTCTGATGATTCTGCCTTCGCTTTTTGTTCAGCCACCTTTATCAACCCCAACTCTTCTGTTGCCGCCCCCTCTGCCGGTATCTCTCCCTCAGCTGCAGGTACCCCTTCCTCCGCTGCCTTCCCTTCCTCCCCAACTTCCTCCGCTGCCTTCCCTTCCTCCGCAACTTCCTCCGCTGCCTTCCCTTCCTCTCCAACTTCCTCCGCTGCCTTCCCTTCCTCTCCAACTTCCTCCGCTGCCTTCCCTTCCTCTCCAACTTCCTCTGCCGGTTTCTCTTCTTCTCCCTCTGCTGGTATCTCTCCCTCTTCCGGTTTCTGTTCCTCTGCCGGTATTTCTCCCTCTGCTGGTATCTCTCCCTCTGCCGGTATTTCTCCCTCTGCTGGTATCTCTCCCTCTGCTGGTATCTCTCCCTCTGCCGGTATTTCTCCCTCTGCCGGTATCTCTTCCTCTGCCGGTATTTCTCCCTCTGCCAGTATCTCTCCCTCTTCCGGTTGCTCTTCCTCTGCCGGTATTTCTCCCTCTGCCGGTTTCTCTTCTTCCTCTGCCGGTTTCTCTTCTCCCTCTTCCGGTTTCTCTTCCTCTGCCGGTATTTCTCCCTCTGCCGGTACCTCTTCCTCTGCCGGTTTCTCTTCTCCCTCTGCTGGTATTTCTCCCTCTGCCGGTATTTCTCCCTCTGCCGGTTTCTCTTCTCCCTCTTCCGGTTTCTCTTCCTCTGCCGGTATTTCTCCCTCTGCCGGTACCTCTTCCTCTGCCGGTTTCTCTTCTCCCTCTGCTGGTATTTCTCCCTCTGCCGGTATTTCTCCCTCTGCCGGTTTCTCTTCTCCCTCTGCTGGTATTTCTCCCTCTGCCGGTATTTCTTCCTCTGCCGGTACCTCTTCCTCTGCCGGTTTCTCTTCTCCCTCTGCTGGTATTTCTCCCTCTGCCAGTATTTCTCCCTCTGCCGGTTTCTCTTCTCCCTCTGCTGGTATTTCTCCCTCTGCCGGTATTTCTCCCTCTGCCGGTACCACTTCCTCTGCCGGTTTCTCTTCTCCCTCTGCTGGTATTTCTCCCTCTGCCGGTATTTCTCCCTCTGCCGGTTTCTCTTCTCCCTCTGCTGGTATTTCTCCCTCTGCCGGTATTTCTCCCTCTGCCGGTTTCTCTTCCTCTGCTGGTTTCTCTTCTTCTCCCTCTGCCGGTATCTCTCCCTCTGCCGGTATCTCTCCCTCTGCCGGTTTCTCTTCTCCCTCTGCTGGTATTTCTCCCTCTGCCGGTATTTCTCCCTCTGCCGGTATCTCTCCCTCTGCCGGTATTTCTCCCTCTGCCGGTTTCTCTTCCTCTGCTGGTTTCTCTTCTTCTCCCTCTGCCGGTATCTCTCCCTCTGCCGGTATCTCTCCCTCTGCCGGTTTCTCTTCTCCCTCTGCTGGTATTTCTCCCTCTGCCGGTATTTCTCCCTCTGCCGGTATCTCTCCCTCTGCCGGTTTCTCTTCTCCCTCTGCAGGTATTTCTCCCTCTGCCGGTATCTCTCCCTCTTCCGGTTTCTCTTCCTCTGCCGGTATTTCTCCCTCTGCCGGTATTTCTTCCTCTGCCGGTACCTCTTCCTCTGCCGGTTTCTCTTCTCCCTCTGCTGGTATTTCTCCCTCTGCCGGTATTTCTTCCTCTGCCGGTACCTCTTCCTCTGCCGGTTTCTCTTCTCCCTCTGCTGGTATTTCTCCCTCTGCCGGTATTTCTCCCTCTGCCGGTATCTCTCCCTCTGCCGGTTTCTCTTCTCCCTCTGCCGGTATTTCTCCCTCTGCCGGTATTTCTCCCTCTGCCGGTATTTCTCCCTCTGCCGGTATTTCTCCCTCTGCCGGTATTTCTCCCTCTGCCGGTATTTCTCCCTCTGCAGGTTTCTCTTCCTCTGCCGGTTTCTCTTCTTCTCCCTCTGCCGGTATCTCTCCCTCTGCCGGTTTCTCTTCTCCCTCTGCTGGTATTTCTCCCTCTGCCGGTATCTCTCCCTCTGCTGGTATTTCTCCCTCTGCCGGTTTCTCTTCCTCTGCCGGTATTTCTCCCTCTGCTGGTACCTCTTCCGGTTTCTCTCCCTCTTCCGGTTTCTCTCCCTCTGCCGGTATTTCTCCCTCTGCCGGTACCTCTCCCTCTTCCGGTTTCTCTCCCTCTTCCGGTTTCTCTCCCTCTTCCGGTTTCTCTCCCTCTGCCGGTATTTCTCCCTCTTCCGGTTTCTCTCCCTCTTCTGGTTTCTCTCCCTCTTCCGGTTTCTCTCCCTCTTCCGGTTTCTCTTCTTCTCCCTCTGCTGGTATCTCTCCCTCTGCTGGTATCTCTCCCTCTGCCGGTATTTCTCCCTCTGCCGGTACCTCTCCCTCTTCCGGTTTCTCTCCCTCTTCCGGTTTCTCTCCCTCTGCCGGTACCTCTCCCTCTTCCGGTTTCTCTCCCTCTTCCGGTTTCTCTCCCTCTTCCGGTTTCTCTCCCTCTTCCGGTTTCTCTCCCTCTGCCGGTACCTCTCCCTCTTCCGGTTTCTCTCCCTCTTCCGGTTTCTCTTCTTCTCCCTCTGCCGGTTTCTCTTCTTCTCCCTCTGCCGGTATCTCTACCTCTGCCGGTTTCTCTTCCTCGGCCGGCTTCTCTTCCTCTCCAACTTTCTCTTCCTCTCCAACTTTCTCTTCCCCTCCAACTTCCTCTGCCGGTTTCTCTTCCTCTCCAACTTCCTCTCCAACTTTCTCTTCCTCTGCCGGCTTCTCTTCCTCTCCAACTTTCTCTTCCTCTCCAACTTTCTCTTCCTCTCCAACTTTCTCTCCCTCTTCCGGTTTTTCTCCCTCTGCCGGTTTCTCTACTTCTCCCTCTGCCGATATTTCTCCCTCTGCCGGTATCTCTCCCTCTGCCGGTATCTCTCCCTCTTCCGGTTTCTCTTCCTCTGCCGGTTTCTCTTCTCCCTCTGCCGGTATTTCTCCCTCTGCCGGTATCTCTCCCTCTGCTGGTATCTCTCCCTCTGCCGGTTTCTCTTCCTCGGCCGGCTTCTCTTCCTCTCCAACTTTCTCTTCCTCTGCTGGTTTCTCTTCCTCTCCAACTTTCTCTTCCCCTCCAACTTCCTCTGCCGGTTTCTCTTCCTCTCCAACTTCCTCTCCAACTTTCTCTTCCTCTGCCGGCTTCTCTTCCTCTCCAACTTTCTCTTCCTCTCCAACTTTCTCTTCCTCTCCAACTTTCTCTTCCTCTCCAACTTTCTCTTCCCCTCCAACTTCCTCTGCCGGTTTCTCTTCCTCTCCAACTTCCTCTCCAACTTTCTCTTCCTCTGCCGGTTTCTCTTCCTCTCCAACTTTCTCTTCCTCTGTCGGTTTCTCTTCCTCTCCAACTTTCTCTTCCTCTGCCGGTTTCTCTTCCTCTCCAACTTTCTCTCCCTCTTCTGGTTTTTCTCCCTCTGCCGGTTTCTCTTCTTCTCCCTCTGCCGGTATTTCTCCCTCTGCCGGTATCTCTCCCTCTTCCGGTTTCTCTTCCTCTGCCGGTTTCTCTTCCTCTGCCGGTTTCTCTACTTCTCCCTCTGCCGGTATTTCTCCCTCTGCCGGTTTCTCTTCCTCTGCCGGTTTCTCTACTTCTCCCTCTGCCGGTATTTCTCCCTCTGCCGGTTTCTCTTCCTCTGCCGGTTTCTCTACTTCTCCCTCTGCCAGTATCTCTCCCTCTGCCGGTATTTCTCCCTCTGCCGCCTTCTCTTCCTCTGCTGGTTTCTCTTCTTCTCCCTCAGCCGGTTTCTCTTCCTCTGCCGGTTTCTCTTCCTCTGCCGGTTTCTCTACTTCTCCCTCTGCCGGTATTTCTCCCTCTGCCGGTATTTCTCCCTCTGCCGGTTTCTCTTCCTCTGCCGGTTTCTCTTCTTCTCCCTCTGCCGGTATCTCTCCATCTGCCGGTATCTCTTCCTCTGCCGGTTTCTCTTCCTCGGCCGGCTTCTCTTCCTCTCCAACTTTCTCTTCCTCTCCAACTTTCTCTTCCTCTGCCGGCTTCTCATCCTCTCCAACTTTCTCTTCCTCTCCAACTTTCTCTTCCTCTCCAACTTTCTCTTCCTCTGCCGGCTTCTCTTCCTCTCCAACTTTCTCTTCCTCTGCTGGTTTTTCTTCCTCTCCAACTTTCTCTTCCTCTCCCGCCTTCTCTTCCTCTCCAACTTTCTCTTCCTCTGCCGGTTTCTCTTCCTCTCCAACTTTCTCTTCCTCTCCAACTTTCTCTTCCTCTGCCGGCTTTTCTTCCTCTGCTGGTTTCTCTTCCTCTGCCGGTTTCTCTTCCTCTCCAACTTTCTCTTCCTCTCCAACTTTCTCTTCCTCTGCCGGTTTCTCTTCCTCTGCCGGCTTTTCTTCCTCTGCTGGTTTCTCTTCCTCTCCAACTTTCTCTTCCTCTGCCGGTTTCTCTTCCTCTGCTGGCTTCTCTTCCTCTCCAACTTTCTCTTCCTCTGCTGGCTTCTCTTCCTCTCCAACTTTCTCTTCCTCTGCCGGCTTCTCTTCCTCAGCCGCCTTCTCTTCCTCTCCAACTTTCTCTTCCTCTCCAACTTTCTCTTCCTCTGCCGGCTTCTCTTCCTCTCCAGCCTTCTCTTCCTCTCCAACTTTCTCTTCCTCTCCAACTTTCTCTTCCTCTCCAACTTTCTCTTCCTCTGCTGGTTTCTCTTCCTCTCCAACTTTCTCTTCCTCTGCCGGTTTCTCTTCCTCTGCCGGTTTCTCTTCCTCTCCAACTTTCTCTTCCTCTGCTGGTTTCTCTTCCTCTCCAACTTTCTCTTCCTCTGCTGGTTTCTCTTCCTCTCCAACTTTCTCTTCCTCTGCCGCCTTCTCTTCCTCTCCAACTTTCTCTTCCTCTCCAACTTTCTCTTCCTCTCCAACTTTCTCTTCCTCTGCTGGTTTCTCTTCCTCTCCAACTTTCTCTTCTTCTCCAACTTTCTCTTCCTCTGCTGGTTTCTCTTCCTCTCCAACTTTCTCTTCCTCTCCAACTTTCTCTTCCTCTGCCGGTTTCTCTTCCTCTGCCGGTATCTCTCCCTCAGCTGCCTTCTCTTCCTCTCCGGGCTTCTCTTCCTCTGCCGGTTTCTCTTCGTCTCCGGGCTTTTCTTCCTCTGCCGCCTTCTCTTCCTCTGCCGGCTTCTCTTCCTCTGCTGGTTTCTCTTCCTCTCCGGGCTTTTCTTCCTCTGCCGGCTTCTCTGCTGCCTTCTCTTCCTCTGCTGGTTTCTCTTCCTCTCCAACCTTCTCCTCTGCTGGCTTCTCTTCATCTCCAACCTTCTCTTCCTCTGCCGGCTTCTCTTCCTCTGCTGCCTTCTCTTCCTCCGCTGGCTTCTCTTCATCTCCAACCTTCTCCTCTGCTGGCTTCTCTTCGTCTCCAACTTTCTCCTCCTCCGCTGGCTTCTCTTCATCTCCAACCTTCTCCTCCTCCGCTGCCTTCTCTTCATCTCCAACCTTCTCTTCCTCCGCAGGCTTCTCTTCATCTCCAATCTTCTCTTCCTCTGCTGGCTTCTCTTCATCTCCAACCTTCTCCTCCGCTGGCTTCTCTTCATCTCCAACCTTCTCCTCCGCTGGCTTCTCTTCGTCCCCAACCTTCTCCTCCTCTGCTGGCTTCTCTTCGTCTCCAACCTTCTCTTCCTCCACTGGCTTCTCTTCGTCTCCAACCTTCTCCTCCTCTGCTGGCTTCTCTTCATCTCCAACCTTCTCTTCCTCCGCTGGCTTCTCTTCATCTCCAACCTTCTCCTCTGCTGGCTTCTCTTCGTCTCCAACTTTCTCTTCCTCCGCTGGCTTCTCTTCGTCTCCAACCTTCTCTTCCTCTGCCGGCTTCTCTTCCTCTGCTGCCTTCTCTTCCTCCGCTGGCTTCTCTTCATCTCCAACCTTCTCCTCTGCTGGCTTCTCTTCATCTCCAACCTTCTCTTCCTCCGCTGGCTTCTCTTCGTCTCCAACCTTCTCCTCCTCCGCTGGCTTCTCTTCGTCTCCAACCTTCTCTTCCTCCGCTGGCTTCTCTCCCTCTGCTGCCACCTCTTCCCCTTTCTCCTCTCCTCCTTCCGCCTCTCCTGCCTTCTCGCCCTCTCCTGCTGCCTCGCTTGCCCCAGCCTCTCCCTGCCCTTCCGCCGCCTGCTCTTTCTCCGCCTCGTCTCCCTTCTCCTGCCCTTCTTCCGTGGGCGGCTGTTCGGCGCCCTCTGTTCCCTCTCCTTCCTTCTTCTCGATGGTCTCCTGCTCCGTTGTTTCCGCTTCGGGCCCTGCCTGCTGATCATTCCCCTCTACCTGCACCTCACCCTGTGTCAGATCTTCTTTTCCCTCCTGCCCGTCCTTCATCTCGCTGCCGCCCTCCATCTCGTCCATCGCTCTGCGAACGTTGTAGGTCGGCTTTGGTAGCTCCTTCCCGAGTCCCCTGTTGTTAGTTTTCTGCCTACTTTATCCCAGTGATGGTCCCAGCATTACCGTTCATCACAGCGGCCTGACCCCTCCAACATCTTCTCCTGAAGAGGTACCTTTCACACTTACTGGTCAGTTTTGTCTTAATTCCTTCTCGAGATGAGGGATTGTTATTTGCGAGATGGAGTGTGGGGGGGGGGGGGTGGGGGTTAATATAGTTTATTATTCTGCATGGTGTCCCCTGCCCGGGTTTTCAGACGGACATTTGTGTGTGCAATGTTTGTGACATCAGGGCGGGATGTCAGTATTAGTTGAGCATCAGCCCCTGATGTCACAAGGACAGGGCCAGGTCTCACAGCTGCTAGCCCACTTCCCCCTCTCCCAGCACACCCCGCTCACGGGGCCCGTACACGCTGCGCATGGAATACACACTCACGCTCACGAGCACACACGCGCACACGTACCTGTCCAACTGCTTCTTAAACGTCGGGGCAGTCCCAGCCTCAACTACCTCCTCCGGCAGCTCGTTCCATGCACCCACCACCCTCTGTGTGGAAAAGTTGCCCCTCAGATTCCTATTAAATCGTTTCCCCTTCACCTTAAACGGCCACCTTCTATTCTTGCTATTGGGGGCGTGCAGCGTAGGTTCACCACGTTAATTCCCGGGATGGCGGGACTGTCGTATGTTGAAAGACTGGCTTGTACTCACTGGAATTTGCAAGGATGAGAGGGGATCTTATTGAAACATATAAGATCATGAAGGGATTGGACACGCTAGAAGAGGCAGGAAACATGTTCCCGATGTCGGGGGAGTCCAGAACCAGGGCCCACACAGTTTAAGAATAAGGGGTAGGCCATTTCGGGGAACTTCGCAGTTTGACAATAACACCACTCGCAAGTAGACAAAGTGGTCAAAACATCAAAGGTAGTCCATGGGTCCCTGCTGAGGTCGACTGTAATTCAGGACTGAAGATGGATACAAAATACCTAAAGTAACTCAGCGGAACAGGCAGCATCTCTGGAGTAAAGGAATGGGTGACGTTTCAGTCTGCAAAGAGGTCCTTCTGCAGTTGTACAGGGCTCTAGTGAGACCGCACCTGGAGTACTGTGTGCAGTTTTGGTCTCCAAATTTGAGGAAGGATATTCTTGCTATTGAGGTCGTGCAGCGTAGGTTTACTAGGTTAATTCCCGGAATGGCGGGACTGTCGTATGTTGAAAGACTGGAGCGACTAGGCTTGTATACACTGGAATTTAGAAGGATGAGAGGGGATCTTATTGAAACATATAAGATTATTAAGGGGTTGGACACGTTAGAGGCAGGAGACATGTTCCTAATGTTGGGGGAGTCCAGAACCAGGGGCCACAGTTTAAGAATAAGGGGTAGGCAGTTTAGAACGGAGATGAGGAAAAACGTTTTCACTCAGAGAGTTGTAAATCTGTGGAATTCTCTGCCTCAGAAGGCAGTGGAGGCCAATTCTCTGAATGCATTCAAGAGAGAGCTAAATAGAGCTCTTAAGGATAGCGGAGTCAGGGGGTATGAGGAGAAGGCAGGAACGGGGTACTGATTGAGAATGATCAGCCATGATCACATTGAATGTTGGTGCTGGCTCGAAGGGCCGAATGGCCTCCTCCTGCACCTATTGTCTATTGCCTATTGAGGAGTTTTTGATAGCCAGATGGTTGGAACAATGGCCAGAAGTTAAAACCTATTCCCTTTCTCCAGAGATGCTGCCTGGTCCGCTGAGTTTCTCCTGCTTTTTACTCCAACTGAGTTACTCAAAGGAATAGGTGACGTTTATTCAGTCTTAAGAAGGGCTCGAAACATCACCTACGGTATTCCTTCTCTCCAGAGATGCTGCCTGACCCGCTGAGTTACTCCGGCTTTTTGTGCCTATTTAATGACGGGGCAGGCCTGTCAGTCGTACAAAGAAGGGCGGCGTTTAAAAGGAAAATAGGTAGGCAAAGACAAGTCTCGAAAAATCACTGGCAGATTACCTGATGTGGCACGTCGTTGATTCGGTGCTATTTTCCAAAGGTTATAGAGTCATAGAGTGATACAGCGTGGAAACAGGCCAACGTGCCCACACCGGCCAACATGTCCCGGCTACACTAGTCCCACCTGCCTGCGTTTGGTCCATATCCCTCCAAACCCGTCCTATCCATGTACCTGTCTAACTGCTTCTTAAACGTTAGGATAGTCCCAGCCTCAACTACCTCCTCCGGCAGCTCGTTCCATACACCCACCACCCTCTGTGTGGAAAATTTACCCCTCAGATTCCTATTAAATCGTTTCCCCTTCACCTTAAACCTATGTCCTCTGGTCCTCGATTCCCCTACTCTGGGCAAGAGACTCTGCGTCTACCCGATCTATTCCTCTCATGATTTTGTACACCTTCATAAGATCACCCCTCATCCTCCTGCTCTCCAAGGAATGGAGACCCAGCCTACTCAACCTCTCCATATAGCTCAGACCCTCCAGTCCTGGCAACATCCTCGTAAATCGTACATCCTATGTACCCTTTCCAGCTTGACAGCATCTTTCCTATAACACGGTGCCCAGAACTGAACGCAATACTCTAAATACGGCCTCACCAACGCCTTATACAACTGCAACATGACCTCCCAACTTCTATACTCAATACTCTGACTGATGAAGGCCAATGAGCCAAACACCTTGTGCAGGAAGGAACTGCAGGTGCTGGTTTAAACCATAGACACAAAAAAGCTGGAGTAACTCAGCGGGACAGGCAGCATCTCCGGAGAAAGGAATAGGTGACGTTTCGGGTCGAGACCCTTCTGCAGACTGAAACGTCACCCATTCCTTTACTCCAGAGATGCTGCCTGTTCCGCTGAATTACTCCAGGTATTTTGTATCCATCTTCAGTCCTGAATTACAGTCGACCTCAGCAGGGACCCACGGACTACCTTTGATGTTTTGACCACTTTGTCTACTTGCGAGTGGTGTTATTGTCAAACTGCGAAGTTCCCCGAAATGGCCTACCCCTTATTCTTAAACTGTGTGGGCCCTGGTTCTGGACTCCCCCGACATCGGGAACATGTTTCCTGCCTCTTCTAGCGTGTCCAATCCCTTAATGATCTTATATGTTTCAATAAGATCCCCTCTCATCCTTGTAAATTCCAGTGAGTACAAGCCAGTCTTTCAACATACGACCATTCAGATAATAATCTGCCTTCCTGTTCTTACCACCAAAATGGATAACCTCACACTTATCCACATTAAACTGCATCTGCCATGCATCCGCCCACTCACACAACCTGTCCAAGTCACCCTGCAACCTCATAGCATCTTCCTCACAGTTCACACTACCACCCAGCTTTGTGTCATCTGCAAATTTGCTCCTCACCTGTGCTCACCTGTCCTGCCTCCTCTCTCCCAGTTTTCTCCCCCCCCCTCGACAATCAGTCCGAAGAAGGGCCTCGACCGGAAACATCACCTATCCATGTTCTCCAGAGATGCTGCCTGTCCGGCTGAGTTACTCCAGCACTTTCTATCCTCAGAATTTTAACGCATGTTCCCCTACCTGTCTTTATCCACAACTGTCTTAAAGATAGAACACTGGTCATTGGTTCCGAAAGGCTTGTTTCATTGGGTGGAGTTGCTGCCTCACGGCACCAGAGACCCTGGTTCCATCCCGACTACATGTACTTGTCTGTACGGAGGTTGTACGTTCTCCCCGCGACCTGCGTGGGTTTTCTCCGAGATCTTCGGTTGCCTCCCACACTCCAGAGGCGGACGGGCAGGTTTTATAGGTTAGTTGGCTTGGTATAAATGTAAAATTGTCCCCTAGTGTGTGTAGGATAGTGTTAGTGTGCGGGGATCGCTGATCGGCATGGACTCGGTGGGCCGAAGGGCCTGTTTCTGCGCTGTAACTCCCAACGCAAAATTAAACCAAACTTCACTCACTTGCCCTTCCCAATGTTTAGGAGTAGGTCAAGCTTTGCTCTCTCCTGTGTCGGGCCCACTACATATTGCCTTATCCTTGTCCATATCAACTTCACATGGCTTTACGGTCACCACCTCTAAAGTGTTCCTTTACTAGTCCTCTCTTCCCCGAGACGTTCGTGGAGTTTGTACGTTCTCCCCGTGACCTGCGTGGGTTTTCTCCAGATTCCTCCCACACTCCAAAGGCATACAGGTTTGTGGGTTAATTGGCTTGGTATAAATGTCAAATCGTCCCCTAGTGTGTGTGGGATAGTGTGAGTGTGCGGGGATCGCTGGTCAGCGCGGACTCGGTGGGCCGAAGGGCCTGTTTCTGCGCTGTATCTCTACACTAAACTAGTGTGCGAACGGGCGATCGCTGGTCAGCGCGGATTCGGTGGGCCGAAGGGCCTGTTTCCGCGCTGTATCTCTACACTAAACTAGTGTGCGAACGGGCGATCGCTGGTCGGCGCGGACTCGGTGGGCCGAAGGGCCTGTTTCCGCGCTGTATCTCTACACTAAACTAGTGTGCGAACGGGCGATCGCTGGTCAGCGCGGACTCGGTGGGCCGAAGGGCCTGTTTCCGTGCTGTGCCTCTAAACCAAACTAATCTTAAACTAAAATATGGTCCAATAATTCCCCTTCCCTCACCAGTACATTTACATACAGGGCTAGGAACATTTCACTTACTGACACACAACTCTACCTACAATCGTAACCCAAATAAATCAGGTAGATTAAAAAATCTGACTTACGTACAAAGAGTAGGGTTAGTTTATTCCTTCTCGCTCTCCATCCCGAGCCATTGATCTTTCAGGACAGTCTCATGGGCAAGGTGGGCGTTTGCTGCTTTGACTGCATTTCCGAGGAGGAGAACTCACGTGCGTCTCTAATCATGGAACCCTTTCGTTACCCAGGGGACAGGCCGGAGTGTGTCACAAAGCTCAGGAATTCCAACTCCTCCTCACCCTCTTTCACCCCCCCGAGGCAACCCTACTGCCATCGAAGAGGGAAGCAAAGAGCTGGAGTAACTCAGCGGGTCAGGCAGCATCTCTGGAGAGAAGGGAATAGGTAACGTTTGGAGCACAGATGCTCTAGTTTCGAAACATAGAAACTAGGTGCAGGAAGAGACCATTCGGCCCTTCGAGCCAGCACCGCCATTCATTGTGATCATCCACAATCAGTAACCCGTGCCTGCATTCTCCCCAATATCCCTTGATTCCACTAGCCCCTACAGCTCTATCTAACTCTCTTTTAAATCCATCCAGTGATTTGGCCTCCACTGCCCTCTGTGGCAGAGAATTCCACAAATTCACAACTCTCTGGGTGAAAAAGTTCCTTCTCACCTCAGTTTTAAATGGCAATGATGTAAAAGCGATACTCTTTCTGTAGAAACTCCCGTACTTTGAGTTTTGAACTCTGATCTTTCCCCGGGCTAGCGATATAGACAATAGACAATAGGTGCAGGAGGAGGCCATTCGGCCCTTCGAGCCAACAACACCATTCAATGTGATCATGGCTGATCATTCTCAATCAGTACCCCGTTCCTGCCTTCTCCCCATACCCCCTGACTCCGCTATCATTAAGAGCTCTATCTAACGCTCTCTTGAATGCATTCAGAGAATTGGCCTCCACTGCCTTCTGTGGCAGAGAATTCCACAGATTCACAACTCTCTGAGTGAAACGATTTTCCTCATCTCCGTTCTAAATGGCCTACTCCTTATTTTTCAAGGGTAGTCAAGTCAATTTTCTTTGTATAGCACATTTAAACACAACCCACGTTGACCAAAGTGCTGTACATCAGTTCAGGTACTAAGAACGAACATACAATGGCACACAAACATAACAGCACATACATAAACAGTTCACAGCGCCCCCTCAGAGGGCCTCAAACGCTAGGGAGTAGAAGTAGGTTTTGAGCCTGGACTTAAAGGAGTGGATGGAGGGGGCAGTTCTGATGGGGAGAGGGATGCTGTTCCACAGTCTAGGAGCTGCAACAGCAAAAGCGCGGTCATCCCTGAGCTTAAGCCTAGACCGCGGGATAGTCAGTAGCCCCAAGTCGGCCGACCAGAGGGACCTGGAGATAGAGTGGTGGGTTAGAAGATTTTTGATATAGGGGGAGGGCAAGCCCGTTTAGGGCTTTGTATGTGAATAGGAGTTGAAGTTGATTCTGTACTGTACTGGGAGCCAGTGGAGAGTGGCCAGAATTGGGTTGATGTGGTCCCTTTTACGGGTACCCGTCAGGAGTCTCGCTGCGGCGTTTTGGACCAATTGCAGGCGGGACAGGGATGATTGGCTGATCCCCGTGTATAGGGAGTCGCAGTTTTCTAGGCGGGAGGAAATGAATGCGTGATAAATGAATATTCTTAAACTGTGTGGCCCCTGGTTCTGGACTCCCCCGACATCGGCAACATGTTTCCTGCCTCTGGCTTGTCCAATCCCTTAATAATCTTATATGTTACAATAAGATCCCCTCTCATCTAAATTCCAGTGTATACAAGCCTAGTCGCTCCAGTCTTTCAACATGCGACAGTTCTGCCATTCCGGGAATTAACCCAGTAAACCTACGCTGCACTCCCTCAATAGCAAGAATATCCTTCCTCAAATTTGGAGACCAAAACTTGACACAGTACTCCAGGTGCGGTCTCACTAGGGGCCTGTACAACTGCAGAAGGACCTCTTTGCTTCTATACTCAACGCCTCTTGTCATGAAGGCCAACATTGGCTTTCTTATGCGGTACGATACCCTCTGGTGATGCTGGGCGATGGCAACGAGTCGTAGCTCCCAGCCAGCCAGGCGTGTTTGATCATTTTGCCCAACTGTTGGCTAATGTAAATGGCCTGTCCCACTTAGGCGATTTTAAGGGGAGTGCCGGAGATTAGGCTGTCGCCGAACGTTTGCCGGGGTGTCGCGGGCACTATCGTGAGGAGTCGTCAATGAATCGTAGCGGATCTCGGCGCGGCGCGGAAAAATCTAACTGCTAGAAATTTCTCGGCCACAGCTGGCTTGTCGCCAGGTATCGCAGCTTATTGCGGGCGCTGTCGCATGCTGTCCCCAGGTTTGCTAGGTTGTCGCAGATGCGTTTAGAAGCACGTAATATTAAATTAAGAAAAGGCATTTGAAGATACCAGAAGATAGTTTTGTTTAACCAATTTATTTACCGTCAGGACATCTGACATGTAGATTGGAGGCGACAGTTTGACGGTCAGGTAAGCGTGGGAATTTCGCGATGTTTCCGAAGACGGTGTAATCTCTTAGACAGGTGCTAGTTTCATAAAAAAAGTCACTTGTCTCGACCTGCTGTGGACATTGTCGTAGGGTAAAAGAAAATTTCGGCCATCTGCTACGACTGTGACAGTCGCCTTAAAAATCGCGAAACTGGGACAGGCCCTTTAAGTGTTCTGGGCACATTTAAGTTAGGCTAGGCTAGGCTATGATGTTGGTAGGTTAGTTGGCTATGATGTTGGGTAGGTTAGGTGGCTATGATGTTGGTACGTTAGGTGGCGATGATGTTGGGTAGGTTAGGTGGCTATGATGTTGGGTAGGTTAGGTGGCTATGATGTTGGGTAGGTTAGGTGTATTAAATGCATTTTCGACCTACGATATTTTCGATTTACGATAGGTTTATTGGAAGGTAACCCCATCCTAAATCGAGGAGCATCTGTATTGTATTTGATTTAGTTTAGGTTAGAGATACAGCGCGGAAACAGGCCCTTCGGCCCACCGAGTCCGCGCCGCCCAGCGATCCCCGCACATTAACACTATCCTACACACACTAGGGACAATTTTTACATTTACCCAGTCAATTAACCTACATACCTGCACGTCTTTGGAGTGTGGGAGGAAACCGAAGATCTCGGAGAAAACCCACGCAGGTCATGGGGAGAACGTACAAACTCCGTACAGACGACGCCCGTAGTCAGGATCGAACCTGATCCGGCGCTGCATTCGCTGTAAGGCAGCAACTCTACCGCTGTGCCACCGTGCCGCCCTAGGTTAGGTGGCTATGATGTTGGGTAGGTTAGGTGGCTATGATGTTGGTAGGTTAGTTGGCCATGATGTTGGTAGGTTAGATGGCTATGATGTTGGGTAGGTTAGGTGGCTATGATGTTGGTAGGTTAGGTGGCTATGATGTTGGTAGGTCAGGTGGCCTTGATGTTGGTAGGTTAGATGGCTATGATGTTGGGTAGGTTAGGTGGCTATGATATTCGGTAGGTCAGGTGGCTATGATGTTGGGTAGGTTAGGTGGCTATGATATTCGGTAGGTTAGGTGGCTATGATGTTGGGTAGGTTAGGTGGCTATGATATTCGGTAGGTCAGGTGGCTATGATGTTGGGTAGGTTAGTTGGCTATGATGTTGGTAGGTTAGTTGGCTATGGTGTTGGGTAGGTTAGGTGGCTATGATGTTGGGTAGGTTATGTGGCTATGATATTCGGCAGGTTAGGTGTATTAAATGCATTTTCGACCTACGATATTTTCGATTTACGATGGGTTTATTGGAAGGTAACCCCATCCTAAGTCGAGGAGCATTTGTATTGAATTTGCTTTAGTTTAGGTTAGAGATACAGCGCGGAAACAGGCCCTTCGGCCCACCGAGTCCCCGCCGACCAGCGATCTCCCGTTCACACACACTATCCTACACACACAAGGGACAATTTACATTCATACCGAGCCGGTTAACCTACAAACCTGTACGCCTTTGGAGTGTGGGAGGAGATTGAATATCTCGGAGAAAACCCACGCAGGTCACGGGGAGAACGTACAAACTCCGTACAAACAAGCACCCGTAGTCGTGATGGAACCCGGGTCTCTGGCGCTGTGAGGCAGCAACTCTACCGCTGCACCACTGTGCTGCCCTGAAGGGGGTTTGAAGGGTAAATGGTTCACACAGAAAGGGTGGCGGTGGCAAGAATTGTGGCCACATTTAAGAGGCGTCTGGCCAGGCATTTGATCGAGAAGGTCGTGGAGAGAGATTTGGAATTAGTTTAGACACAAAATGCTGGAGTAACTCAGCGGGACAGGCAGCATCCCTGGAGAGAAGGAATGGGTGACGTTTCGGGTCAAAACCATTCTTCAGATGTCTTAACCCGAAACGTCACCCATTTCTTACCTCCAGAGATGCTGCCTGTTCCGCTGAGTTACTCCAGCTTTTTGTGCCTATCCTTGGTGTAAACCAACATCTGCAGTTCCTTCCTACACATAGTTTAGACTTGGGATTAGTATGAATAGGTTGGCACAGGTTTGATGGGCTGAAGGGCCTGTATTATGTGAGGTGATCCACTTTGGCGGCAAAAACAAGGAGGCAGATTATTATCTCAATGGTGTTAGGTTGGGTAAGGGGGAAGTGCAGCGAGACCTGGGTGTCCTTGTACACCAGTCACTGAAAGTTGGCGTGCAGGTACAGCAGGCAGTGAAGAAAGCCAATGGCATGTTGGCCTTCATAACGAGAGGATTTCAGTATAGGAGTAAAGAGGTTCTGCAGTTGTACAGGGCCCTGGTGAGACCACATCTGGAGTATTGTGTATAGTTTTGCTCTCCTAATTTGAGGAAGGACATCCTTGTAATTGAGGCAGTGCAGCGTAGGTTCACGAGATTGGTCCCTGGGATGGCGGGACTGTCATATGAGGAAAGATTGAAAAGACTAGGCTTGTATTCGCTGGAGTTTAGAAGGATGAGAGGGGATCTTATAGAAACATTTAAAATTATAAAAGGACTGGACAAGCTAGATGCAGGAAAAATGTTCCCAATGTTGGGAGATTCCAGAACCAGGGGCCACAGTCTTTGAATAAAGGGGAGGCCATTTAAAACTGAGGTGAGAAGGAACTTTTTCACCCAGAGAGTTGTGAATTTGTGAAATTCTCTGCCACAGAGGCCAAATCACTGGATGGATTTAAGAGAGAGTTAGATAGAGCTCTAGGGGCTAGCGGAATCAAAGGATATGGGGAGAAGGCAGGCACGGGTTATTGATTGTGGACGATCAGCCATGATCACAATGAATGGCGGTGCTGCCTCGAAGGGCCGAATGGCCTCCTGCTGCACCTATTTTCTATGTTTCTACAACTCCATTGTAAAGTATGCCCGAGAAGACTTGAAGCGAAAACCACATAGTTCAATTCTCCGAGAACATTTATAGCAAACAAAACCCTTTTTAATGTCACACAATCAAGTTTATTGTCATCTGCAGGAGTTCGGTGAGGTACAGATACAAGAAAATCTTGGTTTCGGTTGCGTCACAAGGACGTAGGTCAGACAGCACACAAAAATATGAAATAACACATCAATTTCACAAGACAGTGAGTAGGTTCATGTGTCATCCTGGGATGGCGAGACTGGATAGAAAATTGGTTGGCAGACAGTAAACAAAGAGTTGGGATTAACGGGTCCCTTTCAGAATGGCAGGCAGTAACTAGTGGGGTGCCGCAAGGCTCGGTGCTGGGACCGCAGCTATTTACAATATACATTAATGACTTAGATGAAGGTGGGTGGCAGTGTGAACTGTGAGGAGGATGCTATGAGGTTGCAGGGTGACTTGGACAGGTTATGTGAGTGGGCAGATGCAGTTTAATGTGGATAAATGTGAGGTTATCCACTTTGGTGGTAAGAACAGGAAGGCAGATTATTATCTGAATGGTGTCAAGTTAGGAAAAGGGGAAGTACAAAGAGATCTGGGTGTCCTTGTTCATCAGTCACTGAAAGTAACAATGCAGGTACAGCAGGCAGTGAAGAAAGCTAATGGCATGTTGGCCTTCCTAACAAGAGGAGTTGAGTATAGGAGCAAAGAGGTCCTTCTGCAGTTGTACAGGACCCTAGTGAGACCGCACCTGGAGTACTGTGTGCCGTTTTGGTCTCCAAATTTGAGGTAAGACATTCTTGCTATTGGCGGTGTGCAGCGTAGGTTCACTATGTTAATTCCCGGAATGACGGGACTGTCGTACGTTGAAAGACTGGAGCGACTGGGCTTGTATACACTGGAATTTAGAAGTATAAGAAAATAACTGCAGTTGCTGGTACAAATCGAAGGTATTTATTCACAAAATGCTGGAGTAACTCAGCAGGTCAGGCAGCATCTCAGGAGAGAAGGAATGGGTGACGTTTCGGGTCGAGACCCTTCTTCAGACGAAGGTTCTTGACCCGAAACGTCACCCATTCCTTCTCTCCTGAGATGCTGCCTGACCTGCTGAGTTACTCCAGCATTTTGTGAATAAACACCTGGAATTTAGAAGGATGAGAGGGGATCTTATTGAATCATATAAGAATTATATAAGAATCATATAAGATTATTAAGTGATTATTAAGAATCATATAAGATTATTAAGTGATTGGACACGCTGATTAAGTGATTGGAGGCAGGAAACATGTTCCAAATGTTGGGGGAGTCCAGAACCAGGGGCCACAGTTTAAGAATAAGGGGTCGGCCATTTAGAACGGAGACGAGGAAGAACTTTTCACCCAGAGAGTTGTGAATCTGTGGAATTCTCTGCCACAGAAGGCAGTGGAGGCCAATTCGCTGGATGCTATCAAGAGAGAGGTAGATAGAGCTCTTAAAGATAGCGGAGTCAAGGGGTATGGGGAGAAGGCAGGAACAGGGTACTGATTGTGGATGATCACCCCTGATCACAGTGAATGGAGGTGCTGGCTCGAAGGGCCGAATGGCCTCCTCCTGCACCTATTTTCTATCGTCTCTATTGTCTAAAAAGATTACAAAACAGCACATTGGTGCAAAAACGCTGAATTGGGAGACAAGTCCATGGTGGTGCAAGAGGTGACCTGTGATGTTAGCATTGCCGAGATACGATTAAGGTTGTCGTCAGGAAGCTGATGGTTGTAGGAAAATCTCTGTTCCTGAACCTGGTGGGATGGGACTTTAAACATCTGCACCTTTTGCCCGATAGTAGCAGCGAATTCAATAGTGACGGTGGGCATCCTCGATGATAGATGCCGCCTTCTGTAGTTTAGTTTAGTTTAGTTTCGAGGGCGGTCACGGTGGCGCAGCGGTAGAGTCGCTGGTTCCATCCCGACTACGGGCGCCGTCTGTACGGAGTTTGCACGTTCTCCCCGTGACCTGCATGGGTTTTCTCCGAGATCTTCGGTTTCCTCCCGCACTCCCAAGACGTGCAGGTTTGTAGGGTTAATTGGCTTGGTAAATGTAAAAATTGTCCCCAGTGGGTATAGGATAGTGTTAATATGCGGGGATCGCTGGTCGGCGCAGACCCGGTGGGCCGAAGGGCCTGTTTCCGCGCTATATCTCTGAAAACTAAAGATACAGTGCGGAAACAGGCCTTAGGCCCATCAGGTCCGAGCCAACCAGCGATCCCCGACCAGTGATATTAACACTATCCTACACACACTGGGAGCAATTTTTACATTTACCAAGCCAATTTACCTGCAAACCTGCACGTCTTTGGAGTGTGGGAGGAAACCGAAGATCTTGGAGAAAACCCACACAGGTCACGGGGAGAACGTACAAACTCCGTACAGACAGCACCTGTAGTCGGGATTGAACCCAGGTCTCCGGCGCTGCATTCGCTGTAAGTTTGTGCCACCGTGGGACGGTGTAGATGTTCTTGGATAGACAACATTTTGGATCAGGATCCATTTCCCTCCACAGACGCTGCCTGGCCGGTTGAGTTCTTCCAGCAGTTTGTGTTTCCACTCGAGATTGGTGGCACGGTGGCGCAGCGGTAGAGTTGCTGCCTTACAGTGAATGCAGCGCCGGAGACTCAGGTTCAATCCTGACTACGGGCGCCGTCTGAACGGAGTTTGTACGTTCTCCCCGTGACCTGCGTGGGCTTTCTCCGAGATCTTCGGTTTCCTCCCACACTCCAAAGACGTACAGGTGTGTAGTTTAATTGACTGGGTAAATGTAAAAATTGTCCCTAGTGTGTGTAGGATAGTGTTAATGTGCGGGGATCGCTGGGCGGCATGGACTCGGTGGGCCGAAGGGCCTGTTTCCGCGCTGTATCTCTAAATCTAAAAAATAAAATCTAAAAATCCAGCATCTGCAGTCTAGGGTCTCCAATATTGAATCCTAGAGTCATAAGAGGTGGAAACAGACCCTTCGGCCCACTGAGTCTGTATCCTTTAACTGTATACTGTGGACAGCTTGATTGTAATTATGAATAGTCATTTTGACTGGGTAACACACTACAAAAAATGTAAGAAAATAACTGCAGATGCTGGTACAAATCGAAGGTATTTATTCACGAAATGCTGGAGTAACTCAGCAGGTCAGGCAGCATCTCAGGAGAGAATGGGTGACGTTTCGGGTCGAGACCCTTCAGACTGAAGAAGGGTCTCACTACAAAAAAATGATCACTGTACCTCGGTACACGTGACAACAAAAAACTAAACTAAAATCTGCTTGCTATTGATCCATATCCCTCTATTCCCCCGCATTTGACAAAAGACAATAGACAATAGAAAATAGGTGCAGGAGAAGGCCATTCGGCCCTTCGAGCCAGCACCGCCATTCAATGTGATCATGGCTGATCATTCTCAATCAGTACCCATTGATAAAAGAATGGGTCGACTGGGCTTGTATTCACTGGAATTTAGAAGGATGAGAGGGGATCTCATAGAAACATATAAAATTCTTGAGGGATTGGACAGGCTAGATGCAAGAAAAATGTTCCCGATGTTGGGGGAATCCAGAACCAGGGGTCAGTTTAAGACCAGTTTAAGATTAAGGGGTCAGCCATTTAGGG
The DNA here is from genome assembly GCF_053455715.1 of Rhinoraja longicauda. Lineage (NCBI taxonomy): Eukaryota > Metazoa > Chordata > Chondrichthyes > Rajiformes > Arhynchobatidae > Rhinoraja > Rhinoraja longicauda. The sequence continues at coordinate 8,419,164 of NC_135991.1, read as the reverse complement.
CTGAGATGAGGAAAAACTGTTTCACCCAGAGATTTGTGAATCTGTGGAATTCTCTGCCACAGAAGGCCAATTCACTGGATGTTTTCAAGAGAGAGTTAAATTTAGCTCTTAGGGCTAAAGGAATCAAGGGATATGGGGAGAAAGCAGGAACGGGGTACTGATTGTGGATGATCAGCCAAGATCTTATTGAATGGCTGTGCTGACTCGAAGGGCCGAATGGCCTACTCCTGCACCTATTGTCTATTGTCTATTGTAATCTCTTAGCCAGGTGCTAGTTTCACAAAAAAAATACTTGTATCGACCTGACTCGGCAATGTCGGTACCTATGTTTCTCTATCCATGTGCCTGTCTAAAAGCCTCTATTATATCTGGCTTCATCACCACCCCTGGCAGTGCGATCCAGGAACACCACATTGTGTAAAAAGAAAATCGCCCTCCACGTCTCCTTCAAGAGCCTGTCCAATTTTGGCGATTTTAAGGCGACTGCCGGTGACTAGGCGAAGAGAGGATTTTTTTGGGGGGGGGTTTGGCTGGTTCTATGGTCGAGGAAGAAACGGAGGGCTTCGAGACCATCCTTGTGGGGGATGGAAGTGTAGAGTGACTGGACATCCATGGTAAAGATGAGGGGGTGGGGGCCTCGGAACCGGAAATTATCGAGGAGATGGAGAGCGTGTGAGGTGTCTTGGACGTAGGTGGGGAGGTATTTAACCAGGGGGGATAGGATGGAGTCGAAGTAGGTGGAAATACGTTCGGTGGGACATGAGCAGGCAGAGACAATGGGTCTGCCGGGACAGTTATGTTTATGGATTTTAGGTAGGAGGTAGAATCGGGCCGTGCGGGGCTGGGGAACTATAAGTTTGGAGGCATTGGAGGGTAGATCGTGATGGTGCTGATGATAAAGGTCTGGTGTTTGTTGGTGGGGTCATGGTCCAGGGATAAGTAGGAAGTGGTGTCTGAGAGTTGTCGTCTGGCCTCGGTCCGGTAGCGGTCAGCACGCCAGACTACCACAGCACCTCCCTTGTCAGCGTTTTTTTTTGGTCTCGACCTGAAACGTCGCCCATTCCTTCTCTCCCGAGGTGCTGCCCGACCTGCTGAGTTACTCCAGCATTTTGTGAATAAATACCGCCGGTGACTAGGCTGTCGCCGAACGTTTGCCGGGGTGTCGCGGGCACGATCGTGAGAAGTCTTCAATGAATCGTAGCGGATCTCGGCGCGGCGCGGAAAAAACTTACCTGCAAGAAATTTCTCGGGCACAGCTGGCTTGTCGCCAGGTATCGTAGCTTATTGTGGGCGCTGTCGCATGCTGTCCCCAGGTTTGCTAGGCTGTCGCAGATGCGTTTAGAAGCACGTAATATTAAATTAAGAAAAGGCATTTGAAGATACCAGAAGATAGATTTGTTTAACCAATTTATTTACCGTCCGAGAGTTTTAGTATATAGATTTCTCTCTATGGAAAATAAAATCCTGGTTTTATAACGTGTTCCTGTAAGGGCGAGAGGTGAAGATGGTAAGTTTAGAGATTGCTGGTCAAAAAGAGGCCCCAGTCCTGAGATCAGATGTCTGGATTGAACCATTTACCCCTAACTCTGATCTCAAACTACTGGATTGGATCTTAGACCTCGGTCTTGAACTGAGATCTCTGGATTGGACCTTAAACCAATGGTCTTGAGCCCAGATCTGTGGGATTTGTTCTTAAAGCCCTGGTCATAGAAACATAGAAAATAGGTGCAGGAGGAGGCCATTTGGCCCTTCAAGTCAGCACCGCCATTCATTGTGATCATGACTGATCATCTACAATCGGTAACCCGTGCCTGCCTTCTCCCCGTATCACTTGCTTCCGCTAGCCCCTAGAGCTCTATCTAACTCTCTGTTAAATTTGTCCAGTGAATTGGCCTCCACTGCCTTCTGTTGCAGAGAATTCCACAAATTCACAACTCTCTGGGTGAAAAAGTTTCTTTTCACCTCAGTTTTAGATGGCCTCCCCTTTATTCTTAGACTGTGTGGCCCCTGGTTCTGGAGTCCCCCAACATTGGGAACATTTTTCCTGCATCTGGCTTGTCCAGTCCTTTAATAGGACTAGCTTGTCTGGTCCTGAGCTTAAATCCTTAGATTGGACCTTAAACTCATGACCCCGAGTTCAGATCTCTGGAAATAGACCACAAACATCTAGTCTTAAGTTTTGATGTCTTGACTGGACCTTAAACCCCTGGTCTTGAGCTAAGATCTCCAGATTGGACCTTACTCGTGATCATGAGCTCAGATCCCTTGAGATGGACCTTAAACATCTAGTCTTGAGTTCTGTGTAGGAGTGAACTGTGGACAGAATGCTGGAGTAACTCAGTGGGACAGGCAGCATCTCTGGAGAGAAGGTCACGCATTCCTTCTCTCCAGAGATGCTGCCTGACCCGCTGAGTTACTCCGGCATGTTATGTCTATCTTTAGTCGAGTTCTGATCTCTGGATTGGATCTTAAATCCCTGGTCTTCTCAGATCTCCGGATTGGACCATAAATTCATGATCATGAGCTCAGATCCCTTGAGATGGACCTTAAAACCTCTAGTCTTGAGTTCTGGTGTCTAGATTGAATTTTAAATCCCTGGTCTTGAGCGTAGATCTCCAGATTGGACCTTAAATTCATGATCATGAGCTCAGACCACTTGAGATGGACCTTAAAAACTCTAGTCTTGAGTTCTGGTGTCTAGATTGGACCTTAAATCCTTGGTCTTGAGCGTAGATCTCCAGATTGGACCTTAAACTCATGATATATACAAAAAGCTGGAATAATTCAGTGGGCCAGGCAGCATCTCTGGAGAGAAGGAATGGGTGATGTTTCGGGACGAGACCCGTCTTCAGACTGGCCGAACGTCTTGGTGTTGGTCATGATGGCGAGGAAGTCCTTAAAGCTGACCTCCTTGCCCGGGTTCACTTCCCCACACCATCTCATTCGGGATCAGAGGGTTCTTTAAGTAGACCTGCACCTCCTCAAGATCCCATGATCTTGAGCTCAAATCCCTTGAGATGGACCTTTAAACCTCTAGTCTTGAGTTCTGGTGTCTAGATAGGACCTTAAACCCCTGGTCTTGAGTTCAGATCTCCAGATTGGACCTTAAACCCCTGGTTCTCTCAGATCTCCAGATTGGATCTTAAACTCATAATCTGAGCTCAGGTCTCTTGAGATGGACTTTAAACATCGAGTCTTGAGTTTTGATGTCTTGACTGGACCTCAAACCCCTGGTCTTGAGTTCAGATCTCCAGATTGGACCTTAAACTCATAATCTGAGCTCAGATCTCTGGAGATGGACCTTAAACATCTAGTCTTGAGTTTTGATGTCTTGATTGGACCTTAAACCCCCTGGTCTTTAGCTCAGATCTCTAGATTGGACCTTAAACCCTGGTCTTGAGCTAAGATCTCCAGATTGGGCCTTGAACTCACGATCTTGAGCTCAGATCTCCAGATTGGACCTTCAACCCCTGGGCTTGAGATCAGATCTCCAAATTGGGCCTTGTACTCACGATCTTGAGCTCAGATCTCCAGATTGGACCTTAAACATAATCTGAGCTCAGGTCTCTTGAGATGGACCTTAGACATCTAGTCTTGAGTTTTGGTGTCTGGACTGGACCTTAAACCCCTGGTCTTGAGCTAAGATCTTCAGATTGGGCCTTAAACATGATCTTGAGCTCAGATCTCTGGAGATGGACCCTAAATATCTAGTCTCGAGTTTTGATGTCTTGACTGGACCTTAAACCCCTGGTCTTGAGCCAGATATCCAGATTGGACCTTAAACTCATAATCTGAGCTCAGATCTCTGGAGATGGACCTTAAACATCTAGTCTTGAGTTTTGATGTCTTGACTGGACCTTAAACCCCATGGTCGTTAGCTCAGATCTCCAGATTGGACCTTAAACCCCTGGTCTTGAGCTAAAATCTCCAGATTGGACCTTAAACTCATAATCTAAGCTCAGATCTCTGGAGATGGACCTTAAGCATCTAGTCTTGAGTTTTGATGCCTTGACTGGACCTTAAACCCCTGGTCTTGAGCTAAGATCTCCAGATTGGGCCTTAAACATGATCTTGAACTCAGATTGAACTCATGATTGTGCCTTTAACCCATGATCTTGAGCTCAGATCTCCAGATTGGACCTTAAACTCATAATCTGAGCTCAGATCTCTGGAGATGGATCTTAAGCATCTAGTCTTGAGTTTTGGTGTCTAGACTGGACCTTAAACCCCTGGTCTTGAGCTCAGATCTCCAGATTGGACTTTAAACTCATGATCTTGAGTTCAGATCTCCAGATTGGACCTTAAACTCATGATCTTGAGCTCAGATTGAACTCACGATTGGGCCTTAAACTCATGATCTTTAGCTCAGATCTCCAAATTGGACCTTAAACCCCTGGTCTTGAGCTCAGATCTCCAGATTGGACCTTAAACTCATGATTCGAGCTCAGATCTCTGGAGATGGACCTTAAACATCTAGTCTTGAGTTTTGATGTCTTGACTGGACCTTAAACATAATCTGAGCTCAGGTTTCCAGATTGGACCTTAAACTCATGATCTTGAGCTCAGATCTCCAGATTGGACCTTAAACTCATAATCTGAGCTCAGATCTTTGGAGATGGACCTTAAACATCTAGTCTTGAGTTTTGGTGTCTTGACTGGACCTTAAATCCCTGGTCTTGAGCTCAGATCTCCAGATTGGACCTTAAACTCATGATCTTGAGCTCAGAATGAACTCATGCTTGGGCCTTAAACTCATCATCTTGAGCTCAGATCTCCAGATTGGACCTTAAACATGATCTTGAACTCAGATCTCTAGAGATGGACCTTAAACATCTAGTCTTGAGTTTTGATGTCTTGACTGGACCTTAAACCCCTGGTCTTTAGCTCAGATTTCCACTGGACCTTAAACCCCTGGTCCTGAGCTCAGATCTCCAGATTGGGCCTTGAACTAACGATCTTGAGTTCAGATCTCCAGATTGGACCTTAAACCCCTGGTCCTCTCAGATCTCCAGATTGGACCTTAAACATAATCTGAGTTCAGGTCTCTTGAGATGAACCTTACACATCTAGTCTTGAGTTTTGATGTCTTGACTGGACCTTAAACCCCTGGTCTTTAGCTCAGAACTCCAAATTGGACCTTAAACCCCTGGTCTTTAGCTCAGATCTCCAGATTGGACCTTAAACTCATGATCGTGAGCTCAGAGTTATCTTATGATTGGGCCTTAAACTCATGATCTTTAGCTCAGATCTCCAGATTGGACTTTAAACCCCTGGTCCTCAGCTGAAATCTCTAGATTGGGCCTTAAACACGATCTTGAGCTCAGATTGAACTCATGATTGGGCCTTAAACTCATGGTCTTGAGTTCAGATCTCCAGATTAGGCTGTAAACCCATGGTCTTGAGCTCAGATCTCTAGATTGGACCTTAAAGTCATAATCTGAGCTCAGATCTCTTGAGATGGACCATAAACATCTAGTCTTGAGTTTTGATGTCTTGACTGGTCCTTAAACCCCTGGTCTTTAGCTCAAATCTCCAGATTGGACTTTAAACCCCTGGTCTTGTGCTAAGATCTCCAGATTGGGCCTTAAACTCACGATCTTGAGCTCAGATTGAACTCATGATTGGGCCTTAAACTCATGATCTTGAGCTCAGATCTCCAGATTGGGCCTTTAACCCCTGGTCTTGAGCTAAGATCTCCAGATTGGACCTTAAACCTTGGCCTTGCAACCACGAGCCAAGCCAGACCTGTCCTGGGTGAAATGCCCCCCCCCCCTCCCCCCTAGCACAGAGAGCAACCCCAGTCAGTCCCCAATGAGTAAACGAGTCCCACTCACATCACATCAGGAGAATGAGTTGCTCTTTGACTTGGTGCATCTCCAGTTGCTGCCCTTTTATTGGAGGTTTGAAAACTTATAAAGGTTCACCTCTCCCGGTGTCGGATTAGAATTAGCATCTCGTGTCGCTGTGTTTAATTCAGATTAAGTCCATTTGCAGGTGTATCGTCTTCCTCAGCTTAAATCAAACTGAGGATTGGGGTGAAGCGTGATGGCCGGGCGTGTCGAGGAGCCCAGGATGTGACGGTCAGGGGCACAGCAGTCCTTCCTGCCTCTGCTTCTCCTGCTTTTCTTTCCAAGTCCAGGAGTAGGCTTTGAAGGCCTGGAGGAAGGCAGGGCTCCTCAAGGCAGCCTGGAACTTCTTGTGCATGTGCTGCCTCCTGCTTATCTGGGGCTCCTTGATCTTCCTGCTGTGGGCCTTCTTGGCGGATCCCTTGGCGCCCTTGGCCGGCTTCTTGCACGGGTGGGGGCGGCCGGGGGGCGGCCTCTTGGCCGGGGGGGCGGGCTTGGGGCTTCTGGGCTTCTCCTCGGCCGACTCGGACACGGGCTCGGGGCTGGTGACCTGCTCCGACTCTGACTCCTCGCCGTAGCCCTGAGCGGCGGCGATGAACTTGTTGCGGTAGTAGGCCGCCACCACGCCCTTGGTCTTGGCCGAGAGGAGGGGGGAGCTGACCAGCTTGTTGATGGCCTGGAACATGACCACCGGAGTCGCCACCGTGCTCTTACACTCCTCATACACTGGGGACAGGTACTGGCCGAAGGTCTTGGTGTCGGTCATGATGGCGAGGAAATCCTCGAAGCTGACCTCCTTGCCCAAGTTCACCTCCACGCACTTCATCTCGTTCGGGATCAGAGGGTTCTTCAAGTAGATCTGCACCTCCGCCATCACGTTGAGAAGGCTGTTGATGTCGATACAATCCTGCTTGTCCAAGGAGAACATGTCGAAGATCTCCCGGAAGGCTTTGACCTGCTCCTCGTCCAGGGGAACATCCTGATATTCCTCATCCGGCTCTAAGATGTCCACGTAGGTGGCCAGGCTGTAGATGGTCTGGCCGAGGAACATGGGAGGCGGGAGAATCTGCTTCTTGGTGTCGGGCTTCTTGCTCTTCAACCTAGCCCCTTTCTTCTTCCTGTAGTAGTACCTGATGATCTTTCTGGTGGTGTCCTCTGACAGCATCTGGGTCTGGATGAACCTGGAGAGGATCTCGAAGAAGATGGTGTTGTCCACGGCTCCCGTCTGGGGGACCGAGCCTTCACAGCGATCCGGCAGCTCCCTGAAGAATAGGAAGAAGAGGCGGGTGCTGGTCACCAGCCTGAGGAAGTCCTCGAATGTGGCCTCCCCGTCCCCATCAGAATCGAGAGCTTCCAGGATGCTGTAGACGTCCGCCTCCACCATGGGAATCTCGATATCGGCCAAGCTAGTCCTCAGGCTGGAGAGGTCAATGACTTCGTTGGTGCTCTGGGAAAACTGCAGGAAGACCTCATGAAAGGCTTCCCGCTGGTTGGGAGTTAGAGGAGGTTCTTCCAGGATGTCTTCTTCCTCCGCCCCTTCCTCCTCTTCACACTCGTCCTCCTGCCTGTGGCCGGGAGGGGGCATCTCGCACACCGAACCGTCCGACGAGGACTCCTCGCCCGCCTCCTCCTCCCCCTCCCCCCCACCCCCCGCCTCCTCCCCCTCCTGCCGCCGCTCGGCCTTGTCCAACTTCCGCTCCACCTGCTGCATCATCTTGTCGATCAGCAGGGCCACCTCGTTCACCACCTTGTCCACCAGCTCCTCCATCCTCTTGCCCGTCTCCTGCTCCGACCGCCCCCCGTCCCCTGTCAGCCGGCCGATGTTCTCGTTCATGGTCTCCACCACCGCCTGCTCGATCCGCCCCTTGTTCTCCAGCCTCCACTTGTCCGCCATCCGGTCCATCACCTTCTCCATCATCTTCTCCATCACCCGGTCCACCATCTTCTCCATCACCTTGCCGAAGCTCAGCACCGCCTCCCTGTTGGTCCTTTGAGCCGCCTCCTCCGCCCTGCTTGCTGGCTTCTCCTGCGCCTCCATTTTGCTTCGACGGCCCGAACTCCGGTCAATTCCCTACCGCTGATACCTCCCCGCCCACCCCCCCCACCCCCCCCCAGCCCAGCCCCTCCTGCAACCCCGGGGCTTCCTTTAGGAAGCAGCGTGTCCCAATCTGCTGCCTGGCAAGCCCGCTTCACCTCATTCAGTGCCACGCTGTCTCATATCGACTGGCACCATCTAGACGCCCTGCGAGGTCCTCTCCTGCCCATGGCCGACATCGCCCCGCCCCAGCCCCCGCCTTAACAACATGAGGCCCTTTCACCGTGAATCTGATTCTTTCCGAAGGAACAACGCAACATACTTTGCCACCACACTTTGTCATTGTAGCTGTGGGGTTTTTTTGAGAGGGGGGAGGCCCGGTCTGTGGGCTGTGATGTCTGGTGTGTTTTGTGACCTCAGGCTGTGATGCCTTTCCCAGGCCTGCCCGCCAAGTCACAAAACTGCTGCGATCCACCACCACCACCTCCTTTCACCCGCCCCGTCCCCGATTTTTCCCGATTCTTTCCCCCCCCCCTCCTCCCCTCCAAACTGGAATGAGAGGCAGCTGGAGCCACCGCAAGGTAGGCTGGTGGTGGGGGGGGGGGGGGAGGGAATAAAGCGTCGGCCATTTTGGACTGAGATGCACAAATATGACGAAGGACATTCTTGCTAATGAGGGTATTTATTCACAAAATGCTGGAGTAACTCAGCGGGTCAGGCTGCATCTCAGGAGAGAAGGTATGGGCGATGTTTCGGGTCGAGACCCTTCTTCAGTCTGAAGAAGGGTCTCGACCCGAAACGTTGCCCATTCCTTCTCTCCTGAGATGCTGCCTGACCTGCTGAATTGCTCCAGCATTTTGTGAATAAATACCTTCGATTTGTACTAGCATCTGCAGTTATTTTCCTACACTTCTTGCTAATGAGGGAGTGCAGAATAGGTTCACCAGGTTAATTCCCAGGATGGCGGGACTGACACATGAGGAAAGACTGGGTCGACTGGGCTTGCAGTCACTGGAATTTTAGATGAGAGGGGATCTTAGAGAAACATATAGAATTCCTAAGGGATTGGACAGGCGAGATGCAGGAAAAGTGTTCCCCATGTTGGGGGAGTCCAGAACCAGGGGCCACACACAGTTTAAGAATAAGGGGTCGGCCATTTAGGACTGAGATGAGGAAAACCTTTTTCACCCAGAGTTGTGAATGTGTGGAATTCTCTGCCACAGAAGGCAGTGGAGGCCAATTCTCTGGATGAATTTAAAAGAGAGTTATTTAAAAAAAATTTTAAATAGGAGTCAAGGAATCAAGGGATATGGGGAGAAAGCAGGAACGGTGTACTGATCGTAAATGATCATCCATGATCATATTGAATGGCAGTGCTGGCTCGAAATGCTGAATGGCCTCCTCCTGCACCTATTTTAGAAACATGGAAATTAGGTGCAGGAGGAGGCCATTTGGCCCTTTGAGCCAGCACCGCCATTCATTGTGATCATGGCTGATCATCCACAATCAGTAATCCGTGCCTGCCTTCTCCCCATATCCCTTGATTCCACTAGCCCTGAGAGCTCTATCTAACTCACTAGGGGCTAGTGGAATCAAGTTAGATTTAGCTCTCGGGGCTAAAGGAATCAAGGGATATGGGGAGAAAGCAGGAACGGTGTACTGATTGTGGATGATCAGCCATGATCATATTGAAAGGCCGAATGGCCTACATCTGCACCTATTTTCTATGTTTCTAATGGACTTGAGAGGGAGGGATAGATTAGCCATGATTGAATGGCGGAGTAAACATAGAAACATAGAAAATAGGTGCAAGAGGAGGCCATTCGGCCCTTCGAGACAGCACCGCCATTCATTGTGATCATGGCTGATCATCCATAATCAATAACCCTTGCCTGCCTTCTCCCCATATCTCTTGATTCCACTAGCCCCAAGAGCTCTATCTAACTCTCTCTTAAATCCACCCTGTGATTTGGCCTCCACTGCCGTCTGTGGCAGAGAATTCCACAAATTCACAACTGAAAAAGTTCCTTCTCACCTCAGTTTTAAATGGCCTCCCCTTTATTCTTAGACTGTGTGGCCCCTGGTTCTGGACTCGCCCAACATTGGGAACATTTTATCCTGCATCTAGCTTGTCCAGTCCTTTTATAATTGTATATGTTTCTAAACACCAGTGAACACAAACCTAGTAGACTTGAATGGCCTAATTCTGCTCCTGTCACTTCTGACATGAAAATAGGCTTGCAAACCGCCCCAGTGAAAATGAAGGAAAATATATGTGAAGGGTCGAAGAGCCTACTCCTGCCTCTATTGACTTTGTTTCTATGACGGCGTGGAGAAGAGGCAGCGTTCAAGGGAGTTGAGGGAATTAGTGAATAGTAATAAACTGCATATAGACACAAAATACTGGAGTAGCTCAGCGGGGCAGGCAGCATGTGAAAACGACAGATCAAAGCAGGCGATGGTAAGGAAATTTGGAATGGTACACTGTCAGGAAGGAACTGCAGATACTGGTTCACAACGAAGATAGGCACAAAAAGCTGGAGTAACTCAGCGGGACAATAGTCAATAGACAATAGGTGCAGGAGTAGGCCATTCGGCCCTTCGAGCCAGCACCACCATTCAATGTGATCATGGCTGATCATCCACAATCAGTACCCCGTTCCTGCCTTCTCCCCATACCCCCTGACTCCGCTATCATTAAGAGCTCTATCTAGCTCTCTCTTGAATGCATTCAGAGAATTGGCCTCCACTGCCTTCTGAGGCAGAGAATTCCACAGATTCACAACTCTCTGACTGAAAAAGTTTTTCCTCATCTCCGTTCTAAATGGCCGACCCCTTATTCTTAAACTGTGGCCCCTGGTTCTGGACTCTCCCAAATTGGGAACATGTTTCCTGCCTCTAACGTGTCCAACCCCTTAATAATCTTATATGTTTCGATAAGATCCCCTCTCATCCTTCTAAATTTCAGTGTACACAAGCCTAGTCGCTCCAATCTTTCAACATACGACAATCCAGCCATTCCTAGAATTAACCTAGTATACCTACGCTGCACGCCCTCAATAGCAAGAATATCCTTCCTCAAATTTGGAGACCAAAACTGCACACAGTACTCCAGGTGCGGTCTCACTAGGGCCCTGTACAACTGCAGAAGGACCTCTTTGCTCCTATACTCAACTCCTCTTGTTATGAATGCCAACATGCCATTGGCTTTCTTCACTGCCTGCTGTACCTGCATGCTTCCTTTCAGTGACTGATGCACTAGGACACCCAGATCTCGTTGTACGTCTCCTTTTCCTAACTTGACACCATTCAGATAATAATCTGCCTTCCTATTCTTGTGTGAAGAAGAGTCTCGACCCGAAACGTCGCCCATTCCTTCTCTCCAGAGATGCTGCCTGTCCTGCTGAGTTACTCCAGCTATTTGTGTCTATCTATGTATGGTACATTGTTAGCTGAGTGGAACATGACAAGGAGGCATACAGTCAGTAAAATTAATCGGAAGGTCAGTGGACTATGTGTAGGAAACAAAACTGCAGATGCTGGTTAAAATCGATGGTAGACCCAAAATGCTGGAGTAACTCAGCAGGTCAGGCAGCATCTCGGGAGATAAGGAATGGGTGACGTTTTGGGTCGAGACCCTTCTTCAGCCTGAAAGTAGAGTTGGGGGGGGGGGGGGGGGTGGAGAGGGGGGAACAAACTAGAGGCAAGAAAAGGCCAGATCAAATCAGGGCTGGCAACAGACAGCCTCAGGAAGGTTGGAGCCCACAATGGCCCATTGTTGGCAGGAGAAGGTGTGTCATGTTGACCATGCCTACTGTGGGCTGAAGTGCCTGGCATGTTGGCCTTCATTACGAGAGGATTTGAATTGAGGAGCAAGGAGGTCCTACTGCAGTTGTACAGGGCCCTGGTGAGACCACACCTGGTGTATTGTGTGCAGTTTAGGTCTCCTAAGTTGAGGAAGGACATTCTTGCTATTGAGGGAGTGCAGCGTAGGTTCACCAGGTTAATTCCCGGGATGGCGGGACTGACATATGATGAAAGAATGGGTCGATTGGGCTTGTATTCACTGGAATTTAGAAGGATGGGAGGGGATCTTATAGAAACATATAAAATTCTTAAGGGATTGGACAGGCTAGATGCACGACAAATGTTCCCCAATGTTGGTGGAGTCCAGAACCAGGGGCCACACACAGTTTAAGAATAAGGGGTCGGCTTTTTAGGACTGAGATGAGGAAAAACTTTTCCACCCAGAGAGTTGTGAATCTGTGGGATTCTCTGCCACAGAAGGCAGTGGAGGCCGATTCACTGGATGTATTCAAGGGAGAGTTAGATTTAGCTCTTGGGGCTAAAGGAATCAAGGGATATGGGGAGAAAGCAGGAACGGGGTACTGATTGTGGATGATCAGCCATGATCATATTGAATGGCGGTGCTGGCTCGAAGGGCCGAATGGCCTCCTCCTGCACCTATTGTCTATATGGGGAGAAGGCAGGAATGGGGTATTGATTGAGAATGATCAGCCATGATCATATTGAACGGCGGTGCTGGCTCGAAGGGCCGAATGGCCTCCTGCACCTATTGTCTATATGGGGAGAAGGCAGGAATGGGGTACTGATTGAGAATGATCAGCCATGATCATATTGAACGGCGGTGCTGGCTCGAAGGGCCAAATCGCTGACTCCTGTACCTATTTTCGATGTAGGGAAGAGCTGGGGCCGGGATTGCTTGATGGGCTGAATGGCCTCCTTTCCCGTCCAAGCAAAAATAATGAGGTCCACTCTCCATTGCGGGCCTTTCACCGTTTGTCCCTGCTAGCTATTTATTTTGTGCTGGTTCCAGGGCAGATACAGTCGAGTAATAAGTAGATAAGGAAAAAAAAAACTTCCTGTGCTCTCCATCCTTCTCACTTCAGTCCCTGCCCATCTTGCAAACGTTCACTTGACCGTGGGCCTTCGCGGCGTTCTTCCCTCTCCTCAGCAACTCCAGCCGCCTGGTTCGTTCCGTCTCCTCCGTCCTCCAAGTCCAGGAGTACTCGTTGAAGATGGCGGGGAAGCCGGGATTCTGGAGCGCCTTGTGGAAGCGGCGTTCGTAGGTTGCCACCCGGTGGTCCGGCTTCGCCGGCGCCACCCGGTGGTCCTGCTTCGCCGGCGGCCGGAAGCGGCGCCGGGCCGCCGAGCCCGGGGCCGAGGGGGCGGCGCCCTTGCCGCCCGCCCTGCTGCCGCGGGAGGCGGTGGTGTGGCTCGAGGCCTGGCTCCACGTCTTGACGGCAGCTATGTAAGGGAGCGCCTTGACGGCCTCCGGTCCGGTCTGTGTCAGCTCCTGGTACTGGGACATGGAGTCCTCGAACTTCTGGTGGTAGTAGCTCACGATGGTCTCGCCCGCCTTGGCGTCAAGCGCCGGCTGGTGGACGCTGCGGGCGATGGCGTCGAAGAACAGGGCGTCCATGGTGAAGGCGGCCTCCTTCGTCTTGGGCCGCTCGCAAACGTCCCCCTCCTCCCGCGAGAGGAACTGGCAAAAGGTGTCCGTGTTGGTCATGATGTCCAAGAAGTCCTGGAAGGTCACCTCGTTGCCTTTGTTGACAGCCAGGAACTGTATCGGCACCGGGACCAGGGCGTTCCTTGCGTGGATGTAGAGCGAGTTCATGATCCTCAGCAGCGAGACGCTGTCGATGTGGCCTTCCTTGTTCCGGTCGAAGATGTCATAGTATTCCTGGAAGGCCACCAATTGTTCCCCAGTGAGAGGCCCCTCGGCGTGACCTTCCTGCGGTTCAAGGATGTCAACGTATTGGACCAGGCGTTGGAAGTTGACGCCCATGAACCTGGGGGCTCTGATGTCCCCACTGGCTCTCTTCTCCTTCTGCTCTTTCACATTCACCCCTTTCTTCTTGAGGTAGTAGTACGTGATGATGTGCTTGGTGGATTCGGACGAGAGGTCGCCCAGGTGCAGGATCTCCGCCAGGATCTTGAGGAACACGGTGTCGTCCAGCGGCCCCTTCTGGGCGCTCGGGCAGCCACAAGACTCCGACTCGGGCAGCTGGGCGAAGTAGCGCAGGAAGAGGCGGGTGTTGGTCACAAAGTCCACGAAGTCGTTGAAGCACACCTCTCCGTTGCCGTCCACGTCGAGGAAACGCAGCAGCTCCAGGAGCCTCGGCTCGGCGATCTCCATCCCCGCCGCCCGCAGGCCCACGCACAGGCTGTGGACGTTCACCGCCTCGTGGGCCGGCGGGTCGGAGAAGAGCTTGAAGAGCTCGTAGAAGGCCTCCAGCTCCGCCCGGGTCAGGGGCCGCTCCTTGCTCTTGCGCACCGAGCTGCACTTGTGCAGCGTCTTGCTCGGCGGCCGAGGGCACTTCCCCCTCTGGACGTACGCCAGCGCCGAGGCGCCGATCAGGCAGGTGGCGGACGGCTCCTGGCGCGGCTCGGGGGCCTCGGGCTTGGCCGGGTGCTTCGGGCGGGAGCGGGGCATCTTGCCCGCGCACTTCCTGGCCTGGCCCTCCCTCCCCTTCTCCGGCCACCCGTCCATCTTGGTGATCATCCCCTTGACCACCACGTCCACCTTCTCCACCGCCTCGGTGATCTGGTCCACCTTGTGCACCATGCTCTGCACCGCCTGCCCGATGCTCTCCACCGCCTGGTCCTTCCTGGAGGCCTTCCGGCTCTCCGTCTCCACCAGCCGCTCCATGAACTTCTCCACCATTTGGCTCATGGCGTTGCACATCAGGTTGACGATCTTGCCCACCCCTTCCGACTTCCCCACCTCCTGCTCGCCCAGCTCTTCCCCGCTGCCTCCCACGAACCACCCTCGCTCCCCGCTCATCCCCAGAGCCTCCCTCTCCATCCTCTCTCTGTCCATCATGTTTTCATCCATTTTCTTCCTTTCCTCGTTCATTTGATCCATCCTCTCTTTCTCTGCCATATTCACTTCCATTTTCCTTCCCGCCTCCTCTTTTCCCCTCTCCTCCCCCATTCCCCTCTCTCCCCCTATCCTCTCTTCCTCCTTCCTCCTCTCTTCCTCCTTCATCCTCACTTCCTCCTTCATCCTCTCTTCCTCCTTCATCCTCTCTTCCTCCTTCATCCTCTCTTCCTCCTTCCTCCTCTCTTCCTCCTTCCTCCTCTCTTCCTCCTTCATCCTCTCTTCCTCCTTCATCCTCCCTTCCTTCATCCCCTCTTCCTCCTTCATCCCCTCTCCCTTCATCTTTTCCTTCATCATCTCTTCCTCCTTCCTCCTCTCTTCCTCCTCCCTCCTCTCTTCCTCCTTCATTCTCTCTTCCTCCTTCCTCTCTTCCTCCTTCCTCCTCTCTTCCTCCATTCTCTCTTCCTCCTTCCTCCTCTCTTCCTTTATCCTCTCTTCCTCCCTCTCTTCCTCCTTCCTCCTCTCTTCCTTTATCCTCTCTTCCTCCCTCTCTTCCTCCGTCATCCCCTCTTCCTTCACCTTCTTTTCCTCCCTCTCTTCCTCCTTCATCCCCTCTTCCTTCATCTTTTCCTTCATCCTCTCTTCCTCCTTCCTCCTCTCTTCCTCCCTCCTCCTCTCTTCCTCCATCCTCTCTTCCTCCATCCTCCTCTCTTCCTCCCTCCTCCTCGCTTCCTCCATCCTCTCTTCCTCCTTCCTCCTCTCTTCCTCCTTCATCTTTTCTTCCTTTCTCTTCTCGCCCTCTCTCTTACTCTCTTCCGCCCTCACTCTCTCTTCCTCTGTCATTCTCTCTTCCTCACTCACACCCTTTCCCCCTCTCGTTTCCTCTTCTCTCGCGCTCTCTTCCTCCCCCACCCCCCCCCTCCATTCTCCCATCCTCCTTCATCCCGCCTTTCTCTCTTCTCTCCTTTTCCATTCTTTCTTCCTCCTCTGCTTTCTCTCCCCTCTCGTCTTTCGCTCCTCCTCCATCCTCGTCTCTTGGCCCCCCCTCTAGTTCTCCCTCACTTTCCCCTTCCACTTGTTGCCATGGCTCAACTAACTGCCCATGTTCAAGAATCTCCTCATCTTCCACATCCAGCTCGTCCACCTCATAAACGATGTCACACGCTTCGTTTGATCCTTCTGCGTCAACTTCCTTTTCCTCCTTTGCTTCCTCCGGCGTACTGCTCTCCTCCCCCACTTGATCTGCCACTTCCTCCCGCCTCTCCGCCTCCATTCCCCCATCTTCCTCATTTCTCACCTCCTCATCTCCCTCTTCTCCTTCCCTCCGTCGTTCCCCACTGACCTCTTCCGTATCCTCTCTCAGTTCTTCCCCCACCTCCTCCTTTTCCACCCCCATTGATTCCCCTTTCACTATGCTCACCTCTTCATCCATTTTTATTTCACCTTCCTCGTCCTGACTCTTTTGCTCCAATTTCTCCTCTTCCCTCTTCTCCTCATCCTCGCTTCCTTTCTTTTGCGTTTCTATTATGGTTGTCTCTTCCTCTTCCTGTTCCATTTCCTTCTGTATCTCCCTCCCCGCTTCCGTTTTGTCCGACTCTTCCTCTTCCTGTTCCATTTCCTTCTGTATCTCCCTCCCCGCTTCCGTTTTGTCCGACTCTTCCTCTTCCTGTTCCATTTCCTTCTGTATCTCCCTCCCCGCTTCCTTTTCGCCTGTCTCTTCCCCTTCCTGTTCCATTTCCTTCTGTATCTCCCTCCCTGCTTCCGTTTTGCCTGTCTCTTCCCCTTCCTTTTCCATTTCCTTCTGTATCTCCCTCTCCGCTTCCATTTTGTCTGTCTCTTCCTCTTCCTGTTCCATTTCCTTCTGTACTTCCCTCCCCTCTTCCATTTTGTTTGGTTCTTCAGGTTCCTCTCCTTCCTTTTGCATCTCTCTGGCCTCCATTTCATTTGTCTCTTCATTCTCCTTTTCCTCCTCTTGCGCCTCTCCCTTTTCTTCCGTTTTGCCTGTCTCTTCCTCTTCCTTTCCCATTTCCTTCTGTACCTCCCTCCCCTCTTCCGTTTTGCCTGTCTCTTCCTCTTCCTGTTCCATTTCCTTCTGTACCTCCCTCCCTGCTTCCGTTTTGTCCGTCTCTTCCTCTTCCTGTTCCATTTCCTTCTGTATCTCCCTCCCCGCTTCCGTTTTGCCTGTCTCTTCCTCTTCCTGTTCCATTTCCTTCTGTATTTCCCTCCCTGCTTCCTTTTCACCTGTCTCTTCCCCTTCCTGTTCCATTTCCTTCTGTATCTCCCCCTCCGCTTCCGTTTTGCCTGTCTCTTCCTCTTCCTTTCCCATTTCCTTCTGTACCTCCTTCCCCTCTTCCGTTTTGTCTGTCTCGTCCTCTTCCTTTTCCATTTCCTTCTGTATCTCCCCCTCCGCTTCCGTTTTGCCTGTCTCTTCCTCTTCCTGTTCCATTTCCTTCTGTATTTCCCTCCCTGCTTCCTTTTCGCCTGTCTCTTCCCCTTCCTGTTCCATTTCCTTCTGTATCTCCCCCTCCGCTTCCGTTTTGCCTGTCTCTTCCTCTTCCTTTCCCATTTCCTTCTGTACCTCCTTCCCCTCTTCCGTTTTGTCTGTTTCGTCCTCTTCCTTTTCCATTTCCTTCTGTATCTCCCCCTCCGCTTCCGTTTTGCCTGTCTCTTCCTCTTCCTGTTCCATTTCCTTCTGTACCTCCCTCCCCTCTTCCGTTTTGCCTGTCTCTTCCTCTTCCTGTTCCATTTCCTTCTGTACCTCCCTCCCCTCTTCCGTTTTGTCCGTCTCTTCCTCTTCCTGGTCCATTTTCTTCTGTATCTCTCTCCCCGCTTCTATTTTGTGGGTCTCTTCATCTTCCTGGTCCATTTTCTTCTGTATCTCTCTCCCCGCTTCCATTTTGTGGGTCTCTTCATCTTCCTGGTCCATTTTCATCTGTATCTCCCTCCCCGCTTCTGTTTTATCCGCCTCTTCCTTTTCCATTTCCTTCTGTACCTCCCTCCCCTCTTCCATTTTGCTTGGTTCTTCTGCTTCCTCTCCTTCCTTTTGCATCTCTCGGACCTCCATTCCATTTGTCTCTTCATTCTTCTTCTCCTCCTCTCCCTTCTCTTCCGTTTGGTCCATCTCTTGATTTTCCTCTTCCTTTCCCGCTTCTTCGTCTTCCCCCGGTCGTGTTTCCTCGTCTCCCCGTCTCTCATCTTGGGCCTCCATCTCCTGCCTTTCCACCTCGGTCGTCACCGTTTCCGCTTCCTCTGCCTCGTCTCCCTCGTCTTCAACCTCCTCCGCCTTCTCCTCCCTCATTTTCCCGTTTTCCTCATCCCCCGGATCTTCGTCGCCTTCCTCGTCTGAATCAAACAAGCCCTCCTCCTCGTCCTCGTCCTCGGTCTCCTCCAGAATCACCTCCCCTTCGTCCATCGCATCGTCTAACTCCTCCCCCTCCACATCGTAAGGCTCCTCTTCCTTCTCTCCCTCGTCCTCCTGCCTCAGTCGTGCTTTCTCCTCCTGCCACTTCCTATCTTCCTCTTTCTGCCTCTTCTTCAACTCCGCCCTCTGCTTTTTCTTCCCCAAATCCTCGTCCCCACCACTCTGTGACCGCGACATTTTCACCCTTCACGCCGGCAAGACTTGCCGCCAACTGCAGGACCCTGCCTGGGGTTCGAGGGGCCTCGGAGTAAGACTCACCGTGCCTTGGGGTGGCTTGAGTTGGCCGAACGTCCTCGCCCTTAAGAAGCCCTCAGGTGCATGGCTCGAGAGTGGCCAAGCCTCTAGTCTCTCCGGGTTCCATTCGACGGTCTCTTTGCAATGTCTACCAGCTTGCTGCCGCGTTAATTCAGGCCAAGACTCCAGGATCGGCAGCGTTTCAACCAGGGAACCAGTCCACCGATGTTGAAGATGTTACTGTCCGCAAGGGACCTCCTTTGACAGGAGGAGGAAGTGGGGAGGGGGGGGTTAATACTCTTTGCCGGCAATCTTTTCTTTCATAACATGCTGCTACGTGTGAACGATTGTGTGTGTGTGTGTGGTTGTGAGGTGTCTGATGTTTGTGATGTCACATATAATCAATGCTTTAATCACCTTGCAGCCAGCCTTTCCATGACGGGGCGGTTTTCAAACGATCCCACGCCGCGGGCGGGCAGTCCTGCAGGAATGAGATGGACGCCAACAGGAACGCAACTTTCCACAGGACCTCCCGCCCCCCAATGGCCACACGAACTTTGTGTGGCCTGCTTCTAACTGATGGTGAGATTGCCTCCTTGAACTCCCTGTGGAGTTCCACCATAACGAGAGGATTTCAGTATAGGAGTAAAGAGGTCCTTCTGCAATAGACAATAGACAATAGGTGCAGGAGGAGGCCATTCTACCCTTCGAGCCTATACGCACCGCCATTCAATGTGATCATGGCTGATCATTCTCAATCAGTACCCCGTTCCTGCCTTCTCCCCATACCCTCTGACTCCGCTATCCTTAAGAGCTCTATCCAGCTCTCTCTTAAATGCATTCAGAGAATTGGCCTCCACTGCCTTCTGAGGCAGAGAATTCCACAGATTCACAACTCTCTGACTGAAAAAGATTTTCCTCATCTCAGTTCTAAATGGCCGACCCCTTATTCTTAAACTGCGGCCCCTTGTTCTGGACTCCCCCAACATTGGGAACATGTTTCCTGCCTCTAACGTGTCCAACCCCTTAATAATCTTATACGTTTCAATAAGATCTCTCATCCGTCTAAATTCCAGTGTATTCAAGCCTAGTCGCTCCAGTCTTTCAACATATGATAGTCACGCCATTCCGGGAATTAACCTAGTAAACCTACGCTGCACGCCCTCAATAGCAAGAATATCCTTCCTCAAATTTGGAGACCAAAACTGCACACAGTACTCCAGGTGCGGTCTCACTAGGGCCCTGTACAACTGCAGAAGGACCTCTTTGCTCCTATACTCAACTCCTCTTGTTATGAAGGCCAACATTCCATTGGCTTTCTTCACTGCCTGCTGTACCTGCATGCACTAGGACACCCAGATCTCGTTGTACGTCCCCTGTTCCTAACTTGACACCATTCAGATAATACTCTGCCTTCCAATTCTTACCACCAAAGTGGATAACCTCACACTTATCCACATTAAACTGCATCTGCCATGCATCCGCCCACTCACACAACCTGTGCAGTTGTACAGGGCCCTGGTGAGACCACGTCTGGAGTATTGTGTACAGTTTTGGTCTCCTAATTTGAGGAAGGACGTCCTTGTAATTGAGGCAGTGCAGCGTAGGTTCACGAGATTGATCCCTGACATGGCGGGACTGTTATACGAGGACAGATTGAAAAGACTGGGCTTGTATTCACTGGAGTTTAGAAGGATGAGAGGGGATCTTATAGAAACATATAAAATTATAAAAGGACTGGACAAGCTAGATGCAGGAAAAATGTTCCCAATGTTGGGCGAGTCCAGAACCAGGGGCCACACAGTCTAAGAATAAAGGGGAGGCCATTTAAAACTGAGGTGAGAAGAAACTTTTCCACCCAGAGAGTTGTGAATGTGTGGGATTCTCTGCCACAGAGGGCAGTGGAGGCCAAATCACTGGATGGATTTAAGAGAGAGTTAGATAGAGCTCTAGGGGCTAGTGGAATCAAGAGATATGGGGAGAAGGCAGGCACGGGTTATTGATTGTGGATGATCAGCCATGATCACAATGAATGGCGGTGCTGGCTCGAAGGGCCGAATGGCCTCCTCCTGCACCTATTTTGTATGTTTCTATGATTTGGATGCGAACAGACAAGGCAGGATTAGTAAAGTTGACACTAAAGTGGGTGGTATTGTAGATAGCGAAGATGGTTATCAAAGGTTTGCAGCAGGATCTTGTTGAGCAAGTGAGCAGACGAATATTGAATGGAGTTTAGGAATCTAGGAGGGATCTAGGAATGCAGGTACACAATTCCCTGAAAGTGGCGTCACAGGTAGACAAGGAGTGTTGTAGAGTAGAGGGATCTATGAATGCAGGTACACTGTTCCCTGTAAGTGGTGTCACAGGTAGACAGGGCATGCAGCGTAGGTTTACTAGGTTAATTCCTGGAATGGCGGGACTGTCATATGTTGAAAGACTGGAGCGGCTAGGCTTGTATACACTTGAATTTAGAAAGATGAGAGAGGATCTTATCGAAACATATAAGATTATTAAGGGGTTGGACATGTTAGAGGCAGGAAACATGTTCCCAATGTTGGGGGAGTCCAGAACCAGGGGCCACAGTTTAAGAATAAGGGGTCGGCCATTTAGAACGGAGATGAGGAACACCTTTTTCAGTCAGAGAGTTGTGAATCTGTGGAATTCACTGCCTCAGAAGGCAGTGGAGGCCAATTCTCCGAATGCATTCGAGAGGGAGCTAGATAGAGCTCTTAAGGATAGCGGAGTCAGGGGGTATGGGGAGAAAGCAGGAACGGGGTACTGATTGGGAATGATCAGCCATGATCACATTGAATGGCGGTGCTGGCTCGAAGGGTCGAATGGCCTCCTCCTGCACCTATTGTCTATTGTTGTAGAGCAGAGGGATCTATGAATGCAGGTACATTGTTCCCTGAAAGTGGCGTCACAGGTGGACAGCGAGTGTTGTAGAGCAGAGGGATCTATGAATGCAGGTACATTGTTCCCTGAAAGTGGCGTCACAGGTAGACAGGGAGTGTTGTAGAGCAGAGGGATCTATGAATGCAGGTACATTGTTCCCTGAAAGTGACGTCACAGGTAGACAGGGAGTGTTATGGAGCTGAGGGATCTATGAATACAGGTACATTGTTCCCTGAAAGTAGCGTCACAGGTAGACAGGTGATCAGCACCATCAGAGTATTGAGTGTAGAAGTTGGGATGTTACGTCACAGCAGTACAAGGCGCTGGTAAGTCCAAATTTGGAGTATCATGTTATTTAGAGTGGTAAACGGGATTTGAGCCAGTGTTACCCAAGGGGAGTGATGAAATGCCTGAAACACATCACCGGGGGATGTAGAGGCAGATATCATAGTGGCGTTTAAGAGGCCTTTAGATTAGCGTTTAGATATGCAGGTATCTAGATCTCGTGCAGGGAGGGGAGATCAGCTCAACTTGGCACCATGTTCAGTACAGACATTGCAGGCTGAAAGTGCCCGATTATATGCTGTGCTGTTATGCTCAGGGCGGCACGGTGGCACAGCGGTAGAGTTGCTGCCTCACAGCGCCAGGGACCCGGGTTCCATCCCGACTACGGTTGTTTGTCTGCACGGACTTTGTACGTTCTCCCCGCGACTTCTCTCCGAGATCTTCGGTTTCCTCCCACACTCCAAAGACGTACAGGTTTGCAGGTTAATTGGCTTGGTTTAAGTGTAAATTGTCCCTGGTGTGTGTGGGATAGTCAAGTCAAGTCAAGTCAATTTTATTTGTATAGCACATGTTAAAACAACACACGTTGACCAAAGTGCTGTACATCTGATTAGGTACTAAGGGGAAAAAAAAAAAAAAAAAATGAAACATACAGTAGCACGCAAACATAACAGCACATACAAAACAGTTCACAGCGCCTCCTCAATGAGCCTCAAACGCTAGGGAGTAGAAATAGGTTTTGAGCCTGGGCTTAAAGGAGTCGATGGAGGGGGCAGTTCTGATGGGGAGAGGGATGCTGTTCCACAGTCTAGGAGCTGCATCCGCAAAAGCGCGGTCACCCCTGAGCTTAAGCCTAGACCGCGGGATAGTGAGTAGTCCCAAGTCGGCCGACCTGAGGGACCTGGAGTTAGAGAGGTGGGTTAGAAGATTTTTGATGTAGGGGGGGGAATGTCCATTTAGGGCTTTATATGTGAATAGGAGGAGCTTGAAGTTGATTCTGTACCGTACAGGGAGCCAGTGGAGAGAGGCCAGAATCGGCGTGATGTGGTCCTTTTTACGGGTACCCGTCAGGAGTCTCGCTGCGGCGTTTTGGACCAGTTGCAGGCGGGACAGGGAAGATTGGCTGATCCCAGTGTATAGGGAGTTGCAGTAGTCTAGGCGGGAGGAAATGAAAGCGTGAATGATTTTTTCAGTGTCGTCGAATTGGAGGAAAGGTTTGATTTTAGCTATGGTTCGAAGTTGGAAGAAGCTGGCTTTTACCACAGCGTTGACTTGCTTGTCAAACTTTAATGCAGAGTCAAATATCACGCCGAGGTTTTTGACATGTGGTTTGACTAGGCAGGATAGGCTTCCAAGACTGCCTGTTATCGATTTGATGGAGTCGGGGGGGCCGAATAGGATGACCTCAGACTTGCTCTCGTTTAATTGGAGGAAGTTCTGTGCCATCCAACATTTTATGTCCTCAAGGCAGTGTAAGAGGCTGTTTAAATTTGACTGGTTGTTGGGTTTCAGGGGGAGGTAAAGCTGAGTGTCATCGGCATAGTGTTAATGTGCGGGGATCGCTGGTCGGCGCGGACTCGGTGGGCCGAAGGGCCTGTTTCCGCGCTGTATCTCCAAACTAAACAAAGAAGCCCTTTTGGGAACCCCTCTACATGTGATTAAACTAACATTAAAATGCATGTTGTTTGAAATCCACTCCTGTCTCTAAAACAAGTCTTTCCAGGTGAGGCAGAGGTTCACCTGCACCTCCTCCAACCTCATCTACTGTATCCGCTGTTCCAGATGTCAACTTCTCTACATTGGCGAGACCAAACGCAGGCTCGGCGATCGTTTCGCTCAACACCTCCGCTCAGTCCGACTCAACCAACCTGATCTCCCGGTGGCTCAGCACTTCAACTCCCCCTCCCACTCTGACCTTTCTGTCCTGGGCCTCCTCCGTTGTCAGAGTGAGGCCCAACGCAAATTGGAGGAACAGCACCTCATATTTCGCTCGGGCAGCTTACAGCCCAGCGGTATGAACATTGATTTCTCTAACTTTAGATAGCTCCGCTGTCCCTCTCTTTCCCTTCCCTCTTCCCAGTTCTCCCACTAGTCTTCCTGTCTCCACCTATATCCTTCCTTTGTCCCGCCCCCTCCCCTGACATCAGTGTGAAGAAGGGTCTCGACCCGAAACGTCACCCATTCCTTCTCTCCTGAGATGCTGCCTGACCCGCTGAGTTACTCCAGCATTTTGTGATACCTGTCTCTAAGATGTTAAGAGCAGATTCATTATCTCTTAAATGGTGCTTCGCAAACTTTGATCGGAGTCATTAACCTGAAACGGGTCTAATTCTCTCTCCACAGTCAAGCATGTTATATTGTCATACACCAATCAGCCAAAACATTATGACCACTGACACGCAAAGTGAATAACATTGATTATCTTGTTACAATGGCACCTGTCAAGGGGTGGGATATATTAGGCAGCAAGTGAACAGTCAGTTCTTGAAGTTGACGTGTTGGATGCAGGAGAAATGGGCAGGAGTAAAGACCTGAGCGACTTTGACAAGGACCAAATTGTTCTGGCCAGACGACTGGGTCAGAGCATCTCTGAAACGGCAAGGCTTGTGGGGTGCTCCCGGTCAGCAGTGGTGAGTACCGACCGACAGTGGTCTGAGGAAGGACAAAACCACAAACCGGCGATAGGCAGGGTGTTCGGCGCCCAAGGCTCATCGATGCGCGAGGGCAACGAAGGCTATCCCGTCTGGTCCGAACCGACAGAAGGTCGACTGTGGCACAAGTCACGGAAAATGTTAATGGTGGTCACGGGAGGAATGTGTCACAATACACAGTGCATCGCACCCTGCTGCGAATGGGGCTGCACATGGAGGACCAACAGCAGATTAGGCAGGTGGGCGTAATGTTTTGGCTCATCAGGTCAGAATGTTTTGTCTCGAAACGGAACAATTAAATTGAAGGGGGGGGGGCTTGTGTCTTTCTTCAGTGTTATCCAGCATCTGCAGTTCCTTAATGCACACCCCATTTTTTCTGTTGTTCCAGCAATTGGCAGCCGTGCTAGCAGGATCACCAGCTCTGGAATCCCCCCTGATCTTCTTGAAGGCTTCTCGGAGGCTGCTTACCACACCAGCCCCAACAAAGTTTAGCTGCCTTGCAGAGAGACAGCACCGAAAGGGACCCGGCGTCCGACCGAGCCCGCGTAGACTAGCGATCGCCCCTTTCACACCAGTTCTATGTTATCCCACTTATCCATGCTTTTCCTCAGTCTGGTAACGCTCCTGTTGTTGTACGTGAAAAGGATGTTGTAATGGCGACTTTCCAACTTTTCCAATAAAGTCTTTTCTAATTGCCATTAGGACACAGGACGTCGAAATGAACCTACCCCCCTCCCTCCCTCCACCCCCCTCCCTCCCTCCACCCCCCTCCCTCCCTCCTAGTGGGCGGATGCAAGGCAGATGCAGTTTAATGTGGATAAGTGTGAGGTTATCCACTTTGGTGGTAAGAATAGGAAGGCAGAGTATTATCTGAATGGTGTCAAGTTAGGAACAGGGGACGTACAACGAAATCTGGGTGTCCTAGTGCACCAGTCACTGAAAGGAAGCATGCAGGTACAGCAGGCAGTGAAGAAAGCCAATGGAATGTTGGCCTTCATAACAAGGAGTTGAGTATAGGAGCAAAGAGGTCCTTCTGCAGTTGTACAGGGCCCTCGTGAGACCGCACCTGGAGTACTGTGTGCAGTTTTGGTCTCCAAATTTGAGGAAGGATATTCTTGCTATTGAGGGCCTGCAGCGAAGGTTTACTAGGTTAATTCCCGGTATGGCGAGACTATCATATGTTGAAAGACTGGAGCGACTAGGCTTGTATACACTGGAATTTAGAAGGATGAGAGGAGATCTTATCGAAACGTATAAGATTATTAAGGGGTTGGACACGTGAGAGGCAGGAAACATGTTCCCAATGTTGGGGGAGTCCAGAACAAGGGGCCACAGTTTAAGAATAAGGGGTAGGCCATTTAGAACTGAGATGAGGAAAAACTTTTTCAGTCAGAGAGTTGTGAATCTGTGGAATTCTCTGCCTCAGAAGGCAGTGGAGGCCAATTCTCTGAATGCATTCAAGAGAGAGCTAGATAGAGCTCTTAAGGATAGCGGAGTCAGGGGGTATGGGGAGAAGGCAGGAACGGGGTACTGATTGAGAATGATCAGCCATGATCACATTGAATGGCGGTGCTGGCTCGAAGGGCCGAATGGCCTCCTCCTGCACCTGTTGTCCATTGTCTATAAAATGTTAATAGCTTTAAAATTATAACACCGATTCCAATGAAACTTCTTCCATTAGCATCAAAGGGACGACGGTGAGTAAGGCGGGCCTAGAATTGTCGCGCTGTCGTGCACCGTTTTGGCTGGAGTTCAGGAACAAACAAACAAACAAACGAATGAAAGATATGCAGAAAAGTAACGATGATCAAGGAAAGGTGGAGCCCACAATGGTCCATTGTTGGCAGTGGGCTAGGGGTGTTAACGAGTCATACAAGCAATCAACATACCACTTTGTCCTTCGTACGCAATGACCCATTCCTTGACCATCGTCTGCTTTCATCTGTCCTTTTCACACCTCACCCTTCCATGCTCTAGCTTGCCCCTTCCCTGACCCTCAGTCTGAACAAGGGTCTCGACCCGAAACGTCACCCATTCCTTCTCTCCAGAGATGCTGCCTGACCCGCTGAGTTACTCCAGCTTTTTGGTGTGTATAGAAGTGTCAGAGCGAACTCACACACGCACGGTCCCACACCCCGACCCTCACACCGTTAAAGAAAGACACAAAATGCAGTGAAAAGCTTTTATGCTGCGTGTTATCCAGTCAGCGGAGAGACTATACATGATTCTGAATGCATTCAAGAGAGAGCTCGATATCTGAATGCATTCAAGAGAGAGCTGGATATCTGAATGCATTCAAGAGAGAGCTGGATAGAGCCCTTAAGGATAACAGAGTCAGGGGGTATGGGGAGAAGGCAGGAACGGGGTACTGATTGAGAATGATCAGCCATGATCACATTGAATGGCGGTGCGTACAGGCTCGAAGGGCCGAATGGCTTCCTCCTGCACCTATTGTCTATTACAATCAGGCCGTCCTGTACAGATCCAGGATAACGGGTCCCTCCCCTTTACCCTTCCTTACTCACTCTCTCCCTCCCCCTCCTCTCTCTCGCCCTCCCTCCCTCTCTCTCTCTCCCCCTTCTCTTCCCCTCCCCCTCCTCCCCGCTCCCCCTCCCCTCTCTCTTAATCCTCCCTCTCTCCCCCTCTCTCCCCCTCCCCTCTCTCTTAATCCTCTCTCTCTCCACCCTCTTTTCCCCTCCCCTCTGCCTCCCTTCTCTCCCCTCCCCTCCTTCTCCCCTTCCTCTCCTCCTCCCTCCCTCCCCTCTCTCTCTTCTCTTCCCCTCCCCTCTCACTCCCCTCCTCTCTCTCTCCCTCCTCCCCTCTCACACCCCCCCTGTCACTCCCCTCCCCTCTCACTCCCTCCCTCTATCCTCTCTCCCCTCACTCTCTCTCCCTCCCCCTCACTCTCTCTCCCTTCCTCACTCTCTCTCCCTCCCCTCTCACTCCCCCTCTCTCCCCTCCCCTCTGCCTCCCTCCTCTCTCCTTCCCCTTCTCTTCCCCTCCCCCTCACTCCCCTCCCTTCTGCCTCCCTCCTCTCTCCTTCCCCTCCCCTCCCTTCTCTCCCCTCCTCCTCCCTCCCTCCCCTCCCCTCTCTCTCCACTCTTCTCTTCCCCTCCCCTCTCACTCCATCCCTCTATTCCCTCTCCCCCCTCTCTCTCTCTCCCCCTCTCTCCTCCCTCCCCTCTCACTGCCTCCCTCTATTCCCTCTCTTCTTTCCCCTCTCACTCCCTCCCTCTATTCCCTCTCTCCCCTCCCCACTCACACCCCCCTCTCACTCCCTCCCTCTATTCCCTCTCCCCCTCCCCTCTCACTCCCTCCCTCTATTCCCTCTCCCCTCCTCTCCCTCCCCACTCACACCCCCACTCTCACTCCCCTCTCCCTCCCTCCCTCTATTCCCTCCCCTCTCACTCTCTCCCTCTATTCCCTCTCTCCCCTCCCCTCACCCCCTCCCTCTATTCCCTCTCTCCCCTCCCCACTCACACCCCCCCTCTCACTCCCCTCTCACTCCCTCCCTGTATTCCCTCTCTCCCCTCCCCTCTCCCTCTCTCCTCTCACACCCCTCCCTTCACTCCCCTCCCCTCACTCCCTCCCTCTATCCCCTCTCCCCTCACTCTCTCCCTCTCTCCTCCCACCCCTCTCACACCCCTCCCCTCACTCCCCTCCCCTCTCACTCCCTCTATTCCCTCCCTCTCTCCTCCCTCCCCTCTCACTCCCCTCCCCACTCACACTCCCCTCTCACTCCCTCCCTCTATTCCCTCTCTCTCTCTCCCTCCCTCACTCTCTCTCCCTCTCTCCTCCCTCCCCTCTCACCCCCCCTCTAACTCCCTCCCTCTATTTCCTCTCTCCCCTCTCCCGCTCTCCTCCCTCCCCTCTCACACCCCTCCCCACTCACACCCCCCCTCTCACACCCCTCCCCACTCACCCCCCCTCTCACTCCCCTCCCCTCACTCCCTCCCCTCACTCTCTCTCCCTCCCTCCCTCACTCTCTCTCTCCTCCCTCCCCTCTCACTCCCTCCCTCTATTCCCTCCTCTCTCCCTCCCTCCCTCCCTCCCTCTATTCCCTCTCCTCTCACTCCCTCCCTCTATTCCCTCTCCCCCTCCCCTCTCACTCCCTCCCTCTATTCCCTCTCTCCCCTACCCCTCTCACTCCCCTCCCCTCACTCCCTCCCTCTATTCCCTCTCACTCCCTCCCTCACTCCCCTCCCCTCTCACTCCCTCCCTCTATTCCCTTTCTCCCCTCCCCTCTCACTCTCACTCCCTCTCCCTCCCCTCTCTTCCCCTCTCCCTCACTCCCCTCCCCTCTGCCTCCCTCCTCTCTCCTTCCCCTTCTCCTCCCCTCCCTTCTCTCCCCTCCCCTCCTTCTCCCCTTCCTCTCCTCCTCCCTCCCTCCCCTCCCCTCTCTCTCCACTTTTCTCTTCCCATCCCCTCTCTCCTCCCTCTGTCCCCGCCCCTCTCACTCACTCCCTCTATTCCCTCTCCCCTCTCACTCCCTCCCATATATTTCCCCTCCCCTCTCACACCCCTCCCCTCCCACTCCCCTCCCCTCACTCCCTCCCTCTATTCCCTCCCCTCTCACACCCCTCCCCTCCCACTCCCCTCTCACTCCCTCCCTCTATTCCCTCACTCCCCTCTCCTCTCACTCCCTCCCTCTCACTCCCTCCCTCTATTCCCTCCCTCTATTCCCTCACTCCCCTCCCCTCTCACTCCCTCCCTCTCACTCCCTCCCTCTATTCCCTCCCTCTATTCCCTCACTCCCCTCCCCTCTCACTCCCTCCCCTCTCACTCCCTCCCTCTATTCCCTCCCTCTATTCTCCTCACTCCCCTCCCCTCTCACTCCCTCCCCTCTCACTCCCTCCCTCTATTCCCTCCCTCTATTCCCTCACTCCCCTCCCCTCTCACTCCCTCCCCTCTCACTCCCTCCCTCTATTCCCTCCCTCTATTCCCTCACTCCCCTCCCTTCTCACTCCCTCCCTCTATTCCCTCCTCTCTCTCACCCTCCCTCCCTCTATTCCCTCACTCCCCTCCCCTCTCACTCCCTCCCTCTCACTCCCTCCCTCCCTCTCACTCCCTCCCTCTATTCCCTCCCTCTATTCCCTCACTCCCTCCCTCTATTCCCTCCCTCTATTCCCTCACTCCCCTCCCCTCTCACTCCCTCCCTCTATTCCCTCCCTCTATTCCCTCACTCCCCCTCCCTCTCACTCCCTCCCTCTATTCCCTCCCTCTATTCCCTCACTCCCCTCCCCCTCTCACTCCCCTCCCCTCTCACTCCCTCCCTCTATTCCCTCCCTCTATTCCCTCACTCCCCTCCCCTCTCACTCCCTCCCTCTATTCCCTCCTCTCTCCCTCTATTCCCTCCCTCTATTCCCTCTCTCCTCCCTCTCTCTCTCCCCTCCTCACTCACTCCCGTCCCTCTCTTCCCTCCCCATTTCATTCCCCACACTCAACCCATTCACTCCCGACGTCGCGACGCAACACCCCCCCCCCCCCGCTTTACGCCCGGCGCGATGACGTTTGCTCCATACGCCCGACGTCCGCGACGCGTCGCTCTCCCCTTCAGCCCGACGCCCCAAACGCCTGACGTCATGAGTCTGCTCCCGGCGCGACGATGCTTACCTCCTTACGCCCGGCGCGATGACATCTCTCCGCCCGACGCGATGACGCCAACCCTATTACGCCCGACGCGATGACGTCCACTCCGCCCGCCGTCATCCGGGCACTGCGGCGGGAACAGGGCCGACGTCGTTCAGGTGAGAAGATTTCCCCCCCTCCCTCCCTCCCTTCACACACTCACTCCATCCCTCTCTCCCTCCCTCCCTCCCCCCTCCCCCTCTCCCCTCACACACTCCCTCCACCCCCTCCCTCCCTCCCCTCTTCCATCCCTCCCTCTCTCCCCTCACACACTCCCCATCCCTCTCCTCACACACTCACTCCCTCCCCTCTTCCATCCCTCCCCTCACACACTCCCCCACCCTCCATATCCTCCCTCCCCTCTATATCCACCCTCCCCTCCCCCATAGCCCCCCTCATATCCCCCCTCCCTCCCTTTCCACATATCCCCCCTCCCCTCCATATTCCCCTCACCCCCATATCCCCCTCCCCTCATCCATATCCTTCCCCTAATCCCCATCCCCATATCCCCGCTCCCCTCCCCATATACACTCTCCCCCTCACATCCCCCCTCCATATCCCCCCTCATCTCATCCCATCCCTCCCCTCAATCCCGTCCCTCCCCACCCATATCCCCCTCCCCTCACCATATCACCCTCGCCTCACCATATCCCCCTCCACTCCCTATATCCCCCCTCCCCATAATCCCCCTTCCCTCCCCCCATTTCCCCCCACCCCTATCCCCCCCATATCCCCCCTCGCCTCCATATCCCCCCTCCCCTCATCCCATCCCTCCCCTAATCCATATCCCTCATCCCCATTTCCCTCCTCCCCTATCCCCCCCATATCCCCCCCTCGCCTCCCCCCATTTCCCCCTCCACCCATTTCCCCCCTCCCCTCCACCCATTTCCCCCCTCCCCTCATTTCCCCCTCCCCCATTTCCCCCTCCCCTCCCCCATTTTCCCCTCCCCCCATTTACCCCCTCCCCTCATTCCTCCCCTCCCCTCCCCATCTCACTTTTCCCTCCCCTCATTTCCGTCCTCCCCCCATTTCCACTCCCCCTCCACCCATTTCCCCCTCCTCTCCACCCATTTCCCCCTCCCCTCCCCCATTTCCCCCCTCCCCTCCCCCATTTCCCCATTCCCCCTCCCCGCCCCATTCCTCCCCTCCCCACCTCATTTCCCCTCCCCCCATTTCCCCTCCCCTCCCCCCATTTCCCCCCCTCATTTCCCCCCTCCCCCCATATTCCGCCTCATTTCCCTCCCCCCCCCTCTCCCACACACACAGAGGAGGGAACACATGTGCAGGGAGTGCAAGATGGAAAAATAAAACACGTTGAGGGGAAATGAGAGGGAAAAAAAAACCCGGTTTAATTTGGTTTGCCATTAACTCCCCCCCCCCCAGACCTTTATTTATCACCACAAACCTTCCTCCCCCCCCCCCCTCATTTCTCTCTCTCTGGTTTTCAAACACCCGCTGGAGATGAGTTTGGGGAAGGAGAAAGACTTGTGTTTAATGATATTTCACTGTGGGGAGGGAGAGAGGGAGGGAGGCCGCCATTTTATGATTTTTTTCTCCCTCCCCCTCTCTCTCCTTCCCTCCCCTTTCTCTCTCCTTCCCACTCTCTCTCCTTCCCTCCCTCCTTCCCTCCCTCCCCTTCCCTCCCTCCCCTTCCCTCTCTCCTTCTCTCCCCTTTCTCTCTCCTTCCCTCCCTCACCTTCCCTCCCTCCCCTCTCTCTCCTTCCCTCCCCTCTCCTTCCCTCCCCTCTCCTTCCCTCCCTCTCCTTCCCTCCCCTCCCTCCTCCCTCTCCCCCTCCTTCCTCCCCTCCCTCCCTCCCCCTCCTTCCCTCCCTCCCTCTCCTTCCCCTCCCTCCTCCCCTCCCTCCCCTTCCCTCCCTGCCCTCCCTCTCCTTCCCTCCCTGCCCTCCCCTCCCTCTCATTCCCTCCCTCCCTCCCTTTCCACCCTCCCCTCTCCTTCCCTTCCTCCCCTCTCCTTCCCTCCTCCCCTCTCCTTCCCTCCCTCTCCTTCCTTCCCTCCCTCCCTTCCTTCCTCCCTCTCCTTCCTTCCCTCCCTCCCCTTCCTTCCCTCCCACCCCTTCCTTCCCTCCCTCCCCTCTCCTTCCCTCCCTCCCCTCTCCTTCCCTCCCTCCCCTCTCCTTCCCTCCCCTCCCCTCTCCTTCCCTCCCTCCCCTCTCCTTCCCTCCCCTCTCCTTCCCTCCCCTCCCCTCTCCTTCCCTCCCTCCCTCTCCTCCCTTCCCTCCCTCCCCTCTCCTCCCTCCCTCCCTCCCCTCTCCTCCCTCCCTCCCCTCTCCTCCCTTCCCTCCCTCCCCTCTCCTCCCTTCCTCCCCTCCCCTCTCCTCCCTTCCCTCCCTCCCCTCTCCTCCCTTCCCTCCCTCCCCTCTCCTCCCTTCCCTCCCTCCCCTCTCCTTCCTTCCCTCCCCTCTCCTTCCTTCCCTCCCTCCCCCTCTCCTTCTTTCCCTCCCTCCCCTCTCCTTCCTTCCCTCCCCTCCCCTCTCCTCCCTCCCCTCTCCTTCCCTCCCTCCCCTCTCATTCCTTCCCTCCCTCCCCTCCTCTTCCTTCCCTCCCTCCCTCCCCCCCTCTTCCTTCCTCCCCTCTCCTTCCCTCCCTCCCTCCTCCCCTCTCCTTCCCTCCCTCCCTCCCCTCTCCTTCCCTCCCTCCCTCCCCTCTCCTTCCCTCCCTCCCTCCCCTCTCCTTCCCTCCCTCCCTCCCCTCTCCTTCCTCCCCTCTCCTTCCCTCTCCTCTCCTTCCCTCCCTCCCCTCTCCTTCACTCCCCTTCCCTCCCTCCCTCCCCTTCCCTCCCTCCCTCCCCTCTCCTTCCCTCCCTCCCTCCCCTCTCCTTCCCTCCCTCCCCTCTCCTTCCCTCCCTCCCTCCCCTCTCCTTCCCTCCCCTCTCCTTCCCTCCCCTCCCTCCCTCCCTCCCTCCCTCCGCTCCCTCCCCTCTCTTCCCCTCCCTCCCCTCTCCTTCCTCTCCCTCCTCCCTCTCCCTCCTCCCTCCCCTCTCCCTTCCTCCCTCACCCTCCCTCTCCTCCTCTCCTCCCTTCCCCTCCCTTCCCCTCCCTCCTCCCCCTTCCCTCCCTCCCTCCCCTCCCTTCCCCTCTTCCCTCCCTCCCTTCCCTCCACCTCCCTCTCCCCTTCCTCTCCTCCCTCCTCCTCCCCTCCCCTCCCCCTCCCCCTCCCTCCGTGTGTCTCTATGGGCTGGGTTCAAACTTCTGGCCACAATCTGACCTCTTTTCCTCATTTCCTTTCCCCTCCCCTTTTGCTCTTTAGTTAAATAAGGGGAAATGTGTCCCTTTTGACCCGTCCCCTCGTGTTTTCATTCTCTCCAAGGTGGGTGGTTTGATATATTTCCCTCTGTGTGTGTGGATGGTGTGAGAGAGGGAGGGAGAGAGAGAGAGAGGGAGAGAGGGAGAGAGGAGAGAGAGGGAGAGGGAGGGAGGGAGGGGGGGAGGAGGGGTGGCAATCTAAGCCTTGGGCCTTGTGCTGGGACTGACTAAGCACCAAGGAGCTAAAAACCCTTCCGCCACATCCTCCCCCTGTGTGTCTCTCTCTCTCTCTCTCTTTGCAAATTAAGCCAGGCCTCTTGCGTTTGCAAAAGGGAAAAATAATTTTCAAACCTGTGTCCCAGAATCGTTGTGCATTCGTTTTAATCTGCAAATATCTGACCTCCCCTCTCTGTAAAGAACCTTGTCTGTGTTGTATCTAATTCCAATGGCGAAACAGGCTCTCAGAAGGTAACGAAAACGAAATTAAAAATGCTCGGTTGAACGTGTGGGAGGGGGTGGCTTTCAATTCCAAAATGCTTTTTCTTTTTCGAGGGGCTGGGGAAGAGTGTGTCACAGAATTTGCACAGGTTTTCGAGGGAGGGTTTTGCCTTTACTCAGTTCTATTTTAAAACGAGAGAGCATGGTGTGGATTTTGTGCAATCGAGAGCATGCAATTAATTTTGTATAAAAGAGAGCGTGCGGTTAATATTGTAGAGAGAATATAGTTTTTATTTAAAAAAGAAGCATGCAGTTAATTTTGTAAAGAGCATGTAGATTTTATTAAAAAGGTAGCATGTAGTTAATTTTGAAAAGAGAGCATGCAGATTTTATTTAAAAGAGCATGCAGTTAATATTGTCGAGAGAATATATTTTTTATTTTTAAAAAGGTAGCATGTAGTTAATTTTGTAAAGAGGAAGCATGCAGATTTTATTTTAAAAGAGAGCATGTAGTTAATATTGTAGAGAGAATAGTTTTTATTAAAAAGGTAACGTAGTTAATCTTGTAAAGAGAGAGCATGCAGATTTTATTTTAAAAGAGAGCATACAGTTAATATTGTAGAGAGAATACAGTTTTTATTAAAAAGAGAAACATGCAGTTAATTTTGTAAAGAGCATGCAGATTTTATTAAAAAGGTAGCATGTAGTTTTTATTAAAAAGGTAACATGTAGTTAATCTTGTAAAGAGAGAGCATGCAGATTTTATTTTAAAAGAGCATACAGTTAATATTGTAGAGAGAATACAGATTTTATTAAAAAGAGAACATGCAGTTAATTTTATTGCAAAGAGCGAGCATGCAGATTTTATTTTAAAAGAGTGCATGCAGTTAATTTTATTGCAAAGAGAGAGCATGCAGATTTTATTTTAAAAAAGAGCAAACAGTTAATTTTGTAAAGAGAGAGCATGCAGATTTTATTTAAAAAGAGAACATGTAGTTAATATTGTAGAGAGAATAAAGATTTTATTATAAAGGTAGCATGTAGTTAATTTTGTAAAGAGAGCATGCAGATTTTATTTAGAAAGAGACAAGCAGTTAATATTGTAGAGAGAATACAGTTTTCATTAAAAAGAGACCATATTAATTTTGTAAAGAGAGAGCATGCAGATTTTATTTAAAAGAGAGCATGCAGATAATATTGTGGAGAGAATACAGATTTTATTTTAAAAAGGTTGTATGTAGTTAATTTTGTAGAGAGAATAAGGTTTCTATTAAAAAGAGAGCATGTTAATTTTGTAAAGAGAGAGTGCAGATTTTATTTTAAAAGAGAGTTAATATTGTATAGATAATACAGATTTTATTGAAAAGAGAGCATGCTATTAATTTTGTAAAGAGAGAGCATGCAGATTGTATTTAAAAAGTGAGCATGCAGTTAATATTGTAGAGAGAATACCGATTTTATTAAAAAGGTAGCATGTAGTTAATATTGTAGAGAGAATACAGTTTCTATGAAAAAGAGAGCATGTTAATTTTGTAAAGAGCATGCAAATTTTATTAAAAAGGGCATGAAGTTAATTTTGAAAAGAGAGAGCATGCAGATTTTATTTTAAAAGAGAGCATGCAGTTAATATTGTAGAGAGAATAAAGATTTTATTAAAAAGAGAGCATGCAGTTAATTTTATTGCAAAGAGAGCATGCAGATTTTATTAAAAAGAGAGCATGCAGTTAATTTTATTGTAAAGAGAGCATGCAGATTTTATTTAAAAGTGCATCCAGTTAATTTTATTGCAGAGAGAGCATGCAGATTTTATTAAAATAGAGCAAGCAGTTGGTTTTATTACAAGACTTGCAGTTAATTTTATTTAAAAAATAGTGAGCCTCCAGTTGAATTTATTAAACGAGAGGCAGCATCCACATTGTTTTATTGAGTGCATACAGTTAAAAGGGAGAACATGCATTTGATTTTAATTGAAAGAGAGGAAACTGGCAGTTGATTTTATTGAAAGAGGGAGCATTATGTTGATTCACTGGAGTTTAGAAGGATGAGAAGGGATCTTATAGAAACATATACAATTATAAAAGGACTGGATGCAGGAAAAATGTTCCCAATGTTGGGCGAGTCCAGAACCAGGGGCCACACACAGTCTGAGAATAAAGGGGAGGCCATTTAAAACTGAGGTGAGAAGGAACTTTTCCACCCAGAGAGTTGTGAAATTGTGGGATTCTCTGCCACAGAGGGCAGTGGAGGCCAAATCACTGGATGGATTTAAGAGAGAGTTGGATAGAGCTCTAGGGGCTAGTGGAATCAAAGGTTTTGGGGAGAAGGCAGGCACGGGTTACTGATTGTGGACGATCAGCCATGATCACAATGAATGGCGGTGCTGGCTCAAAGGGCCATTTTCTATCTTCTATGTTTCTATGTAAAAAAAGAGAGCACTTGGTCGATTTAAAAACAGGGGGACCATCTTTCCTGAGATTTTGATCCCCTCGTTCCTGAGGTTTTATGGATTGCTTGCTGCAGAGTTTATCACAGATAGGTTGGAAAAGGAAAAATCTTTAAAGAAGTTTCTCCTGAGAGTCTTTGAATTTAGCAGTTGTGGGAGATGTTTCTGCAAAAGAAAAGGCTGATTTGCCTCTCAAATTGCTGCGAAATCTTGTGCTTTTTCAATAAAAACCATCCCGATAAGCATGTAATACGCTATTTTGAAGAAAAAAGTGCTTGATTTTAAATGTTTTAGATTTACCTTTGAAACTGGTATTTGCTGTCATGTAAGTTTTGATATAAGATTTAATATCTTTTGATGAAGATATTGCATGAGTGGATTTAAAGTTTTCTTCCCCCCCCCCCCCCACCCCCCAATATCTTATTTTATTGCTTTTAAATGTAAAATTGGGGTTTTCCAAATCAGATAATTGTTCAGAGGTGCAAGATACATGGTTTTATATGCTGTTGTTACCATGTTCTTGAGTTGCAGTCATTAAGGTGAAAATTGGTTGGATTTTTAATGATGCATGGATTTATTAATTGTCAAAATGTTGGAACAGTGTTCAAAGATCATAAAGTACCCCAGGAACTTTCCCCTGCGACCGCAGGAGATGAAACACCTGTCCCTTTACCTCCCCCCTCGACTCCATCCAAGGACCCAAACAGTCTTTCCAGGTGAGGCAGAGGTTCACCTGCACCTCCTCCAACCTCATCTACTGTATCCGCTGTTCCAGGGGTCAACTTCTCCGCATCGGCGAGACCAAGCGCAGGCTCGGCGACCGTTTCGCTCAACACCTCCACACCACCAACCTGATCTCCCGGTGGCTCAGCACTTTCTGTCCTGGGCCTCCTCCATTGTCAGAGTGAGGCCCAATGCAAATTGGAGGAACAGCACCTCATATTTGACTTGGATAGTTTACACCCCAGGGGTATGAACATTGACTTCTCTAACTTCAGATAGTCCCTGCTTTCCTCCTCTATCTCCTCCCCCTTCCCAGTTCTCCCACAAGTCTTCCTGTCTCCGACTACTCCTATCTTTGTCCCACCCCCTCCCCTGACATCAGTCTGAAGAAGGGTCTCGACCCAAAACGTCACCCATTCCTTCTCTCCCGAGATGCTGCCTGACCCACTGAGTTACTCCAGCATTTTGTGTCCATCTTCAAAGATCATCATCTTTTTTAGCTCATCAAGATCATGGAAGTATGAATGTTTACTGATGTAACTAAGACCAAATGATAACAGAATTCCATCGTATATTTTATTGCTGCTACAAGCACCTAAACTTTTTATCTCGCGCCCCTTGAAAGCAACAAATTCAGACATTTTGAACTTGGGTGCATTTGAAGTGTGTGAGAAATGCTTTTGAATGGGCCAAGCCTGAGTTTAGAAGGATGAGAGGGGATCTTGTTGAAACATATAAAATTATAAAAGGACTGGACAAGCTAGATGCAGGAAAAATGTTCCCAATTTTGGGCGATTCCAGAACCAGGGGCTAAGAATAAAGAGGAAGCCATTTAAAACTGAGGTAAGAAGGAACTTTTCCACCCAGAGAGTTGTGAACTTGTGGAATTCTCTGCCACAGAGGGCAATGGAGGCCAAATCACTGGATGGATTTAAGAGAGAGTTAGATAGAGCTCTAGGGGCTAGTGGAATCAAGGGATATGGGGAGAAGCACGGGTTACTGATTGGAGTTGATCAGCCATGATCATAATGAATGGCCGTGCGTACAGGCTCGAAGGGCCGAATGGCCTCCTCCTGCACCTATTTTCTATGTTTCTATGCAAGCCTGTTTTGAAGCATATTGTTTTACGTTGTAGGAAAGACAGAAAATGCTGTCGGGACTCAGCGGGTCAGGCAGCATCTCTGGAGAACGTGGATAGGTGTCGTTTCAGGTCAAGACCCTTCTTAGAAACATAGAAACATAGAAAATAGGTGCAGGAGTAGGCCATTCGGCCCTTCGAGCCTGCACCGCCATTCAATATGATCATGGCTGATCATCCAACTCAGTATCCCGTTCCTGCCTTCTCTCCATACCCCCTGATCCCTTTAGCCACAAGGGCCACATCTAACTCCCTCTTAAATATAGTCAATGAACTCGCCTCAACTATCTTCTGTGGCAGAGAATTCCACAGATTCCCCACTCTCTGTGTGAAAAAAAGTTCTCATCTCGGTCCTAAAAGACTTCCCCCTTATCCTTAAACTGTGACCCCTTGCTCTGGACTTCCCCAACATCGGGAACAATCTTCCCGCATCCAGCCTGTCCAACCCCTTAAGAATTCCAGCGAGTACAAGCCGAGTCTATCCAGTCTTTCTTCATATGAAAGTCCTGCCATCCCAGGAATCAATCTGGTGAACCTTCTCTGTACTCCCTCCATGGCAAGAATGTCTTTCCTCAGATTAGGAGACCAAAACTGTACGCAATACTCCAGGTGTGGTCTCACCAATGCCCTGTACAACTGCAGCAGAACCTCCCTGCTCCTATACTCAAATTCTCTCGCTATGAATGCTGAATTCTTCAGGCTGATTCAGACTAATTTCATCAGACTACCCACTCCAGTCTGAAGAAGGTCCTGACCCAAAAAGTCACCTATTCCTGTGGAGGAAGGAATTATAAATTCTGAAAAAGTGTCTCGACCCGAAACGTCGCCTCTTCTCTCCAGAGATGCTGCCTGTCCCGCTGAGTTACTCCAGCACTTTGTGTTGTCTATCTTCGGTTTAAACCAGCATCTGCAGTTTCTTGTGTAGGAAAATAACTGCAGATGCTGGTACAAATCGAAGGTATCACAAAATGCTGGAGTAACTCAGCGGGTCAGGCAGCATCTCAGGAGAGAGGGAATGGGTGACGTTTCGGGTCGAGACCCTTCTTCAGACTGATGTCAGGGGGGCGGGACAAAGATAGGATGTAGTTGGAGACAGGAAGACAGAGGGAGAACTGGAAGGGGGGGGGGAAAGAGGAACAGAGGAATTATCTAAAGTTGAAGTCAATGTTCATACCGCTGGGGTGTAAGCTGCCCAAGCGAAATATGGGGTGCTGTTCCTCCAATTTGCGCTGGGCCTCACTCTGACAATGGAGGAGGCCCAGGACAGAAAGGTCAGACTGGGAGGGGGAGTTGAAGTGCTGAGCCACCGGGAGATCAGGTTGGTTAAGGCGGACTGAGCGAAGGTGTTGAGCGAAACGATCGCCGAGCCTGCGTTTGGTCTCGCCGATGTAGAGAAGTAACCTTGCCGGTGTGGGGAGAAAGTGACTCATCTTGTACCCCGAGGGATGCTAGTTCAACTGCAGCAGTTCAGTAGACAATAGGTGCAGGAGGAGGCCATTCGGCCCTTCGAGCCAGCACCGCCATTCCTGCCCTCTCCCCATACCCCCTGACTCCACTATCCTTAAGAGCTCTATCCAGCTCTCTCTTGAATGCATTCAGAGAATTGGCCTCCACTGCCTTCTGAGGCAGAGAATTCCACAGATTCACAACTCTGACTGAAACAGTTTTTCCCCATCTCAGTTCTAAATGGCCGACCCCTTATTCTTAAACTGTGGCCCCTGGTTCTGGACTCCCCCAACATTGGGAACATGTTTCCTGCCTCTAACGTGTCCAACCCCTTAATAATCTTATACGTTTCGATAAGATCTCCTCTCATCCTTCTAAATTCCAGTGTATACAAGCCTAGTCGCTCCAGTCTTTCAACATATGACAGTCCCGCCATTCCGGGAATTAACCTAGTAAACCTACGCTGCACGCCCTCA
The DNA here is from genome assembly GCF_053455715.1 of Rhinoraja longicauda. Lineage (NCBI taxonomy): Eukaryota > Metazoa > Chordata > Chondrichthyes > Rajiformes > Arhynchobatidae > Rhinoraja > Rhinoraja longicauda. Next base: position 8,379,395 of record NC_135991.1, on the reverse strand, counting down.
ATAGCAAGAATATCCTTCCTCAAATTTGGAGACCAAAACTGCACACAGAGTGACAGTCCCATCTCAAGTGCAATCACTGTTGCCCATCAAACACGAGTCTTGTCTACGATACCCACTTTCTGCAAGTTTAGTGTGCCTGTCTTTCGTTTGGAGATGAAGTGTGGATAGAGTTGACAATAGACAATAGGTGCAGGAGTAGGCCATTCGCCCCTTCGAGCCAGCACCGCCATTCACCGTGATCATGGCTGATCATCCACAATCAGTACCCCATTCCTGCCATCTCCCCATACCCCCTGACTCCTCTATCATTAAGATCAGTCTAAATCTATCATATTTCACAAAATGCTGGAGTAACTCAGCAGGTTAGGCAGCATCTCAGGAGAGAAGGAATGGGTGACATTTCGGGTCTTGATCTGAAGAAGGGTCTTGACCCGAAACTTCGCCGATTCCTTCTCTCCTGAGATGCTGCCTGACCTGCTGAGTTACTCCAGCATTTTGTGAAATAAATACCTTCGATTTGTACCAGCGTCTGCAGTTATTTTCTTACACTCCTGAATCTATCATATGATCAGTCTGAAGAAGGGTCTCGACCCGAAACGTCACCCATTCCCTCTCTCCTAGATGCTGCCTGACCTGCTGAGTTACTCCAGCATTTTGTGATACCTTCGATTTGTACCAGCATCTGCAGTTATTTTCCTACACTATTTGCCGCTATCCTTAAGAGTTCTATCTAGCTCTCTCTCAAAAGCATCCAGAGAATTAGCCTACACTGCCTTCTGAGGCAGAGAATTCCACAGATTCACAACTCTCCGAGTGAAAAAGATTTTCCTCATCTCCGTTCTAAATGGCCGACCCCTTATTCTTAAACTGTGTGTGGCCCCTGGTACTGGACTCCCCCAACAACGGGAACATGTATCCTGCCTCTAGCGTGTCCAATCCATTAATAATCTTGTATGTATCAATAAGATCCCCTCTGATCCTTCTAAATTCCAGCGAATACTAGCCCAGTCGCTCCATTCTTTCAACATACGACAGTCCCGCCATCCCGTGAATGAACCTGGTGTGGCTACGCTGCACGCCCTCAAAAGCAGGAATGTCCTTCCTCAAATTTGGAGACCAAACCTGCACACAGTACTCCAGGTGTGGTCTCACTGACGTGGAGAGGATGTTTCCACTAGTGGGAAAGGAATAGTTGATGTTTGTCGGCACTGGGCCTGTACTCGCTGGAGTTTAGAAGAATGAGGGTAGGACCTCATTGAAACGTATTGAATAATGAGTGGCCTGGATAGAGTGGGTGTGGAGAGGATGTTTCCACCAGTGGGAGAGTCTGGGACCAGAGGGCACAGCCTCAGAATTAAAGGCCGTTCCTTTAGGAAGGAGATGAGGAGGAATTTCTTTAGCCAGAGGGCGGTGAATCTGTGGGATTCTTTGCCACAGACGGCCGTGGAGGCCACAAGTCAGTGGATGTTTTTAAGGCAATAGACAATAGGTGCAGGAGGAGGCCATTCGGCCCTTCGAGCCGGCACCGCCGTTCAATGTGATCATGGCTGATCATTCTCAATCAGTACCCCGTTCCTGCCTTCTCCCCATACCCCCTGACTCCGCTATCGTTAAGAGCTCTAGCTAGCTCTCTCTTGAATGCATTCAGAGAATTGGCCTCCACTACCTTCTGAGGCAGAGAATTCCACAGATTCACAACACTCTGACTGAAAAAGTTTTTCGTCATCTCAGTTCTAAATAGCCAACCCCTTATTCTTAAACTTTGGCCCCTTGTTCTGGACTTCACCAGAGATAGATAGATAGGCAGAGATAGATAGATAGATTCTTGATTGGTCCGGGTGTCAGGGGTTATGGGGAGAAGGCAGGGGACTGGGGTTGAGAGGGAGAGATAGATCAGCCATGATTGAATGGTGGACTAGACTTGATGGGCTGAATGGCCTAATTGTGCTCCTATCACTTATGAACTTATAATCAGGTCAACTAATTTCGTTGTACTCGTTGCAATGACAATAAATGAATATTATTATTATTATATTATTATTATATCAGTAGAGAGGTGGAAACAAATTACCGATTGACAGCGTTAGTTTGGAACTGCACCGGTTAATTTAATTTAAGTTAATTTAGAAATTGAATAAGATACTTTAGGGTGGCGCAGCGGTAGAGTTGCTACCTCACGGCGCCAGAGACCCGGGTTCGATCCTGACTACGGGTGCGAAATCAAGGGTCTGCTCTAGATGTCAACTTCTCTACATCGGCGAAACCAAGCGCAGGCTCGGCGATCGCTTCGCTCAACACCTGCGCTCGGTCCGCATTGACCAAACTGATCTCCCGGTGGCCGAGCACTTCAACTCCCCCTCCCACTCCAACTCCCCCTTCCATTCCCAGTCTGACCTTTCTGTCATGGGCCTCCTCCAGTGCCATAGTAAGGCCCACCGGAAATTGGAGGAACAGCACCTCATATTTCGCCTGGGCAGCTTGCAGCCCAGTGGTATGAACATCGACTTCTCCAACTTTAGATAGTTCCTCTGTCCCTCTCTTCCCCTCCTCCTTCCCAGATCTCCCTCTATCTTCCTGTCTCCACCTATATCCTTTCTTTGTCCCGCCCCCCTGACATCAGTCTCGACCCATAACGTCACCCATTCCTTCTCTCCTGAGATGCTGCCTGACCTACTGAGTTACTTCAGCATTTTGTGAATAAATACCTTCGATTTGTACCAGCATCTGCAGTTATTTTCTTATACTCTCTGACAACGGGTGCTGTTTGTACTGAGTTAGTACGTTCTCCCCTTGACCTGCGTGGGTTTTCTCCGGGTGCTCCGGTTTCCTCCCACACTCCAAAGACGTAGAGGCTTGTAGGTTAATTGGCTTGGTGTAATTGTAAATTGTCCCTCGTGCGTGTTGGGTAGTGCGTGTTGGGTAATAATAATAATAATAATGCATTTTATTTATATAGCGCTTTTCATATACTCAAAGACGCTTTACAGAGATTTAGAGAACATGGGGAAATGAATAAATAGATAAATAAGTAAATAAGTAAACGAACAGAGAAAGGAGACAGAAGGTGAGGTGACCTTCAGTGGTTGAAGGCAGTACTGAACAGGTGAGACTTCAGCGATGTTTTGAATGTGGTGAGTGTGGAGGAGTCTCTAACGGTTTGGGGTAGTGAGTTCCATAGGGTGGGAGCAGCGATGGAGAAAGCCCTGTCCCCCCCAGGATCTGAGTTTGGTCCGGATGTGGGGGGGATAGGAGATTGGCAGCAGCAGAGCGGAGGGTGCAGGTGGGAGTGTGCCTGTGGAGGAGGTCGGTCAGGTAGGATGGGGCCAGGTTATGGAGGGCTTTGTAGGTTATGAGGAGGATTTTGTACTGGATTCTCTGGGGGATGGGGAGCCAGTGGAGTTTGTAAAGGACGGGGGTGATATGGTCACGGATCGGGGTGTGGGTGAGTAGACGGGCAGCGGAGTTTTGAATTTATTGAAGTTTACTGATGATTTTTGAGGGTGCGCCTTAGAGGAGGCTGTTGCAGTAGTCCAGACGGGAGGTGATGAAGGCGTGGATGAGGGTTTCTGCAGCTGTGGAGGAGAGGGATGGACGGAGACGGGCAATGTTTTTGAGGTGGAAGAAGGCTGTCTTTGTGATGTGTTTGTCGAAGTTGCTAGTTTGCATGTAGTCGGTGGGCCGAAGGGCCTGTTTCCGCAAAAACAAAATTGGAAAAGCTGTTTGTCTGAAATTGTTGAACTCGTTAGAAAGTCGAAGGCAGAAGTGTGTCAAATCAGGGGAAGAAACTGTTCCATCACCAAAAAAACAATCTGCAGGTAACATCTGTGGGGTAGGAGATGGTCAGACAACGTTTCTGTTTTGTTTACTGTTTATTGTCAGGTGTACCGAGGTACAGTGAAAAGGTTTTGTTGCGTGCTATGCCTACGTGGCGGCGCCTAACGGCAGCGGCTGACTAGCAGTCTGTCCGTCTTTTTTTTGTTGAGTGTCGGTGTTGGGATGATTTTTATATATATTTTTTTGGTTGTGTATGTGTGGGAGGGGGTGGTGGTGTGTGGGTGGGTGGGTGTGGGGAACTTTTCTCTTCCTCACGGCGCGGGGTGCGGCTCGGCTGCGGGGCCTAACATCCCCCGGTGCGGCTCGGCCGCTGGACTTTACATCCCGGTGCGGCTTGGCCGCTGGACTTACATCGCCCGGTGCAACTCGGCTGCGGGGCTTAACACCGCCCGGTGCAGCTCGGCTGCGGGGCTTAACACCGCCCGGTGCAGCTCGGCTGCGGGGCTTAACACCGCCCGGTGCAACTCGGCTGCGGGACTTAACACCGCCCGGTGCAGCTCGGCTGCGGGGCTTAACACCGCCCGGTGCAACTCGGCTGCGGGGCTTAACACCACCCGGTGCAACTCGGCTGCGGGACTTTACATCGCCCGGTGCAGCTCGGCTGCGGGGCTTAACACCGCCCGGTGCAACTCGGCTGCGGGACTTAACACCGCCCGGTGCGGCTCGGCTGCGGGACTTAGCTGCGCAAGGCTTGGTCGCGGGCCTTTCATCGCCCGGTTCGGCCGCGAGACGTTTCAGCGCCCGGTGCGGGGACTGTGCGGGTCGGTCGGGGACGAGCTGTCTGTCCGTGGGCGTGGGGAAGAGAGGGCAAGTTTTGTTGCCTCCATCACAGTGAGGGGGTGTTTGGAGTCACTGTGATGGACGTTTGTGTTGGGGTTATGTGTCTTGTGTTCTTTTTTTTTTCTATGACTGCTATGTAGTTTCGTTCGGTACTTCGGTACTGAACGACAAATAAAGCTCTGTTATACTGTTATCCAGCCAGCAGAAAGACAACACATGATTACAATCGAGCCGTTTACAGTGTGTATGAATAACGTTTAGGGCAAGGTCAAGCCAGCAAAGTCACATCAAGGATAGTCCAAGGGTCACCAAAGAGGTAGATAGTAGTTCAGCACTGCTCTCTGGTTGTGGTAGGACGGTTCAGTTGCCTGATAACAGCCGGGAAGAAACTGCCCCTGAATCTGGAGGTGTGCGTTTCCACACTTCTGTACCTCTTGCCCGATGGGAGAGGGGAGAAGAGGGAGTGACCGGGGGTGAGACTGGTCCTTGATTCTGCTGCTGGCCTTGCCGAGGCAGCGCGAGGTGTAACTGGAGTCGAAGGCAGACACAAAATGCTGGAGTAGGACGGTTCAGTTGCCTGATAACAGCCGGGAAGAAACTTTAGAAGGATGAGAGGAGATCTCATCGAAACGTATAAGATTATTAAGGGGTTGGACACGTTAAAGGCAGGAAACATGTTCCCAATGTTGGGGGTGTCCAGAACCAGGGGCCACAGTTTAAGAATAAGGGGTCGGCCATTTAGAACGGAGATGAGGAAAAACTTTTTCAGTCAGAGAGTTGTGAATCTGTGGAATTCTCTGCCTCAGAAGGCAGTGGAGGCCAATTCTCTGAATGCATTCAAGAGAGAGCTGGATAGAGCTCTTAAGGATAGCGGAGTCAGGGGGTATGGGGAGAAGGCAGGAACGGGGTACTGATTGTGTATGATCAGCCATGATCACATTGAATGGCGGTGCTGGCTCGAAGGGCCAAATGGCCTCCTGCACCTATTGTCTATTGCCATGATCACATTGAATTGCGGTGCTGGCTCGAAGGGCCGAATGGCCTACTCCTGCACCTATTGTCTATTGTCAACTCTATCCACACTTCATCTTCGTCTATTGTAGCAGCTTACTGAAACGTTTTTGCTGTTGGGTTACACAGTGTTGGCTGTGTGGTCATTGCCGATGAAAGATGCAAGAGGTAGTAAAGATGTCTTTTGGCACAATTCCCTTCCTGAGTTAGGGAATTGAGTCCAGAAGTCTGGTGTGATATGTTGCATAGAAACATAGAAAATAGGTGCAGGAGTAGGCCATTCGGCCCTTCGAGCCTGCACCGCCATTCAATATGATCATGGCTGATCATCCAACTCAGTATCCCGTACCTGCCTTCTCTCCATACCCCCTGATCCCTTTAGCCACAAGGGCCACATCTAACTCCCTCTTAAATATAGCCAATGAACTGGCCTCAACTACCTTCCGTGGCAGAGAATTCCACAGATTCACCACTCTGTGTGAAAAAAAACGTTTTCATCTCGGTCCTAAAAGACTTCCCCCTTATCCTTAAACTGTGACCCCTTGTTCTGGACTTCCCCAACATCGGGAACAATCTTCCTGCATCTAGTCTCTCCAACCCCTTAAGAATTTTGTAAGTTTCTTTAAGATTCCCCCTCAATCTTCTAAATTCCAGCGAGTACAAGCCCAGTCTATCCAGTCTTTCTTCATATGAAAGTCCTGCCATCCCAGGAATCAATCTGGTGAACCTTCTCTGTACTCCCTCTATGGCAAGAATGTCTTTCCTCAGATTATGAATGTCTTTCCTCAGATTGCAGATGTACAAGGCATTGGTGAGGCTTCACGTGGAGCATGGTGTTCGGTTTTGCCCACCAAGTTATAGGAGAGATGCCATTGAGCTGTATAGAGTGCAGAGAAAATCTACGAGGATGTTGCCAGGACTCGAGCGTCTGAGCCGAAAGGAGGGCAGCTCAGTGGCGCAGCGGTAGAGTTGCTGCCTTACAGCGCCGGAGACCCGGGTTCTATCCTAACCACGGGTGCTGTCTGTATGGAGTTAGTACGATCTCCACGTGACTGTGTGGGTTTTCTCCGGGTGCTCCGGTTTCCTCCTACACTCCGATGATGGGCAGGTCTGTAGGTTAATCAGGCATGTGAATTTTCCACGTTTCCACGGATTTTAAAATCCTTTTTCCGCGCTTTTTGCACGATTTTTCACTTTGCCAAAATCGCGTTCACCAACGGCGAAATCGGTTACATATATTTAAATTGTTTTTTATTCACAAATTGCTGGAGTAACTCAGCAGGTCAGGCAGCATCTCGGGAGCGAAGGAATGGGCGACGTTTCGGGTCAAGACCCTTCTTCAGACTGATGTCAGGGGGGCGGGACAAAGGAAGGATATAGGTGGAGACAGGAAGATAGAGGGAGAACTGGAAAGGAGGAGGGGAAGAGAGGGACAGAGGAACTATCTAAAGTTGGAGAAGTCGATGTTCATACCGCTGGGCTGCAAGCTGCCCAGGCGAAATATGAGGTGCTGTTCCTCCAATTTGCGGTGGGCCTCACTATGGCACTGGAGGATGCCCATGACAGAAAGGTCAGACTGGGAGTGGGAGGGGGAGTTGAAGTGCTCGGCCACCGGGAGATCAGTTTGGTCAATGCGGACCGAGCGCAGGTGTGCAGCGAAGCGATCGCTGAGCCTGCGCTTGGTTTCGTCGATGTAAATAAGTTGACATCTAGAGCAGCGGATGCAATAGATGAGGTTGGAGGAGGTGCAGGTGAACCTTTGTCTCACCTGGAAAGACTGTTTGGGTCCTTGGATGGAGTTGAGGGGGGAGGTAAAGGGACAGGTGTTGCATCTCGTGCGGTTGCTGGGGAAAGTGCCCGGGGTTGGGGTGGTTTGGGTAGGAAGGGACGAGTGGACCAGGGAACGGTCTCTGCGGAACGCAGAGAGGGGAGGGGATGAGAAGATGTGGCCAGTGGTGGAGGTGATGGAAATGTTGGCGGATGATTTGTTGGATCCGCTGGCTGGTGGGGTGGAAGGTGAGAACGAGGGGGCTTCTGTCCTTGTTGCGAGTGGGGGGAGCAAGAGCGGAGCTGCGGGATGTAGAAGAGACCCTAGTGAGAGCCTCATCTATAATGGAGGAGGGGAAGCCCCGTTTCCTGAAGAACGAGGACATCTCTAAATTGTTTTTGCAATAATCTGCTTCTTCGGTTTAAATTCTGTATTGCGTGTTTATCGAGATTTTAAATTCCCCGGTTGCTGTGGTGAGATTTGAATCTTTGGTCCAGGCTCCTGGATAACGAGCCCATTAACTTAACCACTGTGTAAGAAAATAACTGCAGATGCTGGTACAAATCGAAGGTATTTATTTCACAAAAATGCTGGAGTAACTCAGCAGGTCAGGCTGTATCTCAGGAGAGAAGGAATGGGTGACGTTTCGGGTCGAGACCCAATCCTTCTCTCCTGAGATGCTGCCTGACCTGCTGAGTTACTCCAGCATTTTGTGAAACTTAACCACTGTGCTACACATCCCAACAGTAGTTAACCTTACCCCAACCGCACTGTGCGACCCAAACCAGTAAACAGTAGTTAACCGTACCACAACTCACTGCCCAGGAGCAAGCCAAAATCCATCACAGTATGTCTGCAAAAATATAGTGTTAAGGTAGACACAAAATGCTGGAGTAACTCAGCGGGTCAGGCAGCATCTCGGGAGAGAAGGAATGGGTGACGTTTTGGGTCGAGACCCTTCTACAGACCTAAACGTCACCCATTCCTTCTCTCCCGAGATGCTGCCTGACCCGCTGAGTTACTCCAGCATTTTGTGTCTACCTTCGATTTAATTTGAGGAAGGACATTCTTGCTATTGAGGGAGTGCAGCGTAGGTTCACTAGGTTAGTTCCTGGGTTGGCGGGACTGTCATACGATAAAGGACTGGAGCGACTGGGCTTGTATTCACTGGAATTTAGAAGCATGAGAGGGGATCTTATAGAAACATATCTTAGAGAAACATCTCTCCTGAGATGCTGCCTGACCTGCTGAGTTACTCCAGCATTTTGTGTATAAAATTATTAAGGTCAGGCAGCATCTAGGAGAGAGGGAATGGGTGACGTTTCGGGTCGAGACCCTTCTTCAGACCCTGCGTCACCCATTCCTTCTCTCCTGAGATGCTGCCTGACCTGCTGAGTTACTCCAGCATTTTGTGATACCGTTGATTTGTACCAGCATCTGCAGTTATTTTCCTACACTAAAATTATTAAGGGATTGGACACGCTAGAGGCAGGAAAACATGTTCCCGATGTTGGGGGAGGTCCAGAACCAGGGGCCACAGTTTAAGAATAAGGGGTAGGCCATTTAGAACTGAGATGAGGAAAAACCTTTTCACACAGAGTTGTGAATTTGTGGGATTCTCTGCCTCAGAAGGCAGTGAAGGCCGATTCACTGGATGTTTTCAAAAGAAAGTTAGATAGAGCTCTTGGGGCTAGTGGAATCAAGGGATGTGGGGAGAAGGCAGGAACGGGGTACTGATTATGGATTATCAGCCATGATCACATTGAATGGCCGTGCTGGCTCGAAGGGCCGAATGGCCTGGTCTTGCGCCTATTGTCTGTGTATCTAAGAATTTTTCGGACTGAGATGAGGAAGAACTTTTTTCACTCAGGGAGTTGTGAACCTGTGGGATTCTCTGCCACAGAAGGCAGTGGAGGCCTATTCCCTGGATGTTTTCAAGAGTTAGATTTAGCTCTTGGGGATAACGGAATCAAGGGATATGGGGAGAAAGCAGGAACGGGGTACTGATTGAGGATTGTAGATACAAAATGCTGGAGTAACTCAGCGGAACCAGCATTTTTTTTCCTTCTAACAAATCGTGTAATTTTGGTATGAGTCAGGTTCAGAATAATCCTGCCTCCACGTGAATAGTAACTTGTTTCCCAGGTTTTTCCGTAAAAATTGTACATGGAATTTTAAATCTTGTCTTGCGTAGCATTTCACCATAGCGCATTTTTAGTTTTGGAGATACAGCACGGAAACAGGCCCTTCGGCCCACTGAGTCCGCGCTGACTAGCTATCACTGTACAATAGACAATAGGTGCAGGACGAGGCCATTTGGCCCTTCGAGCCAGCACCACCATTCAATGTGATCATGGCTGATCATTCTCAATCGGTACCCCGTTCCTGCCTTCTCCCCATACCCCCTGACTCTGCTCTATCTAGCTCTCTCTTGAATGCATTCAGAGAATTGGCCTTCACTGCCTTCTGAGGCAGAGAATTCCACAGATTCACAACTCTGACTGAAAAGGTTTTTCCTCATCATCTTTTTCCTCATCCCATCCCGACTACGGGCGCTGTCTGTACAGAGTTTGTACGTTCTCCCCGTGACCTGCGTGGGTTTTCTTCCTCATCTCAGTTCTAAATGGCCTACCCCTTATTCTTAAACTGTGGCCCCTGGTTCTGGACTCCCCCAACATTGGGAACATGTTTCCTGCCTCTAACGTGTCCAACCCCTTAATAATCTTATACATTTCGATAAGATCTCCTCTCATCCTTCTAAATTCCAGCGTATACAAGCCTAGTCGCTCCAGTCTTTCAACATATGACAGTCTCGCCATTCCGGGATTTAACCTAGTAAACCTACGCTGCACGCCCTCAATAGCAAGAATATCCTTCCTCAAATTTGGAGACCAAAACTGCCCACAGTACTCCAGGTGCGGTCTCACTAGGGCCCTGTACAACTGCAGAAGGACCTCTTTGCTCCTATACTCAACTCCTCTTGTTATGAAGGCCAACATTCCATTGGCTTTCTTCACTGCCTGCTGTACCTGCATGCTTCCTTTCAGTAACTGCTGCACTAAGACACCAAGATCTCGTTGTACGTCCCCTTTTCCTAACTTGACACAATTCAGATAATACTCTGCCTTCCTATTCTTACCACCAAAGTGGATAACCTCACACTTATCCACATTAAACTGCATCTGCCATGCATCCGCCCACTCACCAGTACACTAGTTCTATCGTACACGTCAGGGACAATTTCCAGAGGACTTGTGGCACGGTGGTGCAGCGGTAGAGTTGCTGCCTGACAGCGCCGGAGACCCGGGTTCCAACCCGACTACGGGCGCTGTCTGTACGGAGTTTGTACGTTCTCCCCGTGACCTGTGTGGGTTTTCTCCGAGATCTTCGGTTTCCTCCCACACTCCAATGACGTGCTGGTTTGTAGGCAAATTGGCTTGGTAAATGTAGAAATTGTCCTTGGTGTGTGTGGGATAGTGTTAATGTGTGGAAATCGCCGGTCGGCACGGACCCGGTGGGCCGAAGGGCCTGTTTGCGCGCTGTATCTCTAAAACGGAAAACTAAAACTACAAGGGCAATTAAACTACAAACCTGTGTGTCCTCGGAGTGTGGGTGAAAACCGGAGTACCCGGAGAAAACCCTCGTGGTCACAGACTAGACGTACAAACATCGTACAGACAGCCCCCTTAGTCGGGATCGAACCCGGGTCTCTGGCGCTGTAAGGCATCAATCCCCCACACACTAACACTATCCTACACTCTTATTGAAGCATATAAGATTATTAAGGGATTGGACACGCTCTAGAGGCAGGAAACATGTTCCCGATGTTGGGGGAGTCCAGAACCAGGGGCCACATGCAGTTTCAGAATAAGGGGTCGGCCATTTAGAACGGAGATGAGGAGAAACCTTTTTCACCCAGAGTGTTGCGGATCTGGAATTCTCTGCCTCAGAAGGCAGTGGAGGCCAATTCTCTGGATGCTTTCAAGAGAGAGCTAGATACTCTTAAAGATAGCGGAGTCAGGGGGTACGGGGAGAAGGCAGGAACGGGGTACTGATTGTGGATGATCATTCCTTCTCTCCTGAGATGCTGCCTGACCTGCTGAGTACTCCAGCATTTTGTGAGTGGACGATCGGCCATGATCACTGTGAATGGCGGTGCTGGCTCGAAGGGGCCGAATGGCCTCCTCCTGCACCTTTTGTCTATTGTCTATTAACTCTAGCGTGCCTCTGTGCCACACATGATGACCCCTGGTTTCGTTTAGTTCTTTGAGCTATTGCAATCTTACCGATTGGGGTCTGGGGAGTTTTGCCACTGTTTCCTGCGTGCACTGGCCGATCTGTTTTATCCATATAACCATGTAACCATATAACAATTACAGCACGGAAACAGGCCCGTTCGGCCCTACCAGTCCACGCCGACCACTTTCTCTGACCTAGTCTCATCTACCTGCTCTCAGACCATAACCCTCCAATCCTCTCCCATCCATATACCCATCCAATTTACTCTTAAATAATAAAATCGAGCCTGCCTCCACCACTTCCACCGGAAGCTCATTCCACACAGCCACCACCCTCCGAGTAAAGAAGTTACCCCTCATGTTACCCCTAAACTTTTGTCCCTTAATTCTGAAGTTATGTCCCCTTGTTGGAATCTTCCCCACTCTCAAAGGGAAAAGCCTACCCATGTCAACTCTGTCCGTCCCTCTTAAAATTTAAAAAACCTCTATCAAATTTTTACTAGAATGTTGCCTGGGTTTCAGCACTTAGGCTACAGAGAGAGGTTGAACAGGTTGGGTCTTTATTCTTTGGAGCGTAGAAGGTTGAGGGGGGACTTGATAGAGGTTTTTAAAATTTTGAGAGGGACGGACAGAGTTGACGTGGGTAGGCTTTTCCCTTTGAGAGTGGGGAAGATTCCAACAAGGGGACATAGCTTCAGAATTGAGGGACAAAGGTTTAGGGGTAACATGAGGGGGAACTTCTTTACTCAGAGGGTTGTGGCTGTATGGAATGGGCTTCCGGTGGAAGTGGTGGAGGCTGGCTCGATTTTATTATTTAAAAGTAAATTGGATAGGTATATGGATAGGAGGGGGTTGGAGGGTTATGGTCTGAGTGCAGGTAGATGAGACTAGGTCAGGGAGAATGGTCGGCGTGGACTGGTAGGGCCGGACAGGCCTGTTTCCATGCTGTAGTTGTTATATGTTATAAGTCCTCCCTCAACCTTCTACGCTCCAAAGAATAAAGACCCAACCTGTTCAACCTCTCTCTGTAGCTTAAGTGCTGAAACCCAGGCAACATTCTAGTAAATCTCCTCTGTGCCCTCTCCATTTTGTCGACATCCTTCCTATAATTTGGCGACCAGAACTGCACACCATACTCCAGATTCGGCCTCACCAATGCCCTGTACAATTTTAACATTACATCCCAACTTCTATATTCGATGCTCTGATTTATAAAGGCAAGCATTTTACTTTCTCCAGGGCTCGTAAATAATTCTGGTCGGCCAGTGCAGGAAACGCTGGCCTCCAGACTGCACATGATGACATGCTCATGTGCAAACTTGCGAGCAATACTGAGTATTTTCGTGACAGCCCACTTCAGTTGGGCAAAGCCACGGGCTGTAAACAAAATGTTGTGCAATCTGCACTTTCCATTAAATGTCGCGAGCCTCTCTGGCTGGTGTGCACAAACAAACACAACTCTGCTTTCCGTTCTCTCGCCTGCCTCCCCATCGATTTCTCAACTCGGTCGTTTGTTCGATAACCTTTTCACATCTCTTCCAAAAATCCCCAAAAAATCCAAAATAGCTTTATTTGTCATTCGTTCCGAACGAGATTACTTAGCCAGCAGTACCAAAAACACAAGACACAACCCCAACACAAACATCCATCACAGTGACTCCAAACACCCCCTCACTGTGATGGAGGCCAAAAACGTCCCCTCTCTCTTCCCCCATGCCCCTCCCACGTACAGACAACTCGACCCTTACCGAGGCGACCGACCCGCACAGTCCCCGCAAGGAGATGGAAAGTCCACGCGGCCGAGCCGCACCGGGCGATGGAAAGTCACGCGGCCGCGCCGCGCTGGAAAGTTCCGCGGCCGAGCCGCGCCGGGCGCTGTTCAGTCCCGTGGCCTCGCCGCACCGGGCGATGGAAGGCCCCGCGGCCGAGCCGCCTGCGGCCTTCCAGTTCAGTTTAGTTTATTGTCATGTGTACCGAGGTACAGTGAACGGCTTTTGTTTGCGTGCTAGCCAGTCAGCGGAAAGACTGTACATGATTACAATCGAGCCATTGAGGGCGTGCAGCGTAGGTTCACTAGGTTAATTCCCGCAATGGCGGGACTGTCATACGTTGAAAGACACTGGAATTTAGAAGGATGAGAGGGGATCTTATCGAAATTATTGTAGCAGCTTACTGAAACGTTTTTGCTGTTGGGTTACACAGTGTCGGCTGTGTGGTCATTGCCGATGAAAGATGCAAGGGGTAGTAAAGATGTCTTTTGGATAATCTTACATGTTTCAATAAGATCCCCTCTCTTCCTAAATTCCAGCATATACAAGCCTAGTCGCTCCAATCATTCAACGTATGACAGTCCCGCCATTCCGGGAATTAACCTGGTGAACATATAAGATTATTAAGGGGTTGGACACGATAGAGGCAGGAAACATGTTCGCAATGTTGGGGGAAGTCCAGAACCTGGGGCCACAGTTCAATGCATTCAAGAGAGAGCTAGATAGAGCTCTTAAGGATAGCAGAGTCAGGGGGTATGGGGAGAAGGCAGGAACGGGGTACTGATTGTGGATGATCAGCCGTGATCACGTTGAATGGCGGTGCTGGCTCGAAGGACCGAATGGCCTCCTCCTGCGCCTATTGTCTATTGTCTACTGTCGAGGGCATAGGAAGAACGTGCAATGTGTGTGTGTGTGCGTGCGTGTACACACTTTACCAGCTGTGCCACTGCGCTCCCATGTGGTGTAGATAACTGTATGCATTTGTGAACTTGTAGTTCCCTATGTGGTAGTGTGGAATGGTTTAGCTTGCCAACATCAGGCAGGGAGCATCACTGGCACGAAGGAGGGTCTCGACCCGAAACGTCATCCATTCCTTCTCTGCAGAGATGCAGCCTGTCTGGTTTGTGTGTGCGTGACGGTCTGGGCCGCGTCCATGACTCTCTGCAATTTCTCGCGGGTCTCGGATGGAGCCGTTCCCAAACCCGTGCCGTGATGCATCCCGATAAAATGCTCTCCGCTGCGCATCTGTAGAACCTCCTTAGCCTTCTGTAAGAAAATAACTGCAGATGCTGGTACAAATTGAAGGTATTTATTTCACAAAATGCTGGAGTAACTCAGCAGCATCTCAAGGAGAGAAGGAATGGGTGACATTTCGGGCCGAGACCCTTCTTCAGACTAAGTAAGAAAATAACTGCAGATGCTGGTACAGATCGAAGGTATTTATTTCACAAAATGCTGGAGTAACTCAACAGGTCAGGCAGCATCTTGGGAAAGAAGGAATGGGTGACGTTTCGGTTCGAGACCCTTCTTCCCGCAGCGGGAACGGAGACACGACACAGAACAAAAGGTCGCGTCTCCGTTCGGAAGAGACCATTTTATATTTACAGTCCCCCCCCCACCCATAGTACACAACCCCCAAAAAACTACATCACATTTACACTACAATCGAGACAACAACAAAAAAAACAACATAAAAACACAAAGACAGTGTGGGAGGAAACCGAAGATCTCGGAGGAAACCCACGCAGGTCGCGGAGAGAACGTACAAACTCCGTACAGACGGCGCCCGTAGTCGGGATGGAACCCGGGTCTCCTGCTCTGCATTCGCTGTAAGGCAGCAACTTACATTCACAAAATGCTGGAGTAACTCAGCAGGTCAGGCAGCATCTCGGGAGAGAGGGAATGGGTGACGTTTGGGGTCGAGACCCTTCTTCAGACTGATGTCAGGGGGGCGGGACAAAGGAAGGATATAGGTGGAGACAGGAAGATAGAAGGAGATCTGGGAAGGGGGAGGGGAAGAACCTGAAACGTCACCCATTCCTTCTCTCCTGAGATGCTGCCTGACCTGCTGAGTTACTCCAGCATTTTGTGAATAAATACCTTCGATTTGTGCCAGCATCTGCAGTTATTTTCTTATACTATCTAAAGTTGGAGAAGTCAATGTTCATACCGCTGGTCTGCAAGCTGCCCAAGCGAAATATGAGGTGCTGTTCCTCCAATTTGCGGTGGGCCTCACTATGGCACTGGAGGAGGCCCAGGACAGAAAGGTCAGACTGGGAGTGGGAGGGGGAGTTGAAGTGCTGAGCCACAGGGAGATCAGGTTGGTTAAGGCGGACTGAGCGAAGGTGTTGAGCGAAACGATCGCCGAGCCTGCGTTTGGTTTCGCCGATGTAGAGAAGTTGACGTCTGGAGCAGCGGATGCAATAGATGAGGTTGGAGGAGGTGCAGGTGAACCTCTGTCTCACCTGGAAAGACTGTTTGGGTCCTTGGATGGAGTTGAGGGGGGAGGTAAAGGGACAGGTGTTGCATCTCGTGCGGTTGCAGGGGAAAGTGCCCGGGGATGGGGTGGTTTGGGTAGCAAGGGACGAGTGGACCAGGGAGTTACGGAGGGAACGGTCTCTGCGGAACGCAGAGAGGGGAGGGGATGGGAAGATATGGCCAGTAGTGCGGTCCCGTTGTAGGTGACGGAAATGTTGGCGGATGATTTGTTGGATCCGCTGGCTGGTGGGGTGGAAGGTGAGAACGAGGGGGATTCTGTCCTTGTTACAAATCGTTTGTTGGTGCAAATTCGGTGGGCCGAAGGGCCTGTTTGCAGGTTGTATTAGATAGGTTAGATATACAGCGCGGAAACAGGCTCTTTCGGCCCATCGGGTCCGCGCCGACCAGCGATTCCCGCACATTAACACTACCCTAACCCCACTAGGGACACTTTTTTACATTTACCCAGCCAATTAACCTACAAACCTGCACGTCTTTGGAGTGTGGGAGGAAAGCGGGGATCTGGGAGAAAACCCACGCAGGTCACGGGGAGAACGTACAAACTCCACACAGACAGCGCCCGTAGTCGGGATGGAACCCGGGTCTCCGGCGCTGCATTCGCTGTAAGGCGGCAACTTTACCGCTGCGCCACCGTGACCGCCTTAAATATCTCTAAACTAAATACACCTGTCCAAAAGTCTTTTAAAATCTTAATTTTATCACCTTCCTGAGGCAGCGTAATCCGGATATGGACTGCATTCTGAGTGTGGTGCCTCATTTCTGTCGTAATGGTATAGACAATAGGTGCAGGAGAAGGCCATTCGGCCCTTCGAGCCAGCACCGCCATTCAATGTGATCATGGCTGATCATTCTCAATCAGTACCCCATTCCTGCCTTCTCCCCATACCCACTGACTCCGCTATCCTTAAGAGCTCTATCCAGCTCTCTCTTGAATGCATTCAGAGAATTGGCCTCCACTGCCCTCTGAAGCAGAGAATTCCACAGATTCACAACTCTCTGACTGAAAAAGTTTTTCCTCATCTCCATTCTAAATGGCCGACCCCTTATTCTTAAACTGTGGCCCCTTGGTTCTGGACTCCCCCAACATTGGGAACATGTTTCCTGCCTCTAACGTGTCCAACCCCTTAATAATCATACGTTTCGATAAGATTCCCTCTCATCCTTCTAAATTCCAGTGTAATCAAGCCGAGTCGCTCCAGTCTTTCAACATTTTGTGGCTTCCCTCTGTATCCCAGAGCTCGTTCAAAGTACAATTTGGCTCAAGTCCGAAAACTTAATACTGTTCGCTTAATGCCCTTGTGCCTGTTCACCTACATTTACGCTTTGAGCACAAACTCTCTTCAGGCACGTGTTTTTTTTACCGGACTTCCGTGTTTTTAAAATCCTTTTTCCGCGATTTTTGCACGATTGTTGAAGCGACTAGGCTTATATACACCGGAATTTAGAAGGATGAGAGGGGATCTTTTCGAAACGTATAAGATTATTAAGGGATTGGACACGTTAGAGGCAGGAAACATGTTCCCAATGTTGGGGGAGTCCAGAACAAGGGGCCACAGTTTAAGAATAAGGGGTCGGCCATTTAGAACGGAGATGAGGAAAAACTTTTTCAGTCAGAGAGTTGTGAATCTGTGGAATTCTCTGCCTCAGAAGGCAGTGGAGGCCAGTTCTCTGAATGCATTCACGAGAGAGCTGGATAGAGCTCTTAAGGATAGCGGAGTCAGGGGGTATGGGGAGAGAGCAGGAACGGGGTACTGATTGAGAATGATCAGCCGTGATCACATTGAATGGCGGTGCTGGCTCGAAGGGCCGAATGGCCTCCTCCTGCACCTATTGTCTATTTCCGCGTTTTTCACTTTGCCAAAGTCGTGTTTGCCAACGGAGAAATTGGATCGAAAAGAGAGAAAGGAAAAAAAAAGAAAATAAACTGTGTAGACTTGTAATGAACACCAGGGTTCTGCTAGAGCTCTGTCCCCGTCTCTGTCCTCCTCTCTGTCCCCCCATTCCCTTTCCCTCTGCCCACCCATTCCCTCTCTCCCTCTCTCTCCCACCCATTCCCTCTCTCCTTCTCTCCCTCTCTCTCCCACCCATTCCCTCTCTCCTCTATGCTGCCTGTCCTGAGTTACTCCGGCATTTTGTGATACCTTCGATTTGTACCAGCATCTGCAGTTATTTTCCTGCACTATTAAAGGGTCACTTTGATAAGACTTTATAAACAATTTTGTTTTAAATTGCACGCACCAACAGCTTTGGACTGTTCTTTGGAACACGTGACAATAAACTAAACTGAAACTGAAACAGCCAGCATTTGATTTGAAGGCAAGAGTCACTGAAAGCATCAGTCACTGAAAGGAAGCATGCAGGTACAGCAGGCAGTGAAGAAAGCCAATGGAATGTTGGCCTTCATAACAAGAGGAGTTGAGTATAGGAGCAAAGAGGTCCTTCTGCAGTTGTACAGGGCCCTAGTGAGACCGCACCTGGAGTACTGTGTGCAGTTTTGGTCTCCAAATTTGAGGAAGGATGTTCTTGCTATTGAGGGCGTGCAGCGTAGGTTTACTAGGTTAATTCCCGGAATGGCGGGACTGTCGTATGTTGAAAGACTGGAGCGACTAGGCTTGTATACACTGGAATTTAGAAGGATGAGAGGGGATCTTATCGAAACGTATAAGATTATTAAGGGGTTGGACACGTTAAAGGCAGGAAACATGTTCCCAATGTTGGGGGAGTCCAGAACAAGGGGCCACAGTTTAAGAATAAGGGGTCGGTCATTTAGAACGGAGATGAGGAAAAACCTTTTCAGTCAGAGAGTTGTGAATCTGTGGAATTCTCTGCCTCAGAAGGCAGTGGAGGCCAATTCTCTGAATGCATTCAAGAGAGAGCTAGATAGAGCTCTTAAGGATAGCGGAGTCAGGGGGTATGGGGAGAAGGCAGGAACGGGGTACTGATTGAGAATGATCAGCCATAATCACATTGAATGGCGGTGCTGGCTCGAAGGGCCAAATGGCCTCCTCCTGCACCTATTGTCTAAGAAGTGTTTCAATCCCTGTTAAACTAGTTTAGTTTAGAGATACAGCAGGGAAACAGGCCCTTCGGCCCACCGAGTCCGCCCCGCACGCTAACACTACCCTACACGGACTCGGGACAATTTACAACTTTACCAAAGCCAATTAACCGACAAACCCGCACGTCTTTGGAGTGTGGGAGGAAACCGAAGATCTCGGAGAAAACCCCACGGAGGGAACGTACAAACTCCGTGCAGACAGCGCTGGGAAAAGAACCCGGATCTCCGGCGCTGTGAGGCAGCAACTTTACCGCTGTGACGATGAATCAGGACATCTTGTGACCAGCGTGATGATAAACCAATAGCTCACGGCTCAGGTGCAAAAAGGCAATGTTGAATAAGCAGATTGGCAATTTAAAATGTGCTTTCCGGTTTCCTCCCACACTCCAAAGATGTTAATTGGCTTGGTATAATTGTAAATTGGCCCTAGGCTGTGTAGGATAATGTTCGTGTGCGGGGATCGCTGGTCGGTGCGGACTCGATGGGCCGAAGGGCCTGTTTCCATGCTGTATCTTTAAACTAAGCTAAGCTAAATGTTATTCCTTGTACTGTGGGTTCCAGAGTTTAGATCCCAAAAAAAAATAGTGTAGGAAAATAACTGCAGATGCTGGTACAAATCGGTATCACAAAATGCTGGAGTAACTCAGCGGGTCAGGCAGCATCTAGGAGAGAGGGAATGGGTGACGTTTCGGGTCAAGACCCTTCTTCAGACTGATCATATGATAGATTCAGTAGTGTAAGAAAATAACTGCAGATGCTGGTACAAATCGAAGGTATTTATTCACAACATGCTGGAGTAACTCAGCAGGTCAGGCAGCATCTCAGGAGAGAAGGAATGGGTGACGTTTCGGGTCGAGACCCTTCTTCAGACTGATGTCGGGGGGGCGGGACAAAGGAAGGATATAGGTGGAGACAGGAAGATAGACAATAGACAATAAGTGCAGGAGGAGGCCATTTGGCCCTTCGAGCCAGCACCGCCATTCCATGTGATCATGGCTGATCGTTCTCAATCAGTACCCCGTTCCTGCCTTCTCCCCATACCACCTGACTCCGCTATACTTAAGAGCTCTACCTAGCTCTCTCTTGAATGCATCCAGAGAATTGGCCTCCACTGCCTTCTGAGGCAGAGAATTCCACAGATTCACAACTCTCTGACTGAAAAAGTTTTCCCTCATCTCCGTTCTAAATGGCCTACCCCTTATTCTTAAACTGTGGCCCCTGGTTCTGGGCTCCCCCAACATTGGGAACATGTTTCCTGCCTCTAACGTGTCCAACCCCTTAATAATCTTATATGTTTCGATAAGATCCCCTCTCATCCTTCCAAATTCCAGTGTACACAAGCCTAGTCGCTCCAGTCTTTCAACATACGACAATCCCGCCATTCCGGGAATTAACCTAGTAAACCTACGCAGCGCGCCCTCAATAGCAAGAATATCCTTCCTCAAATTTGGAGACCAAAACTGCACAAAGTACTCCAGGTGCGGTCTCACTAGGGCCCTGTACAACTGCAGAAGGACCTTTTTGCTCCTAGACTCAAACTAGGAGACTAAAACTGCACACAGTACTCCAGGTGAGGTCTCACGAGGGCCCTGTACAACTGCAGAAGGACCTCTTTGCTCCTATACTCAACTCCTCTTGTTATGAAGGCCAACATGCCATTGGCTTTCTTCACTGCCTGCTGTACCTGCATGCTTCCTTTCAGTGACTGATGCACTAGGACACCCAGATCTCGTTGTACGTCCCCTTTTCCTAACTTGACACATAGAAACATAGAACCATTCAGATAATAATCTGCTTTCCTATTCTTACCACCAAAGTGGATAACCTCACACTTATCCACATTAAACTGCATCTGCCATGCATCCGCCCACTCACACAACCTGTCCAAGTCACCCTGCAACCTCACAGCATCCTCCTCACAGTTCACACTGCCACCCAGCTTTGTATCGTCTGCAAATTTGCTAACGATTCCTTCTCTCCAGAGATGCTGCCTGTCCCGCCGAGTTACTCCAGCGTTTTGTGTCTATCTTCGGTTTAAACCAGCATCTGCAGTTCCATCCTATGCATTACCGTACCAAGTCGAGGATGATTTTAATTTAGCACTAGCTGTTCACACACATGCAAGATCTGAGCACCAAATAACCAGAGGATTTGTACATCTAAAAATACACTTAGATTGATGAATAATGGATAACACAGCTTTTATGCCAATTCCACTGAAGGTTCCCATCTTTCCGATGTAAAAGCTTCCAGGGTTTTGAGGGACTGATTAGATGCTGCTTGCTTTTCAAAGCGCGTTAAACACCTGTGCTATCCGAAGAATCAGTTCAGTTCAGGTGCAGATACGAGGATGTTGCCAGGACTAGAGGGTGTGAGCTACAGGGAGAGGTTGAGCAGGCTGGGTCTCTATTCCCTGGAGCGCAGGAGGATGAGGGGTGATCTTATAGAGGTGTACAAAATCACGAGAGGAATAGATCGGGTAGACGCACAGAGTCTCTTGCCCAGAGTAGGGGAATCGAGGACCAGAGGACACAGGTTCAAGGTGAAGGGGAAAAGATTTAATAGGAATCTGAGGGGTAACGTTTTTACACAAAGGGTGGTGGGTGTATGGAACAAGCTGCTGGAGAAGGTAGTTGAGGCTGGGACTATCCCAATGTTTAAGAAACTGTTAGACAGGTACGTGGATAGGACGGGTTTGGAGGGACATGGACCAAACGCGGGCAGGTGGGACTAGTGTAGATGGGGCATGTTGGTCGGTGTGGGCAAGTTGGGCCGAAGGGCCTGTTTCCACGCTGTATCACTCGATTACTCACTCGATCACACACTCCATCACTCTCTCCATCACTCTCTCCATCACTCTCTCCATCACTCTCTCCATCACTCTCTCCACCACTCCCTCCTGGTTTACACTGAAGATGGACACAAAATGCTGGAGTAACTCAGCGGGACAGGCAGCATCTCTGGAGAGAAGGAAAGGGGGGGGGGGGGGGGTCCAGTTTAGGATGCGTCTATATCGAGGTACAGTGAAAAGCTTTTGTTGCGTGCTAACCAGTCAGCGGAAAGACAATATACGATTACAATCGAGCCATTTACAGTCTATAGAAACATGATAAGAGAGTAACGTTCAGTGCAAGGTAAAGCCGGCAAATTTGATCAAAGATAGTCCGAGGGTCACCAAAGAGGTGGATAGTAGTTCAGCACTGCTCTCTGGTTGTGGTAGGACGGTTCAGTTGCCTGATAACAGCTGGGAAGAAACTGCCCCTGAATCTGGAGGTGTGCGTCTCCACACTTCTGCACCTCTTGCCCGATGGGAGAGGGGAGAAGAGGGAGAGACCGACCGGGGTGAGACTGGTCCTTGATTCTGCTGCTGGCCTTGCCGAGGCAGCGTGAGGTGTAGACGGAGTCGATGGAAGGGGAGGTTGGTTTGTTTGTGCGTGCGTGCGACGGTCTGGGCTGCTGGCCTTGCCGAGGCAGCGTGAGGTGTAGATGGAGTCGATGGAAGGGAGGTTGGTTTGTGTGCGTGATGGTCTGGGTTGCGTCCACAATTCTCTGCGATATCTTACGCGTCTCGGATGGAGCTGTTCCCAAACCGTGTAGTGATGCGTCGTGATAAAATGCTTTCTACGGCACCTCTGTAGAAGTTGGTGAGAGTTGTTGGGGACATGCCAAACTTCGTAAGCCTGTTGTGGCAGTGTGCTTTCTTGGTGTAAGAAAATAACTGCAGATGCTGGTACAAATCGAAGGTATTTATTTAACAAAATGCTGGAGTAACTCAGCAGCATCTCAAGGAGAGAAGGAATGGGTGATGTTTCGGGTCGAGACCCTTCTTCTGACCTATCTTTCTTTCTGTTACCTATTTGTTGGGTGAGAACGAGAAGCTGGTGTGACTTGTTTATTTCACAAAATGCTGGAGTAACTCAGCGGGTCAGGCAGCATCTCAGGAGAGAGGGAATGGGTGACGTTTCGGGTCGAGACCCTTCAGACTGATGTCAGGGGGGGTGGGACAAGGGAAGGATATAGGTGGAGACAGGAAGATAGAGGGAGAACTGGGAAGAGGAAGGGGAAGAGAGGGACAGAGGAACTATCTAAAGTTGGAGAAGTCAATGTTCATACCACTGGGCTGCAAGCGGCCCAGGCGAAATATGAGGTACTGTTCCTCCAATTTGCGGTGGGCCTCACTATGGCACTGGAGGAGGCCCAGGACAGAAAGGTCAGACTGGGAGTGGGAGGGGGAGTTGAAGTGCTCAGCCACCGGGAGATCAGTTTGGTTAATGCTGACCGAGCGCAGGTGTTGAGCGAAGCAATCGCCGAGCCTGCGCTTGGTTTCGCCGATGTAAAGAAGTTGACATCTGGAGCAGCGGATGCAATAGATGAGGTTGGAAGAGGTGCAGGTGAACCTCTGCCTCACCTGGAAAGATTGTTTGGGTCCTTGGATGGAGTTGAGGGGGGAGGTAAAGGGACAGGTGTTGCATCTCGTGCGGTTGCAGGGGAAAGTGCCCGGGGATGGGGTGGTTTGGGTAGGAAGGGACGAGTGGACCAGGGAGTTACGGAGGGAACGGTCTCTGCGGAACGCAGAAAGGGGAGGGGATGAGAAGATGTGGCCAGTAGTGGGGTCCCATTGTAGGTGACGGAAATGTTGGCGGATGATTTGTTGAAAGGTCTTGACCCGAAACGTCACCCATTCCTTCTCTCCCGAGATGCTGCCTGACCCGCTTAGTTACTCCAGCATTTTGTGTCTACCTTTGCGTACAAATTTGAGTCACTTTCACGTGTTGCTTTTGATATTGATTCACTCCGTGTGATGTGATCGTGCGTCAAGATTTTAGATTTAGATTTAGAGATACAGCTGGGAAACAGGCCCTTCGGCCCACTGGGTCCGCGCCGCCCAGCGATCCCCGCACACTAACACTATCCTACACACACTAGGGACAATTTTTACATTTGCCCAGCCTATTAACCTACATACCTGTACGTCCTTGGAGTGTGGGAGGAAACCGAAGATCTCGGGGAAAACTCACGTGGGGAACGTACAAACTCCGTACAGACGGCGCCCGTAGTCAGGATCGAACCCGAGTCTCCGGCGCTGCATTCGCTGTAAGGCAGCAACTCTACCGCTGCGCCACCGTGCCGCCCTAAAGGCAGTAGCTATCAAGGCAGTTTGTCCTTTGAAGTTCATTTGGGGTCCGTACTATTGAATAGGGCGGCGCGGTGGCGCAGCGGTAGAGTTGCTGCCTCACGGCGCCAGAGACCCGGGTTCGATCCTGACTACGGGTGCTGTCTGTACGGAGTTTGTATGTTCCCCACGTGACCTGCGTGGGTTTTCTCCGGGCGCTCCGGTTTCCTCCCACACTCCAAAGACGTGCAGGTTTGAAGGCAAATTGGCTTTGGTAAAAAGTAATTAAATTGTCCCTGGTTGTCGGGTTGTGCTACTGCAGTAGAGGCCGATTCACTGGATGGATTTAAGAGAGAGTTAGATAGAGCTCTACGGGCTAGCGGAATCAAGGGATATGGGGAGAAGGCAGGCATGGGGCACTGATTGTGGACGATCAGCCGCGATCGCAATGAATGGCGGTATAATATAAGAAAATAACTGCAGATGCTGGTACAAATCGAAGCTATTTATTCACAAAATGCTGGAGTAACTCAGCAGGTCAGGCAGCATCTCAGGAGAGAAGGAATGGGTGATGTTTCGGGTCGAGACCCTTCTTCAGACTGATGTCGGGGGGCGGGACAAAGGAAGGATATAGGTGGAGACAGGAAGATAGAGGGAGATCTGGGAAGGAGGAGGGGAAGAGAGGGACAGAGGAACTATCTAAAGTTGGAGAAGTCGATGTTCATACCGCTGGGCTGCAAGCTGCCCAGGCAAAATATGAGGTGCTGGCTCGAAGGGCCGAATGGCCTCCTCCTGCACCTATTGTCTATGTTTCTGCGTACAGGGATCGCTGGTCAGCGCGGACCATGTTTGACTGCAGGTCACAGACGTTCCCTGAGCACATGCTTCTTTCCTCTGTGGCTTTGCACACAAAGTTTTGAACCTTCCTGGTTTCTTCGGGACTGCACGGTGGCGCAGCGGTAGAGTTGCTGCCTCACGGCGCCGGAGACCCGGGTTCCATCCCGACTACGGGCGCCGTCTGTACGGAGTTTGTAAGTTCTCCCCGCGACCTGCGTGGGTTTTCTCCGAGACCTTCGGTTTCCTCCCACACTCCAAAGACGTGCGGGTTTGTAGATTAATTGGCTTGGTATAAGTGTAAATTGTCCCTAGTGTGTGTAGGATAGTGTTAGTGTGCAGGGATCGCTGGTCGGCGCGGATTCGGTGGGCAGAAGGGCATGTTTCCGCGCTATATCTCTTAAACTAGTGTGTGACAATAGACAACAGGTGCAGGAGGAGGCCATTTGGCCCTTCGAGCCAGCACCGCCATTCAATGTGATCATGGCTGATCATTCTCAATCAGTACCCCGTTCCTGCCTTCTCCCCATACCCCCTGACTCCGCTATCTTTAAGAGCTCTATCCAGCTCTCTCTTGAATGCATTCAGAGAATTGGCCTCCACTGCCTTCTGAGGCAGAGAATTCCACAGATTCACAACTCTCTGACTGAAAAAGTTTTTCCTCATCTCAGTTCTAAATGGCCTACCCCTTATTCGTAAACTGTGTGAGGCCCCTGGTTCTGGACTCCCCCAACATCGGGAACATGTTTCCTGCCTCTAACGTGTCCAATCCCTTAATACGGGTGAACGGGGAATCGCTGGTCGGTACAGACTCGGTGGGCCGAAGAGCCTGTGTCTGCTTTATCTCTAAACTAAACTAAACTTAGTCCATGCCCTGTTCATGTTTTCTTTTGTCAGTAAAGGAACGATGAGCTTCCAATCTTTCATAGGGTCAGAGCGTGGAGAGAGACCCTTGTGTCCATCCGGTCCATGCTATCCATCCTGCACTAACCCCTTTTCATTTTTCCACTTCTCCATCCATCCTGACCTCAGGAGCTGTGTGTACGGAGTTTGCACATTCTCCCTGTGACCGAGTGGGTTGTCTCTGGGCTTTCCTCCCACACTCTGCTGTATGACTAGATGGGCTGAAGGGCTTGTCCCTGTTAGAAGGATGAGAGGGGATTTTATTGAAACATATAAGATTATTAAGGGATTGGACACGCTAGAGGCAGGAAACATGTTCCCGATGTTGGTTGCAGTGCCCTAGTGAGACCGCACCTGGAGTACCGTGTGCAGTTTTGGTCTCCAAATTTGAGGAAGGACGTCCTTGCTATTGAGGGCGTGCAGCGTAGGTTCACCAGGTTAATCCCCGGGATGGCGGGACTGTCATACGATGAAAGGCTGGAGCGACTGGGCTTGTATACACTGGAATTTAGAAGGATGAGAGGGGATCTTATCGACACATATAAGATTATTAAGGGGTTGGACACGTTAGAGGCAGGAAACATGTTCCCGATGTTGGGGGAGTCCAGAACCAGGGGCCACAGTTTAAGAATAAGGGGTAGGCCATTTAGAACGGAGATGAGGAAAAACTTTTTCACTCAGAGTTGTGAATCTGTGGAATTCTCTGCCTCAGAAGGCAGTGGAGGCCAATTTTCTGGATGCTTTCAAGAGAGAGCTAGATAGAGCTCTTAATGATAGCGGAGTCAGGGGGTATGGGGAGATGGCAGGAACAGGGTACTGATTGTGGATGATCTGCCACTGTACTGCCTTTTGGCTGATGCAAGTTCAGTTTAAAGATACAGCGCGGACGGAAACAGGCCCTTCGGCCCACCGAGTCCGTGCCGACCAGCGAGGCGACATATGAGGAAATATTGGAAAGACTGGGCTTGTATTCACTGGAGTTTAGAAGGATGAGAGGGGATCTCATAGAGACGTACAAAATCATAAAAAGACTGGACAAGCTAGATGCAGGAAAAATGTTCCCAATGTTGGGCGAGTCCAGAACCAGGGGCCACACAGTCTAAGAATAAAGGGGAGGCCATTTAAAACTGAGGTGCGAAGGAACTTTTTCACCCAGAGAGTTGTGTATGTGTGGAATTCTCTGCCACAGAGGGCAGTGGAGGCCAATTCACTGGATGGATTTAAGAGAGTGTTCGATAGAGCTCCAGGGGCTAGTGGAATCAAGGGATATGGGGAGAAGGCAGGCACGGGTTACTGATTGTGGATGATCAGCCATGATCAGCCGGAATCTTGGAATCGTCTTTGATCAAACCCTCTCCTTCGACAAACACATCAAACACATCACAAAGACAGCCTTCTTCCACCTCAAAAACATTGCCCGTCTCCGTCCATGCCTCCTCCACAGCTGCAGAAACCCTCATCCACGCCTTAATCACCTCCCGTCTGGACTACTGCAACAGCCTCCTCTATGGCACACCCTCAAAAATCATCAGTAAACTTCAATACTTTCAAAACTCCGCTGCCCGTCTACTCACCCACACCCCGATCCGTGACCATATCACCCCCGTCCTTTACAAACTCCACTGGCTCCCCATCCCCCAGAGAATCCAGTACAAAATCCTCCTCACGACCTACAAAGCCCTCCATAACCTGGCCCCATCCTACCTGACCGACCTCCTCCACAGGCACACTCCCACCTGCACCCTCCGCTCTGCTGCTGCCAATCTCCTATCCCCCCACATCCGGACCAAACTCAGATCCTGGGGGGACAGGGCTTTCTCCATCGCTGCTCCCACCCTATGGAACTCACTACCTCAAACCATCAGAGACTCCTCCACACTCACCACATTCAAAACATCACTGAAGTCTCACCTGTTCAGTACTGCCTTCAACCACTGAAGGTCACCCCACCTTCTGTCTCCTTTCTCTGTTCGTTTACTTATTTATCTATTTATTCACTTCCCTATGTTCTCTAAATCCCTGTAAAGCGTCTTTGAGTATATGAAAAGCGCTATATAAATGTAATGTATTATTATTATTATTATTATGATCATAATGAATGTCGGTGCTGGCTCGAAGGGCCAAATGGCCTCCTGCACCTATTTTCTATGTTCCATGTTTCTATGATTGCAGTTACTAAAAACAGAAGCGTTTGCTTTTCCTTCTGCAAGTAGTTTCTGAAATGTTTCGACCAGTTGTAATTTATTGAAAGAGATGCTACTGTAGCTGTGTTTTAGCTGCAAGCTCTAAATAGTTTTTGTTTTCCTTGCAGATCTAGATTGTAGAAGCTGAAAGAAAAATGAAAGTCGACAGAACAAAGCTGAAGAAAACTCCGACCGAAGCTGTAAGTTGGGGCCGTTTGGCCGAACGGATGATCAGGCCTTTATCTCCTGTTCCACAGAATAGAAACATAGAAAATAGGTGCAGGAGTAGGCCATTCGGCCCTTCGAGCCTGTATGCACCGCCATTCAAAATGATCATGGCTGATCATCCAACCCGTTCCTGCCTTCTCTCCATACCCCCTGATCCCTTTAGCCTCAAGGGCCACATCTAACTCCCTCTTAAATATAGCCAATGAACTGGCCTCAACTACCCTCTGTGGCAGAGAATTCCACAGATTCACCACTCTGTGTGGAAAAAAAAAGTTCTCATCTCGGTCCTAAAAGACTTCCCCCTTATCCTTAAACTGTGACCCCTTGTTCTGGACTTCCCCAACATCGGGAACAATCTTCCCGCATCTAGCCTGTCCAACCCCTTAAGAATTTTGTAAGTTTCTATAAGATTCCCCCCTCAATCTTCTAAATTCCAGCGAGTACAAGCCGAGTCTATCCAGTCTTTCTTCATATGAAAGCCCCGCCATCCCAGGAAACGTCACCCATTCCTTCTCTCCCGAGATGCTGCCTGACCTGCTGAGTTACTCCAGCATTTTGTGAATAAATCAATCTGGTGAACCTTCTCTGTACTCCCTCTATGGCAAGAATGTCTTTCCTCAGATTAGGAGACCAAAACTGTACGCAATACTCCAGGTGTGGTCTCACCAATGCCCTGTACAACTGCAGCAGAACCTCCCTGCTCCTATACTCCTATACTCCTCCAACCTCTGCATCCGCCATTCCAGGTGTCAACTTCTCTACACCGGCGAGACCAAGCGCAGGCTCGGCGATCGTTTCGCTCAACACCTCCGCTCAGTCCGCTTTAACCTACCTGATCTCCCGGTGGCTCAGCACTTCAACTCCCCCTCCCACTCCCAGTCTGACCTTTCCACAGGTAGACAGGATGGTACCCGGGTCTCCGGCAACATGCCCCATCTACACTAGTCCCACCTGCCCACACCGACCAACATGCCCCATCTACACTAGTCCCACCTGCCCACACCGACCAACATGCCCCATCTACACTAGTCCCACCTGCCCACACCGACCAACATGCCCCATCTACACTAGTCCCACCTGCCCACACCGACCAACATGCCCCATCTACACTAGTCCCACCTGCCCACACCGACCAACATGCCCCATCTACACTAGTCCCACCCGCCCACACCGGCCAACATGCCCCATCTACACTAGTCCCACCTGCCCACACCGGCCAACATGCCCCATCTACCCTAATCCCACCTACCCACACTGACGAACATGCCCCATCTACACTAGTCCCACCTGCTTGCGTTTGGTCCATATCCTTCCAAACCCGTCCTATCCATGTACCTGTCTAACTGTTTCTTAAACGTTGGGATAGTCCCAGCCTCAACTACCTCCTCCGGCAGCTCGTTCCATACACCCACCATCCTCTGTGTGGAAAAGTCACCTCCTCAGATTCCTGTTAAACCTTTTCACCTTAAACCTATGTCCTCTGGTCCTCGATTCCCCTACTCTGGGCAAGAGACTCTGCCCGATCTATTCCTCTCGTGATTTTGTACACCTCTATAAGATCGCCCCTCATCCTCCTGCGCTCCAAGGAATAGAGTCCCAGCCTGCCCCAACCTCTCCCTGTAGCTCACACCTCTAGTCTTGGCAACATCCTCGTAAATCTTCTCTGAACCCTTTAAAGCTTGACGAAATCTATATACTAAAACTCTTGTTTGTTCCTGGACTTCAGCCAAAACGGTGCACGATAGCGCGACAATTTTAGGCCCACCTTACTCACCGTCGTCCCTTTGGTGCTAATGGAAGAAGTTTCATTGAAATCGGTGTTATATTTTTAAACTTATTCACGTTTTTAAAGTTTAAATCTATCTCCTAGGGA
This sequence comes from Rhinoraja longicauda, assembly GCF_053455715.1. Taxonomy (NCBI): domain Eukaryota; kingdom Metazoa; phylum Chordata; class Chondrichthyes; order Rajiformes; family Arhynchobatidae; genus Rhinoraja; species Rhinoraja longicauda. The sequence goes on along the minus strand of NC_135991.1, from coordinate 8,349,304 downwards.
GGTAGGGGGGAGAATAAGGGAGGTTGAAGGGGATGGAGGAGGGGGATGTGGGGAGGGGGGGGGGAGGGGGAGAGAGAGGGGGGAGAGAGAGGGGGATAAGGGGAGAGAGGGGGATGAGGGGGCGAGGAGGGAGAGAGGGGGGAGGGGAAGAGAGAGGGGAGGGGAGAGGCGGGGGCATAGAGAGAGGCGGGGGCATAGAGAGAGGGGGGGAGGAGGAGAGGGGAGGAGGAAGATAGGGGAGGTGGAGGAGAGAGGATGAGAGGGGGAGGAGGGGAGGGGGGGGTGGAGGATGAGAGGGGGTAGAGGGGGAGGGAGGGGGGGGAGGAGAAGAGAGGGGGTGAGGAAGAGAGAGGGGAGGAGGAAGAAGAGAGAGGGGGGAGGGGGAGAGAGGGGGGGGAGGAGAGAGGAGGGGGAGGTGGAGGAGAAAGGGGGGAGGGGGGGACGGAGAAGAGGGGGGGGAGGAGGAGGGAGGGGGAGGGGAGGAGGAGAGGGAGGGGGAGGAGAGAGGGGGAGGAGGAGAGGTGGAGGAGGAGAGAGGGGGAGAGGGAGGGAGGGGGAGGAGAAAGAGGCAGGGGTGGAGGGGAGGAGGAGAGGTGGAGGAGAGGGGGGGGAGGTGAGAGGGGAGAGGGTGCTGCACCAATGCAGGAGAGGTTTGGGCCCAACGTGTCCAACCTGGCCTGGTCTTTCCTACTGCCAGGATGTTCCGGTAAAGCTGAACTGTTTTCTACTCTCTGTTTCTAGCCTGCGGATTGCCGTGCCCTGATCGACAAGCTGAAGGCTTGCAACGATGAACAGCTCCTGAGGGAACTTCAGCAGATCAAGACATGGAATATTGGAAAGGTGGGTCGACTCCTTGTGTTTGAGTGTAGTTTATTTAGTCAAGCATGCAGGTACAGCAGGCAGTGAAGAAAGCCAATGGCATGTTGGCCTTCATAACAAGAGGAGTTGAGTAGAGGAGCAAAGAGGTCCTTCTGCAGTTGTACAGGGCCCTAGTGAGACCGCACCTGGAGTACTGTGTGCAGTTTTGGTCTCCAAATTTGAGGAAGGACATTCTTGCTATTGAGGGCGTGCAGCGTAGGTTTACTAGGTTAATCCCCGGAATGGCGGGACTGTCATATGTTGAAAGACTGGAGCGACTAGGCTTGTACACACTGGAATTTAGAAGGATGAGAGGAAATCTTATAGAAACGTATAAGATTATTAAGGGTATAAGAAAATAACTGCAGATGCTGGTACTAATCGATTTATTCACAAAATGCTGGAGTAACTCAGCAGGTCAGGCAGCATCTCGGGATGAAGGAATGGGTGACGTTTCGGGTCGAGACCCTTCTTCAGATTATTAAGGGGTTGGACACGTTAGAGGCAGGAAACATGTTCCCAATGTTGGGGGAGTCCCGAATAAGGGGCCACAGTTTAAGAATAAGGGGTAGGTCATTTAGAACGGAGATGAGGGAAAACCTTTTCAGTCAGAGAGTTGTGAATCTGTGGAATTCTCTGCCTCAGAAGGCAGTGGAGGCCAATTCTCTGAATGCATTCAAGGGAGAGCTATATGGAGCTCCTAAGGATAGCGGAGTCAGGGGGTATGGGGAGAAGGCAGGAACGGGGTACTGATTGAGA
>NC_135991.1:8322711-8347187 GCF_053455715.1 Rhinoraja longicauda | reverse complement strand
TCTTTGGAGTGTGGGTGGAAACCGAAGATCTCGGAGAAAACCCACGGGGAGAACGTACAAACTCCGTGGTTTTCTCTGAGATCTCCCACACTCCTAAGACGTGCAGGTTTGTAAGTTAATTGGCTTGGGTTTGTATTCTTGGTATAAGTGTAAATTGCCCTTGCGTGTGTAGGGTAGTGCTCGTGTGCGGGGATTGCTGGTCGGCGCGGACCCGGTGGGCCCGTTTCCGGTCTGTATCTCTAAGCTAAACTAAACTCGGGGATTAGTTGAAACGCCGCATTGTGTATTGGAGGCCTCAGGATTAGGGTTGCCAACTATCTCGCTCCCAAATAAGGGACAAGGTGACGTCACCACCCAGCCAGCGGCCATGTGCTCCCGCTCCACCAATGGCGGCTGCCCGGGGCCGGGAGGTGGGTTACTATGCAACCTCTGTTAAGGCGGCCTCCGGGCCTGCAGTGTCCGGGCCTGTAGTGCCCGGGCCTACACTTTCCGGGCCTACCCTGTCCGGGCCTACAGTGTCCGGGCCTGCAGCGCCCCCCGGGTCTAATGCAGGACAAGTCCCATACGGGGACAAACCAATTTAGCCCAATATACGGGATGTCCCGGCTAATACGGGACAGTTGGCGACCCTCATCAGGAGGTACCTGTGTGCTGTCTCCCTGCAGTGCGAGCTGTACCACTGGGTGGACATGCTGGATCGCTTCGATGGCATCTTGGCGGACGCTGGGCAGACGGTGGAGACCATGTCGTGGATGTTGGTGTGCGACAGGCCCGAGAACGAGCAGCTCAAAGCCCTCCTGCTGGCTGTCTTGAACTTCACAGCCCTGCTCATTGAGTACAGCTTCTCCCGCCATCTGTACAGCTCCATCGAAGTGAGTGCACCTTCAACTTTAGAGATACAGCACCGACCAGCCATCCTCTGTATGCACACACATACCCACGCACGCATACTCATACGCACACACGCGCACACACACACACATACGCACGTACACACACACACACACCATACGCACGTACACACACATACGCACGTACACACATACGTACGCACACACACACACACATACGCACACACACATACGCACACACACATACGCACGCACACGCACGCACACCACACTCACATACGCACGCACACACATACATACATACATACGCGCACGCACACATACGCACGCACACACACATACGCACACACACACACCCATACGCACGCACACACACCCATACGCACGCACACACACACATACGCACGCACACACACATACGCACGCACACACACATACGCACGCACGCACACCTACACGCACCCCACACACACATACGCACGCACACACACCCATACGCACGCACACATACACACGCACACATACGCACGCACGCACACACACATACGCACGCACACACACATACGCACGCACACGTACACACATACGCACTCACACACACATACGCACGCATACACACATACGCACTCACACACACATACGCACGCACACACACATACGCACGCACGCACATCTACACGCACGCACACCTACACGCACCCACACCTACACGCACCCACACCCATACCTACACACACCCACACCTACACACAAGCACACCTACACACAAGCACGCCTACATACACCTGCACACCACACGCGCGCACACACACACACACACACACACCTACGCACACACACGCACACACACACACACACCTAGGGCACACACGCACCCACACCTACGCACACACACACCAACACACGCAGTCAAAGCGAGAGATTGGACTTTGTTTGGCCTTCCATCGCCGTGAGGAATGTGGAGGAGTCACTGTGGTGGATGTTCATGTTAAAATGTATTCTGTGTGTCCTGTTGCTTTTGATTGTTATGACTGTGCGGCAAGTGGAATTCCTCGTCTGTCTGTTGCAAAACATACTTGGCTAATAAAGTATGGTTGTGGTTGTGATGGTGATGCCACCGTGCTGTCCTGGTCGTGTTAGCGCTGAAGGCAGAACATGGATAGGTGACGTTTGTTGGGCAGACTTGCCATTGTTTGGACTTGCAGAGATACAAGAAACTGCAGATGCCAGCTTACATTCAACAGCGGGAACTCCAAAGCTGGTTGACCAAAGAAAGGCACAAAGTGCTGGAGTAAACTCTGCGGGTCAGGCATCATCTCCGGAAGACCTGCAGAGGTTACGTTTCGGGGTCGGGTCTGACTGGTCTCGAACCGAGACGTCACCGACCCCATGTGTACGAAGGAACTGCAGATGCTGGTTTAAACCGAAGATAGACGCAAAATGCTGGAGTTACTCAGCGGGTCAGGCAGCATCTCTGGAGAGAAGGAATGGGTGACGTTTCGGGTCGAGACCCTTCTTCAGACTGTCACCTATCCGCGTTCTCCAGAGATGCCGCCTGACCCACTGAGTTACTCCAGCACTCTGTGAAACGTCACCTATCCAAGTTCCCAAGAGATGCTGTCTGACCCGCTGAGTTACTCCAGCACTCTGTGAAACGTCACCTATCCGTGTTCTCCACAGATACTGCCTGACCCGCTGAGTTGCTCCAGCACTCAGTGAAACGTCACCTATCCGTGTTCTCCACAGATGCTGCCTGACCCGCTGAGTTACTCCCAGCACTCTGTGAAACGTCACCCAACTCAACTCAACCCATCCCAACCCAACTCAACCCATCCCAACCCAACTCAACCCAATCACCACCCATTCCTTCTCTCCACAGATGCTGCCTGACCCACTGAGTTACTCCAGCACTCTGTGAAACGTCACATATACATGTTCCCCAGAGATGCTGCCTGACCCGCTGAGTTACTCCAGCACTCTGTGAAACGTCACCTGTCCATGTTCTCCACAGATGCTGCCTGACCCGCTGAGTACTCCAGCACTCTGTGAAACGTCACCTATCCGTGTTCTCCACAGATACTGCCTGACCCGCTGAGTTGCTCCAGCACTCAGTGAAACGTCACCTATCCATGTTCTCCACAGATGCTGCCTGACCCGCTGAGTTACTCCAGCACTCTGTGAAACGTCACCTATCCACGTTCTCCACAGATGCTGCCTGACCCGCTGAGTTACTCCAGCACTCTGTGAAACGTCACCCATTCCTTCTCTCCTGAGATGCTGCCTGACCCACTGAGTTACTCCAGCACTCTGTGAAACGTCACCTATCCAAGTTCCCCACAGATCTGGCTTGACCCGCTGAGTTACTCCAGCACTCTGTGAAACGTCACCTATCCATGTTCTCCACAGATGCTGCTTGACCCGCTGAGTTGCTCCAGCACTCTGTCAAACGTCACCTATCCACGTTCTCCACAGATGCTGCCTGACCCGCTGAGTCGTTTCAAATTTGCTAAACCTGGTTATGAATTGAATGTACTAATTTTTTTTTCCAGCACCTGACCACGTTATTAGCATCATGTGACATGCAGGTGGTGTTGGCTGTATTAAACCTGCTGTACGTATTCAGCAAGAGATCAAACTATATTACCAGGCTTGGATCGGATAAGAGGACTCCACTGTTGTCGAGACTACAGCACTTGGCCGAGGTAGGACCACAAGTCTTGAGCCTCTCCCCTTCTCTCTCCCCCCCTCTCCTCCCCCCCCCTCTCTCCCCCCCTCTCTCCCCCCCTCTCTCCCCCCCTCTCTCTCCCCCCCTCTCTCTCCCCCCCTCTCTCTCCCCCCCTCTCTCTCCCCCCCCTCTCTCTCCCCCCCTCTATCCCCCCCTCTCTATCCCCCCCCTCTCTATCCCCCCCTCTCTATCCCCCCCTCTCTATCCCCCCCCCCCTCTCTCTCCCCCCCTCTCTCTCCCCCCCCTCTCTCTCTCCCCCCCTCTCTCTCCCCCCCCTCTCTTCTTCCCCCCTCTCTTCTCCCCCCCTCTCCTCCCTCTCTCCCCCTCCCCCTCATCTCCGTTCTAAATGTATACACTGGAATTTAGGATGAGAGGGGATCTTATCGAAACGTATAAGATTATTAAGGGGTTGGACACGTTAGAGGCAGGAAACATGTTCCCAATGTTGGGGGAGTCCAGAACAAGGTGCCACAGTTTAAGAATAAGGGGTCGGCCATTTAGAACGGAGATGAGGAAAAACCTTTTCAGTCAGAGAGTTGTAAATCTGTGGAATTCACTGCCTCAGAAGGCAGCGAAGTCCAATTCTCTGAATGTATTCAAGAGAGAGCTAGATAGAGCTCTTAAGGATAGCGGAGTCAGGGGTATGGGGAGAAGGCAGGAACGGGGTACTGATTGAGAATAATCAGCCATGATCACATTGAATGGCGGTGCTGGCTCGAAGGGCTGAATGGCCTCCTCCTGCACCTATTGTCTATTGTCTAAATGGCCGACCCCTTATTCTTAAGTTTTTCCTCATCTCCGTTCTAAATGGCCGACCCCTTATTCTTAAACTGTGGCCCCTGGTTCTGGACTCCCCCAACATTGGGAACATGTTTCCTGCCTCCAACGTGTCCAACCCCTTAATAATCTTATACGTTTCGATAAGATCCTCTCATCCTTCTAAATTCCAGTGTATACAAGCCCAGTCGCCTCCAGTCTTTCAACGTACGACAGTCCCGCCATTCCGGAATTAACCTAGTAAACCTACGCCTGCACGCCCTCAATAGCAAGAATATCCTTCCTCAAATTTGGAGACAAAAACTGCACACAGTACTCCAGGTGCGGTCTCACTAGGGCCCTGTACAAGTGTATACAAGCCCAGTCGCTCCAGTCTTTCAACATACGACAGTCCCGCCATTCCTGGAATTAACCTGGTGAACCAAGCTCGCCACGCGACTTGGATTTTCCTCTGGGCCACGTCCTCCCGGTTTGCGTTGCACTAAAGCGTCAAATCTTTCTCTCCAACAGAGTTGGGGTGGAAAGGAAAATGGATTTGGCCTTGCAGAATGCTGCCGCGACCTGCAGATGTCGGTAAGTGGCGTCACTGAGAGAGCGAGAGGACTTCCGGGGTCTGCCCGCGTTTTGCCGCTGTGCTTGTGTTTCAGGCCGAGTTCAAACGAGCGTGCATCGAGTGGTTGTTTTTGCACCTCGTTGTTAGAGCTGCCGCCAAACGGGCGGAGCGCGAGGATTTTCCACCAGGCCGCTGTTTTCCGTTCTTGTGCCTTGGGGTAACGCGCATTGATCCTCCGTCGATGTGGAGTCTCGCTGCCGCGCGCGTGTCCACCTTGCGATCTGCAACGTTTGCAGATGGAGAGGCGTCGGGCGGTGGTCCGTTTTCTCTGGTGGGATTCTGTGCGTTGTGTTCCAAATCCATCGTAGGTTGCTCCTCCCCCCTACCCCCCCCCCCCCCCCCCCACCCCCCATTTTCCTTTTTAAGTGCGGCCCCCAACGCCGGGCGTGAGTTCGAGTCAAAGGTCGAGCGGTGGTCTCGGCAGAGATAACCGGCCGAGAAAGAATCAAATGTTATCTCGTTGCTCTCCTCGCCTCGCTCTGCGGCCTCCACGGGATTGGCCGGCGCGGGCCGAATGGGGCGCTCCAGGTGGCACCCTTGCCGTCTTTCTCGAACCGCGCGTTTCCGTTGACTCGGCGCGTGGGAGAGACGCCTCCACGAGCCCGCGGGGGGAAGGCGCGTCGAACGTGTGGATATTTGTGGAATGTTCCCGGGTTTTTTTTTTTTTTTTTTTTTTTTTTTGTGTTGCTCCCCCCCAAAGGATAGCGTCTCCACCCGCCGCGCCAGCCCGTGGTCATCCCCTCGCGGTTCTGCGTGTGTGTGGCCAGACGCCGTGAGCTCTCTCCCTCCCTCCCTCCCTCCCGCAGTTTACGGCCTAGCCACTTTTGATCGAGGAGTCGACCCCGATTTGGGTGCCATCTTGTTTTGCAGTCCCGTCCATTTTGTTGCCAGCTCCAACGTCTCGACGGTCGACACACAATGCTGGAGTAGCTCAAAGGGTCAGGCGGCATTCAAGAGCGAGCTCGATAGAGCTCTTAAGGATAGCGGAGGGAGTCAGGGGGTACGGGGAGAAGGCAGGAACGGGGTACTGATCGAGAATGATCAGCCACGATCACATTGAATGGCGGTGCTGGCTCGAAGGGCCGAATGGCCAACTCCTGTGCACCTATTCACAAAATGCTGGAGTAACTCAGTGGGTCAGGCAGCATCTCGGGAGAGAAGGAATGGGTGACGTTTCGGGTCGAGACCCTTCTTCAGTCTGACCCGAAACGTCACCCATTCCTTCTCTCCCGAGATGCTGCCTGGCCTGCTAAGTTACTCCAGACCTGCTGAGTTACTCCAGCATTTTGTGAATAAACACCTTCGATTTGTACCAGCGTCTGCAGTTATTTTCTTGCAACTCCTGCACCTCTTGCCTATTGACCCGAAACGATGCCGCCTGACACGCTGAGTCACGCCACCATTTTGTGTGTCTCCCTCCGATTTAGACCAGCATCTGCAGTTTTTCTCCTACGTCTCCAGCTTAGGGTGGGATGGGACACATTTGCCCCTCCCCCCCACCCCTCAGTCTCAATCTTCGCCAAGGCCCAACTTTGGTCGTCCAGGGCAAAAGTTGCTTTGTTTTTAAACATTAGCTTAATTTAACGAGAGAAATGTGTAGTGTACAAAGTGGCTCACACAGTGTTGAGTGAAGGCAATAAATTGGGTATTGAAACCCCTCTTTTTTTGTCCTTTTTTTTCATATAGAAGTACCCACCTAGTGCAACAACACTACACTTTGAGTTCTATGCAGAGCCAAGTGCCGAGGTGAAGTTGGACAAAAAGGTGAGGTCTCTTTTTAAAAAAAAAATCCCCCCCAAAAAAAAACCACACTCTTGAGAGCCTTAGTTCAACAAAAAAGGGCAGGAACGGGGTTGCATAGAAACATAGAAACGTAGAAAATAGGTGCAGGAGGAGGCCATTCGGCCCTTCGAGTCTGTACGCACCGCCATTCATTGTGATCACGGCTGATCATCCACAATCAATAACCCGTGCCTGCCTTCTCCCCATATCCCTTGATTCCTAGGTCTCGACCCGAAATCCCATTCCTTCCATCCCATTCGTCACCCATTCCTTCTCTCCTGAGTTGCTGCCTGACCTGCTGAGTTACTCCAGCATTTTGGGAATAAACACCTTCGATTTGTACCAGGATCAACACATCTTAAATCCATCCAGTGACCCAATCAGTAACCCGTGCCTGCCTTCTCCCCATATCCCTTAATTCGACTAGCCCCTAGAGCTCTATCTGACTCTCTTTTAAATTCATCCTCCACTGCCCTCTGTGGCAGAGAATTCCACACATTCACAACTTTCTGGGTGAAAAAGTTTCTTCTCATCTCAGTTTTAAATGGCCTCCCCTTTATTCTTAGACTGTGTGGCCCCTGGTTCTGGACTCCCCCAACATTGGGAACATTTTTCCTGCATCTAGCTTGTCCAGTCCTTTTATAATTTTATACGTCTCTATAAGATCCCCTCTCATCCTTCTAAACTCCAGTGAATACAAGCCCAGTCTTTCCAATCTTTCCTCATGTCAGTCCCGCCATTCCTGGGATCAATCTCGTGAACCTACGCTGCACTGCCTCAATAGCAAGGACGTCCTTCCTCAAATTATCAAACCACTCAATAACCCGTGCCTGCCTTCTCCCCATATCCCTTGATTCCTCTAGCCCCTAGAGCTCTATCTAACTCTCTCTTAAATCCATCCGGTGAATTGGCCTCCACTGCCCTCTGTGGCAGAGAATCCCACAGATTCACAACTCTCTGGGTGGAAAAAGTTCCTTCTCACCTCAGTTTTAAATGGCCTCCCCTTTATTCTTAGACTGTGTGGCCCCTGGTTCTGGACTCCCCCAACATTGGGAACATTTTTCCTGCATCTGGCTTGTCCAGGCCTTTTATAATTTTATAATAATAATAATAATAATAATGCATTACATTTATATAGCGCTTTTCAAACACTCAAAGACGCTTTACAGGGATTACTAGAACATAGAGAAGTGAATAAATAGATAAATAAGTAAACGAACAGAAAAAGGAGACAGAAGGTGAGGTGATGGTCAGTGGTTGAAGGCAGTGCTGAACAGGTGTTTCTATAAGATCCCCTCTCATCCCCCCCCCCCCCCCCCCCCCTCTGCCAGTCCAAGGGCTTTTTGAGGCCTAGCATCCTGTGGCACCACCCTTTGTAGGAAAGATGTCGTCAAGCTGGGAAGGGCGCAGAGACTAGAGGGTGTGAGGCTGGGGCGAGCTGTGTCTCTATTTCCCTGGAGCGCAGGAGGACGAGGGGCGATCTTGCAGAGGTGTACAAAATCATGAGGAATAGATCGGGCAGATGCACAGAGTCTCTTGCCCCAGAGTAGGGGAATCGATGACCAGAGGACACGGGGAAGAGGGAAAAGATTTAACAGGAATCTGAGGGGTAACGTTTTCACACAACGCACCGAATGTCCAGAGGTAATAGTTTTAGCGCACTGAATATAATCCCCAGGTAGTTAAAGAAAACTTTAAACACACTATCGGGCAATAGGAATCTAAGGGGTAACTTTTCCACACAGAGGGTGGTGGGTGAATGGAACGAGCTGCCGGAGGAGGTAGTTGAGGCTGGGACTATCCCAACGTTTAAGAACCAGCCAGACAGGTACATGGATAGGTACGCTGGAATTTAGAAGATTGAGGGGGGATCTTATAGAAACGTACAAAATTCTTAAGGGGTTGGACAGGCTAGATGCAGGACGATTGTTCCCGATGTTGGGGAAGTCCAGAACAAGGGGTCACAGTTTAAGGATAAGGGGGAAGTCTTTTAGGACCGAGATGAGAACGGTTTTTTTTCACACAGAGAGTGGTGAATCTGTGGAATTCTCTGCCACAGAAGGTAGTTGAGGCCAGTTCATTGGCTATATTTAAGAGGGAGTTAGATGTGGCCCTTGTGGCTAAAGGGGTCAGGAGGTATGGAGAGAAGGCAGGTACAGGATACTGAGTTGGATGATCAGCCATGATCATATTGAATGGCGGTGCGTACAGGCTCGAAGGGCTGAATGACCTACACCTTTTCTATTTTCTGATCATCCAACTCAGTATCCCGTACCTGCCTTCTCTCCATACCCTCTGATCCCTTTAGCCACAAGGGCCACATCTAACTCCCTCTTAAATATAGCCAATGAACTGGCTTCAACTACCTTATGTGGCAGAGAATTCCACAGATTCACTACTCTCTGTGTGAAAAAAAACTTTCTCATCTCGGTCCTAACAGACTTCCCCCTTATCCTTAAACTGTGACCCCTTGTTCTGGACTTCGCCAACATCGGGAACAATCTTCCTGCATCTAGCCTGTCCAACCCCTTAAGAATTTTGTAAGTTTCTATAAGATCCCCCCCCTCAATCTTCTAAATTCCAGCGAGAACCAGCCGAGTCTATCCAGTCTTTCTTCATCTGAAAGTCCTACCATCCCAGGGATCAATCTGGTGAACCTTCTCTGTACTCCCTCTATGGCAAGAATGTCTTTCCTCAGATTAGGAGAACAAAACTGTACGCAATACTCCAGGTTGGTCTCACCAATGCCCTGTACAACTGCAGCAGAATCTCCCTGCTCCTATACTCCTATACTCAAATCCCCTCGCGTTGAATGCCAACATACCATTCGCTTTCTTCACTGCCTGCTGCACCTGCATGCCTACTTTCAATGAATGGTGTACCACGACACCCAGTTTGTCCGAACAAAGATAGAGCAAATGAATGAAAGATTTGGAAAATGATCTACTATGTACATCTTTGGTGATCCTGGGGCTATCCGGTGGCACGGTGGCGCAGCGGTAGAGTTGCTGCCTTACAGCGAATGCAGCGCCGGAGACTCAGGTTCGATCCTGACTACGGGCGCCGTCTGTACGGAGTTTGTACGTTCTCCCCGTGACCTGCGTGGGTTTTCTCCGAGATCTTTTTCGGTTTCATCCCACACTCCAAAGACGTGCAGGTTTGTAGGTTAATTGACTGGGTGAATGTAAAAATTGTCCCTAGTGTGTGTGTAGGATAGTGTTAATATGCGGGGATCGCTGGGCGGCGGGGACTCGGTGGGCCGAAGGGCCTGTTTCCGCGCTGTATCTCAAAATCTAAAAAATCTAAAATCTACAAAATCCTTGATCGGACTTTGCTGGCTTTACCTTGCCCTGAAATGTTATTCCCTTATGTATCTGTACACTGTAAATGGCTCGATTGTAATCGTGTATTGTCTTTCTGCTGACTGGTTAGCATGCAACAAAAGCTTTTCACTGTACCTCGGTACAGGTGACAATAAACAGTTGGTGTAAAGTGCATCTATTGTGTACAGATACATGATAAGGGAATAACGTTTAGTGCAAGGTAAAACCAGCAAAGTCCCATCAAAGATAGTCCGAGGGTCACCAAAGAGGTAGATAGTAGTCCAGCACTGCTCTCTGGATGTGGTCGGATGGTTCAGTTGCCTGATAACAGGCGGGAAAAACTGCCCCTGAATCTGGAGGTGTGCGTCTGCACACTTCTGTACCTCTTGCCCGATGGGAGAGGGGAGAAGAGGGAGTGACCGGGGGTGAGACTGGTCCTTGATTCTGCTGCTGGCCTTGCCGAGGCAGCGCGAGGTGTAACTGGAGTCGAAGGCAGACACAAAATGCTGGAGTAACTCAGCGGGTCAGGCAGCATCTCGGGAGAGAAGGAATGGGTGACGTTTCGGGTCGAGACCCTTCTTCAGACTGACTTGGATGAAGGGATTCAGACTAACTTGGACTAATCTTCTGGGATGTTTTGAGGATGTAACTAGGAAAATTGACAGGGGAGAGCCGGTGGATGTGGTGTACCTCGACTTTCAGAAAGCCTTCGACAAGGTTCCACATAGGAGATTAGTGGGCAAAATTAGAGCACATGGTATTGGGGGTAGGGTACTGACATGGATAGAAAATTGGTTGACAGACAGAAAGCAAAGAGTGGGGATAAATGGGTCCCTTTCAGAATGGCAGGCAGTGACTAGTGGGGTACCGCAAGGCTCGGTGCTGGGACCGCAGCTATTTACAACATACATCAATTACTTGGATGAAGGGATTAAAAGTACCATTAGCAAATTTGCAGATGATACAAAGCTGGGTGGTAGTGTGAACTGTGAGGAAGATGCTATGAGGTTGCAGGGTGACTTGGACAGGTTGTGTGAGTGGGCGGATGCATGGCAGATGCAGTTTAATGTGGATAAGTGTGAGGTTATTCACTTTGGTGGTAAGAATAGGAAGGCAGAGTATTATCTGAATGGTGTCAAGTTAGGAAAAGGGGACGTACAACGAGATCTGGGTGTCCTAGTGCATCAGTCACTGAAAGGAAGCATGCAGGTACAGCAGGCAGTGAAGAAAGCCAATGGCATGTTGGCCTTCATAACAAGAGGAGTTGAGTTTAGGAGCAAAGAGGTCCTTCTCCAGTTGTACAGGGCCCTAGTGAGACCACACCTGGAGCACTGTGTGCAGTTTTGGTCCCCAAATTTGAGGAAGGATATTCTTGCTATTGACTGCGTGCAGCGTAGGTTTACTAGGTTAATTCCCGGAATGGCGGGACTATCATATGTTGAAAGACTGGAGCGACTGGAATTTAGAAGGCTGAGAGGGAATCTTATCGAAACGTATAAGATTATTAAGGGGTTGGCATGCTTCCTTTCAGTGACTGATGCACTAGGACACCCAGATCTCGTTGTACTAAATTGACACCGTTCAGATAATAATCTGCCTTCCTGTTCTGGCCACCAAAGTGGATAAGCTCACATTACCCACGTCAAACTGCATCTGCCATGCATCCGCCCACTCGCACAACCTGTCCAAGTCACCCTGCATCCTCCTCACAGTTCACGCTGCCGCCCAGCTTTGTGTCGTCTGCAAATTTGCTAATGGAGTTGGCGTTGTATCGGCGTTGCCTGGCCCCAGCGATTCTACCGCCGGCAGGTCTCGGTTTATCGACCATTTGCAGTCCCGTGTTTGTGCGCCAAAAACCGACCGCGATTCGGGAATCCGTATCGGTCTTGCGTAAACCCGCCCTGACCTCTCTGTTATTGCTTTCTCTCTTCCAGGCCACAACAAACAACACACTACATTACATCCACATAGAGCAGTTAGACAAGGTGAGTGCTTCCAACCAACGCCTGCCGTCGTTCTCTGCTTATCGTGTCTTTAATTCATAAAAATGCCTCAATTACAGGGATTGATGTTTTCGATTTCGATTTCGATTTCGAGACGCAGCGCGGAAACAGGCCCTTCGGCCCACCGAGTCCGCGATCCCCGCACATTAACACTATCCTACACACACTAGGGACAATTCTTACATTTTACCCAGCCAATTAACCTACATACCTGCACGTCTTTGGAGTGTGGGGGGAAACCGAAGATCTCGGAGAAAACCCACGCCGGTCAATAGACAATAGGTGCAGGAGGAGGCCATTCAGCCCTTCGAGCCTGTACGCACCGCCATTCAATGCGATCATGGCTGATCACTCTCAATCAGTACCCCGTTCCTGCCTTCTCCCCATACCCCCTCACTCCGCTATCCTTAAGAGCTCTATCCAGCTCTCTCTTGAAAGCATCCAACGAACTGGCCTCCTCCACTGCCTTCTGAGGCAGAGAATTCCACACCTTCACCACTCTCTGACTGAAAAAGTTCTTCCTCATCTCCGTTCTAAATGGCCGACCCCTTATTCTTAAACTGTGTGGCCCCTTGTTCTGGACTCCCCCAACATTGGGAACATGTTTCCTGCCTCTAATGTGTCCAATCCCCTAATTATCTTACATGTTTCAATAAGATCCCCTCTCATCCTTCTAAATTCCAAGTGTATACAAGCCCAATCGCTCCAGCCTTTCAACATAGGTCACGGGGAGAACGTACGAACTCCGTACAGACGGCGCCCGTAGTCAGGATCGAACCTGAGTCTCCGGCGCTGCATTCGCTGTAAGGCAGCAACTCTACCGCTGCGCCACCGTGCCACGCTAGGTGCGGGAAAAATGTTCCCCGTGTTGGGGGAGTCCAGAACCAGGGGCCACGCACGGTTTAAGAATATGGGGTCAGCCATTTAGGACTGAGACTTTTTAAGAAAGGAGGGAGAGAGGAAACGGGAAATTATAGACCAGTTAGTCTGACATCAGTGGTGGGGAAGATGCTGGAGTCGATTATAAAAGACGAAATTGCGGAGCATTTGGATAGTAGTAACAGGATCGTTCCGGGTCAGCATGGATTTACGAAGGGGAAATCATGCTTGACTAATCTTCTGGATTGTTTTGAGGATGTAACTAGGAAAATTGACAGGGGAGAGCCGGTGGATGTGGTGTACCTCGACTTTCAGAAAGCCTTCGACAAGGTCCCACATAGGACATTAGTGGGCAAAATTAGAGCACATGGTATTGGAGGTAGGGTACTGACGTGGATAGAAATTTGGTTGGCAGACAGAAAGTAAAGAGTGGGGATAAATGGATCCCTTACAGAATGGCAGGCAGTGACTAGTGGGGTACCGCAAGGCTCGGTGCTGGGACCGCAGCTATTTACAATATACATCAATGACTTGGATGAAGGGATTAAAGGTACCATTAGCAAATTTGCAGATGATACAAAGCTGGGTGGTAGTGTGAACTGTGAGGAAGATGCTATGAGGTTGCAGGGTGACTTGGACAGGTTGTGTGAGTGGGCAGATGCATGGCAGATGCAGTTTAATGTGGATCAGTGTGAGGTTATCCACTTTGGTGGTAAGAATAGGAAGGCAAATTATTATCTGCATGGTGTCAAGTTAGGAAAAGGGGACGTACAACGAGATCTGGGTGTCCTAGTGCATCAGTCACTGAAAGGAAGCATGCAGGTACAGCAGGCAGTGAAGAAAGCCAATGGCATGTTGGCCTTCATAACAAGAGGAGTTGAGTATAGGAGCAAAGAGGTCCTTCTGCAGTTGTACAGGGCCCTTGTGAGACCGCACCTGGAGTATTGTTTGCAGTTTTGGTCTCCAAATTTGAGGAAGGATATTCTTGCTATTGAGGGCGTGCAGCGTAGGTTCACCAGGTTAATTCCCGGGATGGCGGGACTGTCGTATGTTGAAAGACTGGAGCGACTGTGCTTGTATACACTGGAATTTAGAAGGATGAGGGGGGATCTTATCGAAACATATAAGATTATTAAGGGGTTGGACACGTTAGAGGCAGGAAACATGTTCCCAATGTTGGGGGAGTCCAGAACAAGGGGCCACAGTTTAAAAATAAGGGGTCGGCCATTTAGAACGGAGATGAGGAAAAACTTTTTCAGTCAGAGAGTTGTGAATCTGTGGAATTCTTTGCCTCAGAAGGCAGTGGAGGCCAATTCACTGGATGTGTTCAAGAGAGAATGTGTCCCATTCAAAGTCCTACAGAGCTCCATCACGACGTCCTGACTATCATACACCTGGGATCAATGCCCCTCGTTATGACGGTCATACGTGATAGGATCAGAATGAGGCCATTCGGCCCATCGAGTCTACTCCGCCATTCAATCACCGCTGGTCTATCTCTCCCTCCCAACCCCATTCTCCTGCCTTCTCCCCATAACCCCTGACACCCGCACTGATCAACAATCTGTCTATCTCTGCCTTAAAAACATCCACTGACTTATGGCCTCCACGGCCGTCCGTGGCAAGGAATCCCACAGATTTACCGCCCTCTGGCTAAAGAAATCCCCCCTCATCCCCTTCCTAAAGGAACGTCCTCTAACTCTGAGGCTGTGCCCTCTGGTCCCAGACTATCCCACCAGTGGAAACATCCTCTCCACATCCGCTCTATCCCGGCTGCTCACTGTTCTGTACGTTTCTATGAGGTCCCCCCTCGTTCTTCTAAACTCCAGCGAGTACAGGCCCAGTGCCTACAAACGCTCATCGTAGGTTCGTTAACCCACTCATTCCTGGGATCGTTCTCGTAAACCTCCTCTGGAACCTCTCCAGAACCAGTACAACCTTCCTCAGATACGGGGGCCGAAATGAACATACCAATCCTACGTTTTGAGTCGTTTGAGAACATAGAATATAGGTGCAGGAGTAGGCCATTCGGCCCTTCGAGCCTGTACGCACCGCCATTCAATATGATCATGGCTGATTATCCAACTCAGTATCCCGTACCTGCCTTCTCTCCATACCCCCTGATCCCTTTAGCCACAAGGGCCACATCTAACTCCCTCTTAAATATAGCCAATGAACTGGCCTCAACTACCTTCTGTGGCAGAGAATTCCACAGATTCACCACTCTCTGTGTGAAAAAAAACGTTCTCATCTCGGTCCTAAAAGACTTCCCCCTTGTTCTGGACTTCCCCAACATCGGGAACAATCTTCCTGCATCTAGCCTGTCCAACCCCTTAAGAATTTTGTAAGTTTCTATAAGATCCCCCCCTCAATCTTCTAAATTCCAGCGAGTACAAGCCGAGTCTATCCAGTCTTTCTTCATATGAAAGTCCCGCCATCCCAGGAATCGATCTGGTGAACCTTCTCTGTACTCCCTCTATGGCAAGAATGTCTTTCCTCAGATTAGGAGACCAAAACTGTACGCAATACTCCAGGTGCGGTCTCACCAATGCCCTGTACAACGGCAGCAGAACCTCCCTGCTCCTATACTCAAATCCCCTCGCTATGAATGCCAACATACCATTCGCTTTCTTCACTGCCTGCTGCACCTGCATGCATACTTTCAATGGGTGTGAGATTGGAGGTTGTGCTTGCCTATTTACCGCTGGCTTCTTTTCTGTTTGCTAGATCTCCGAAAGCCCTTCTGAAATTATGGAGTCTCTAACCAAAATGTACAGTATCCCAAAGGACAAGCAGGTGAGTCCTCCCGAGATTTGTACCGCACTTTGCCCGTTGGGTCGTGCGGGAAAGAACTGCAGGCGCTGGTTTGAATCGACGGTAAACGCAAAGTGCTGGAGTAACTCAGTGGGGCAGGCAGCATCTCTGGAGAGAAGGAACGGGCGACGTTTCGGGTCGAGACCCTTCTTCGGACTGATGTCAGGGGCAGACAATAGGTGCAGGAGTAGGCCATTCGGCCCTTCGAGCCAAGTACAGCGACAAAATGTCGTCGAAGACAGCCAGGCTGGTGGGCGAACTGGGTGGCGGGAGGGGATGGAGAAAGAGGGAAAGCAAGGGTCAGCAAGAGAAGTCAATGTTCGTAGCGCTGGGGTGTAAACTCCCCAAGCGAAATATGAGGTGCTGGTCCTCCATTTTGCGCTGGGCCTCACTCTGACAATGGAGGAGGCCCAGGACTGGAAGGTCGGATTGGGAACGGGAGGGGGAGTTGAAGTGTTGAGGAGGTTGAGATCCAGTGCAAATTGGAGGGGAGGGGAGGGGAGGGGAGGGGAGTCAGTCTACCCCATGACAAGAAGGGGTAGACAATAGGTGCAGGAGGAGGCCATTCGGCCCTTCGAGCAAGCACCGCCATTCAATGTGATCATGGCTGATCATTCTCAATCAGTACCCCGTTCCTGCCTTCTCCCCATACCCCCTGACTCCACTATCCTTAACAGCTCTATCTAGCTCTCTCTTGAATGCATTCAGAGAATTGGCCTCCACTGCCTTCTGAGGCAGAGAATTCCACAGATTCACAACTCTCTGACTGAAAATGTTTTTCCTCATCTCCGTTCTAAATGGCCTACCCCTTATTCTTAAACTGTGTGACCCCTTGTTCTGGACTCCCCCAACATTGGGAACATGTTTCCTGCCTCTAACGTGTCTAACCCCTTAATAATCTTATACGTTTCGATAAGATCTCCTCTCATCCTTCTAAATCCCAGTGTATACAAGCCTAGTCGCTGGAGTGAAGGTAGGAGAAGGCAGGAACGGGGTACTGATTGAGAATGATCAGCCATGATCACATTGAATGGCGGTGCGTACAGGCTCGAAGGGCCGAATGGCCTCCTCCTGCACCTGTTGTCTATTGTCTGTTGTCTAACCCACGAGGTCACAGGGAGAACGTGCAAACTCCACACATGCCCCATCTACACTAGCCCCACCTGCCCACACCGGCCAACATCCCCCATCTACACTAGTCCCACCTGCCCACACCGACCAACATGCCCCATCTACACTAGTCCCACCTGCCCACACCGGCCAACATCCCCCATCTACACTAGTCCCACCTGCCCACACCGGCCAACATGCCCCATCTACACTAGTCCCACCCGCCCACACCGGCCAACATGCCCCATCTACACTAGTCCCACCTGCCCACACCGGCCAACATGCCCCATCTACACTAGTCCCAACTGCCCACACCGGCCACCATGCCCCATCTACACTAGTCCCACCTGCCCACACCGACCAACTTGCCCACATCGGCCAACATGCCCCATCTACACTAGTCCCACCCGCCCACATCGGCCAACATGCCCCATCTACACTAGTCCCTCCTGCCCACACCGGCCAACATGCCCCATCTACACTAGTCCCACCTGCCCACACCGACCAACATGCCCCATCTACGCTAGTCCCACACCGGCCAACATACCCCATCTACACTAGTCCCACCTTCCCACACCGGCCAACATGTCCCATCTACACTAGTCCCACCCGCCCACACCGGCCAACATGCCCCATCTACACTATTCCCACCTGCCCACACTGGCCAACATGCCCCATCTACACTAGTCCCACCTGCCCGCGTTTGGTCCATATCCCTCCAAACTTGTCCTATCCATGTACCTGTCTAACTGTTTCTTAAACACTGGGATAGTCCCTGCCTCAACCACCTCCTCCGGCAGCTCGTTCCATTCACCCACCACCCTCTGTGTGGGGGAAATAACTGCAGATGCTGGTACAAATCGAAGGTGTCACAAAATGCTGGAGTAACTCAGCGGGTCAGGCATCATCTAGGAGAGAAGGAATGGGGTCGAGACCCTTCTTCAGACTGAAACGTCACCCATTCCTTCTCTCCTGAGATGCTGCCTGACCTGCTGAGTTACTCCAGCATTTTTGCGACCCTTTGCACGAAAAAGTTACCCCTCAGATTCCTATTCAATCTTTTCCCCTTCGCCTTAAACCCGTGTCCTCTGGTCCTCGATTCCCCTACTCTGGGCAAGAGACTCTACCCGATCTATTCCTCTCGTGATTCCTTCCAGAAAGTAACCGTACGCAATAACAGTTGAAGATTCAACAAAGAAACATAGAAAATAGGTGCAGGAGTAGGCCATTCGGCCCTTCGAGCCTGCACCGCCATTCAATATGATCATGGCTGATCATCCAGCTCAGTAACCTGTACGTGCCTTCTCTCCATACCCCCTGATCCCTTTAGCCACAAGGGCCACATCTAACTCCCTCTTAAATATAGCCAATGAACTGGCCTCAACTACCTTCTGTGGCAGAGAATTCCACAGACTCACCACTCTCTGTGTGAAGAAATGTTTTCTCATCTCGGTCCTAAAAGACTTCCCCCTTATCCTTGAGCTGTGACCCCTTGTTCTGGACTTCCCCAACATCGGGAACAATCTTCCCGCATCTAGCCTCTCCAACCCCTTAAGAATTTTATATATTTCTATAAGATCCCCCCTCAATCTTCTAAATTCCAGCGAGTACAAGCCGAGTCTATCATATGAAAGTCCTGCCATCCCAGGAATCAATCTGGTGAACCTTCTCTGCACTCCCTCTAAGGCTAGAATGTCTTTCCTCAGATTAGGAGACCAAAACTGTACGCAATACTCCAGGTGCGGTCTCACCAAGGCCCTGTACAACTGCAGCAGAACCTCCCTGCTCCTATACTCGACGTCACCGTGTGTCTTTTGCCTCCACCAGATGCTGCTGTTTACACACATACGGCTAGCTCACGGATTCTCAAACCACAAGAAGAGACTGCAAGCAGTACAGGCGAGGTTGCACGCCATCTCGATATTAGGTAAGGGGGTCGGATAACCTGTGGGGGAATAACTCCTGGGGCTTGCGTTAAAGTGGCAAGGTGGTGGACATACCTAGCATGGCCCTGGAGAGTGGATCGTTCTCAGCCAGGCCAACTATGAGAGGCCTCATCTCTCCCCCACCGCCCACCCCCATCTCCCAGGCACCTGAAGTTTCCGCGTTGTGGGAAGGGGGGAGGAGGAGGAGGAGGGAGGGATGAGGGGGAGGGGAAGAGGGAGTGAAGAGAGGTGGGGGGGGAGGGAGGGGGGGAAGGGGGGAAGGGGGAGGGGAAGGCGGGGAGGATGTGGGGTTGAGGGGATGGAGTGGGAAGGAGGGGAATGGGAGGGAAGAGAGGTAGGGGGGGAGGGAAGAGAGGTAGGGGGGAGGGAAGAGAGGTAGGGGAGGGGGGAGGGGAGTTGGAGGAGGGGGGAGGGGAATGGGAGGGAAGAGAGGTAGGGGGAGGGAAGAGAGGTAGGGGGGAGGGATGAGAGGTAAGGGGGAGGGATGAGAGGGGGGAGGGGAAGGTGGGGGGGGGGAGGGAAAGGTGGGGAGGATAAGTGGCGTTGAGGGGGATGGAGTGGGGAGGAAGGGGAGAGGGAGTGGGATGGAGGGAATAGAGGGAGGAGGGAGGGAGCGGAGTTGGAGGGAAGAGGGGGAGGGGGAGGGAGGGGAGAGGAGGGAAGGGAGAAGGAAAGGCGGGGAGGATAAGTGTGGTTGAGAGGGGTGGAGTGGGGAGGAGGTGAAGGGGAGGGGATAGAGGGAGGGGGAGAGAGGTGGGAGGAGGAGAGAGAGGGGAAGGGGAGGGGAAGGCGGGGTGGATAAGTGGGGTTGAGAGGGGTGGAGGGGAAGGGGGGGAATAGAGGGAGGAGAGAGGGAGGGAGGAGGGGAAGGTGTGGGGGGGAGGGGAAGGCGGGGAGGATAAGTGGGGTTGAGGAGGATGGAGTGGGGAGGAGGGGAGTGGGTGGGGGAGAGGGGGGAGTGTGGGAAGAGTGCTCTCCAATGCAACACAAATAAAGAATGGACAGACAGACTCTTGGCGAGACCGCTATTGGTGGCGCCACCTGGTGTCTGGTCCCGGCCAGGCCGTTCGGCCACGTCCGCGCCCCGCCCGCCGACAATCGCAGTGACCGCCCGCTCCGTCTTCTCCCCGCCAGTTTACTCCAACGCCCTCCAAGAATCTGCCAACAGCATCCTGTACAACGGATTGATAGAGGAGCTCGTCGATGTGCTGCAGATTCCTGACAAGCAGCTCATGGTGAGTTCACTGGCGATGGGAGCGGAATCGGGCCATTCGGCCCATCGAGTCCACTCCGCCGTTCAATGGCGGCCGGTCCATCTCTCCCCTCCCAACCCCGTTCTCCTGCCTTCTCCCCCCTAGCCCCTGACACCCGCACTGATCAGGAATGAACATTGACCAAGCTGATCTCCCGGTGGCTGAGCACTTCAACTCCCCCTCCCACTCCCAGTCTGACCTTTCTGTCCTCGGCCTCCTCCAGTGCCATAGTGAGGCCCACCGGAAATTGGAGGAATAGCACCTCGTATTTCGCCTGGGCAGCTTGCAGCCCAGTGGTATGAACATCGACTTCTCCAACTTTAGATAGTTCCTCTGACCCTCTCTTCCCCTCCCCCTTCCCAGATCTCCCTCTGTCTTCCTGTCTCCACCTATATCCTAAGGCGTGTCCAACCCCTTAATAATCTTATACGTTACGATAAGATCTCCTCTCATCCGTCTAAATTCCAGTGTATACAAGCCTAGTCGCTCCAGTCTTTCAACATATGACAGTCCCGCCATTCCGGGAATTAACCTACGCTGCACGCCCTCAATAGCAAGAATTTGGAGACCAAAACTGCACACAGTACTCCAGGTGCGGTCTCACTAGGGCCCTGTACAACTGCAGAAGGACCTCTTTGCTCCAATACTCAACTCCTCTTGTTATGAAGGCCAACATGCCATTGTCTTTCTTCACTGCCTGCTGTACCTGCATGCTTCCTTTCAGTGACTGTTGCACTAGGACACCCAGATCTCGTTGTACCTAACGAGACACCATTCAGATAATACTCTGCCTTCCTGTTCTTACCACCAAAGTGGATGACCTCACACTTATCCACATTAAACTGCATCTGCCATGCATCCGCCCACTCACACAACCTTTCCAAGTCGCCCTGCAACCTCACAGCATCTTCCTCGCAGTTCACACTGCCACCCAGCTTTGTATCATCTGCAAATTTGCCAATGGTACTTTTAATCCCTTCATCCAAGTCATTCACCGGCTCTGTTTCTCTTTGCAAGGACATTAAAGCGGCCTCGTTGCGGACCCTGACGTCGATCGTTCACCTGGAGCGGACCCCCAAGCTGAGCAGCATCATAGACTGCACCGGAACAGCGTCCTACCACGGCTTCCTGCCCGTCCTGGTGCGAAACTGCATCCAGGCGATGATCGGTGAGTGTGCCACGCCCGGGCGGGCAAGGTTTGCCCTGCCCGCCGGTTTAGATTAGCATTGCCACGTGCGCCCGGGCACAATGAAAAACAATTTGCTTGCGTGTCCCATCAAGGATAAGACAAGGCCCTAGTGCGGGGCCCTGGTGAGACCGCACTTGGAGTACTGTGTGCGGTTTTGGTCTCCAAATTTGAGGAAGGACGTCCTTGCTATTGAGGCAGTGCAGCGTAGGTTCACCAGGTTAATCCCCGGGATGGCGGGACTGTCGTACGAGGAAAGACTGGGCTTGTATTCACTGGAGTTTAGAAAGATCTGAATCTGAATATTGCGTACATATCTGGAGTATTGCGTACAGTTTTGGTCTTCTAAATTGAGGAAAGACATTCTTGCCATAGAGGGAGTACAGAGAAGGTTCACCAGATTGATTCCTGGGATGGCGGGACTTTCATATAAAGAAAGTCTGGATAGACTCGGCTTGTACTCGCTGGAATTTGGAAGATTGAGGGGGGGATCTTATCGAAACGTATAAGATTATTAAGGGGTTGGACACGTTAGAGGCAGGAAACATGTTCCCAATGTTGGGGGAGTCCAGAACCAGGGGCCACAGTTTAAGAATAAGAGGTCGGCCATTTAGAACGGAGATGAGGAAAATCGTTTTCAGTCAGAGAGTTGTGAATCTGTGGAATTCTCTGCCTCAGAAGGCTGTGGAGGCAGATTCTCTGAATGCATTCAAGAGAGAGCTGGATAGAGCTCTTTGGATAGCGGAGTCAGGGGGTATGGGGAGAAGGCAGGAACGGGGTACTGATTGTGGATGATCAGCCATGATCACATTGAATGGCGGTGCTGGTTCGAAGGGCCGAATGGCCTCCTCCTGCACCTATTATCTATTGACTGGAATGAAATTGAACTAGATTAATCCCCGGGATGGCGGGACTGTCGTATGAGGAGAGACTGGAAAGACTGGGTT
Source organism: Rhinoraja longicauda (assembly GCF_053455715.1). NCBI lineage: Eukaryota > Metazoa > Chordata > Chondrichthyes > Rajiformes > Arhynchobatidae > Rhinoraja > Rhinoraja longicauda. Next base: position 8,324,978 of record NC_135991.1, on the reverse strand, counting down.
TGTATTCACTGTAGCTTAGAAAGATCTGAATCTGAATATTGCGTACATATCTGGAGTATTGCGTACAGTTTTGGTCTCCTAATCTGAGGAAAGACATTCTTGCCATAGAGGGAGTACAGAGAAGGTTCACCAGATTGATCCCCGGGTTGGTGGGACTGACACACGATGAAAGAATGGATCAACTGGGCTAGTATTCACTGGAATTTAGAAAGATGAGAGGGGATCTTCTAGAAACCTTTTCACCCAGAGAGCTGTGAATCTGTGGGATTCTCTGCCACAGAAGGCAGTGGATGTTTTCAAGAGAGAGTTGGATTTAGCTCTTGGGGCAAACGGAATCAAGGGACTTGGGGAGAAAGCAGGAACGGGGGACTGATTGTGGATGATCGAATGGCCGACTCTGCACCTGTTTTCGATGTTTGTATTCTTACGTATGTTTAATTTACATCAGCAGAGCAAAGAAAAAGGTGCAAGATTTGCCGGTAGGGCGGGTTAATGTACGATGAGCGTTTGTGGGCACTGGGCCTGTACTCGCTGGGACGAGGGGGGAACTCATTGAAACGTGCAGAACAGTGAGCGTCCTGGATAGAGTGGATGTGGAGAGGATGTTTCCACTAGTGGGAGAGTCTGGGGACCAGAGGGCACATCCTCAGAATTAAAGGACGTCCTTTAGGAAGGAGATGAGGGGAATTTCTTTAGCCAGAGGGCGGTGAATCTGTCGGATTCTTTGCCACTCTGTGGAGGTCGTTGATGGATATTTTTAAGATAGACTAGACTAAGTTGGACACAAACCTCTCCTGCATTGGTACAGCACCCTCTCCCTCTCTCCCTTCCCCTCCCCCCTTCCCTTCCTCTCCCCCTTCCCCTCCCGCCTTCCCCCTCTCCCCTTCCCCTCCCCCCCACTCCATCCCCCTCAACCCCCCTTTTCCTCCTTCCCCCTTCCCCATCCCCCTTCCCCATCCCCTCCCACCTCCCCCTTCCCCTCCCCCTTCCCCTCCCCCCTCCCCTTCCCCTCCCCCCTTCCCCTCCCCCTTCCCCCCTCCCCCTTCCCCTCTCCCCATTCCCCCTACCCCCTCCCCCATTCCCCTCCCCTGCCCCCTACCCCATCCCCTTCCCCCTCCCCCCACTCCATCCCCCCTCTCCCCCTTCCCCTCTCCCCTCCCCCTCTACCCTTCCCCCTCCCCCCTTCCCCTACTCCATCCCCTCAACCCCCGTTATCCCCCCTCCCTCTCCCCTCCCTCCCTAGGAGATAGATATAAACTTTAAAACGTGAATAACTTTAAAATATAACACCGATTCCATTGAAACTTCTCCCATTAGCACCGAAGGGAGGACGGTGAGTAAGGTGGGCCTAAAATTGTTGCGCGATCGTGTACCGTTTTGGCTGTAGTTCTGGAACAAACAAACAAACAAACAAACATGAGTTTTAGCCTATAGATTCTTGATTAGCCCGGAGGGGGGGGGTTGAGAGGGAGAGAATGGGGTTGAGAGGGAGACGTAGAGTAAAGCAATGGCGGAGTAGACTCGATGGGCCGAAGGGCCTCGTTCTGCTCCCACCGCTTCCGAACTTGTCGATCGTCCAACGGGGGAGGGGCAGTTGGCCGCCGCGTGTTGGCGGTTGGGCGGGGGGGGAGGAGGGGGGTTTCTCGATGCTGATTTGCGTCTGGTGTTTGTCCTCCTGTCAGATCCGTCAATGGAGCCGTATCCCCACCAGTTTGCCACGGCACTGTTCTCCTTCCTCTACCATCTGGCCAGCTACGATGCCGGTGGAGAAGCCTTGGTCTCTTGTGGGATGATGGAAGCCCTGCTCAAGGTATTTCATTACTACTAGACTACTAGCCCCCCCTCTCTCTCCCTCCCCCCTCTCTCCTCCTCCCCCTTCCCCCTCTCTCTCCTTCCCCCTCTCCCGCCCCCCTCTCCCGCCCCCCTCTCCCTCCCCCTCTCCACCTCTCTCTCCCGACCCCCCTCTCCCTCCCCCCTCGCTCTCCCTCCCCCTCTCTCTCCCTCCCCCCTCTCTCTCCCTCCCCCTCTCTCTCCCTCCTCCCTCTCTCTCCCTCCTCCCTCTCTCTCTCCCTCCTCCCTCTCTCTCTCCTCCTCCCTCTCTCTCTCCCTCCTCCCTCTCTCTCTCCCTCCTCCCTCTCTCTCCCCCCCTCTCTCCCGACCCCTCTCTCTCCTCCCCCCCCTCCCTCTCCTCCCTCCCTTCGAGCAAGCACCGCCATTCATTGTGATCATGGCTGATCATCCACAATCAATAACCCGTGCCCTGCCTT